>NC_092462.1:2357640-2682917 GCF_047495875.1 Pithys albifrons albifrons | reverse complement strand
TGGGAGGGTGAGTTGCCACGTGCAGTGAGGTTGGGATGTGGCACAGTCGCTCCTGGAGCAGGAGGTGCCAAGCTGAGATTACCCCATGGATGGAATTGTTACCCCCTTCATGGAAGTCTGACCCAGGATGCCTGCAGTGGTTCCTGGTGCTCAGATCTGCAGAGATGCCACATGTTGTCCATGAAATACAGATCTTGTAATGCCTGTTCACCTTCCTCAATGCCTGTGCGTGTTCCTGGAGGGGATTATCTCTGTCTGATAAGCTCCTTAGCAGCTCTGCACAGGCCTCTTCCTTCACAACTCTTCCCTCGAGATATTTATAGGTAAAGCATTAACAACAGACATGGGTTTTATATGGGCTTCTATGGGCTAAGGAGATTCAGCCTTTGGCTCTTTAAATTTTGCAAGGTGTAGAATTCCATTCATAAGGAATATTTGTGAGCCATGGCCCTACTAGTGTTTTTCACCCTCCTTCCCACATCTCAGTGGTCTCCATGAGACAGAGGTGGCTTGTGAACATGCAGGAGGAGAAAAGAGCAAAGAGAGGAGGCGAGGATGGAAAGAGAGGGTGGTTTTTTCACTTAAATGTTGGAAAGCTGTGAAAGCAGAATGGCTGTTTCTCTTTGCTTGTGATGCTTTGCCATGACACTATGGAATCTACCTTCAAGGGATAGAAAATGTCCTTGTGCTGCACAGAAGTACTCACAAGAACCCATTCATTCCAGGAGGCAGATTGTAATGTGGGAAGGATGTTTTTCTGCTGTAATTACTTGGTATATGTTTATACATACCAGCTCTTCACAAGAAACTCTTTGGAGAGATGACTGTTTGCCTTCAAATCAAATTATGCTTTTTGAATGGTCAGTAAAAAGCACATGGAAAAGATAACAACAATCTCTGAAAAGGCCACTTAGCTGCAAAGCAGAAATTATCACTTTGCATTGAGAAGTCTCTCATTTCCACATCAAATATTCAGGCTACTTTTCTTTCCACACTTAAGTGTGCCTGAAAGCCATCATTAGTTACTGCATGGTGGTACAAATCCGTGGGGGATGTTCCTCAGCTGGTATTTCTGTGCATAAACTCTTCTTCAAGGAATTGCTAAGCCATTAACACCAGGCTGCTTCAAAGGAATGGATCCAAACTGCTCTCACCTGGCTGGCAAAACTAGGAAAAAACACATCTTGTCTTTTTGCCCCAAGCAAAAACATCATTGCTGTTAAATTGGTTTAAAAGCAGGAATGTAAGAAAGGCTTGAGTGGTGCTACCTGCTAAATGATTTCAGACTTTACAGTTTGCAGAATGTTTCTGACTGTTCCAGAAGCAGCCTTGGCTCTCAGTTATTTCTTTTGGAATGACAGAACAGCACTGAGTAGCAGCACAATTTCAAGGAATGAGTAGTGAGCCTGGATGAAATCATGCTGTGGGTTTTATACTTGGAGATGAAGGTGGGTATCTCTGGATGGGATGTGTTATCCTGATAGATTTTGACGTGGTTCTGACAGAAAAGCTTATTTGAGGATAATTAGGTGATGTAGAATGTCTTTCTGAGCAAGGCAAGTGGTCAAGAGGTTGGAAAAGTTGTGAAAATTCCAGAAGTGCAATGAAACATGCTGAGCAAGCTCTTCTGGTACAAAGGGGAAGAAACGGGTTCCCCTTTGTAGGCAGGAAAAACACCAAAACCAAAAATGCAACCAAAAATCCGAGCTCATCTAGAGAAAAATGGGCAATTGAGGAACTTTCTCAAGACCCTCAGATTGCTTTTGCCCACATGGTGAAACCAGAGCTTTGTGAGCTGCTCATGGGGGAAGAGTGAATTGGATTAACATTCTGGGGAATATTCCAGAAGAAATTTTCCTTAGCCTGAGGGAACTGGATGGTATTCCTTCCTGGGCTGTGCTTGGCTCCAAGCTAGGGATTGTCTTCTGCTGCTTCCCTTTGGACAGGTGATGTTTATAGGTCATAAAGCAGCACCAGCCAAATATAAAACAAACTTGTAAAGCAGAGCAGAAGAGAAAAAAATATTGAAAAGAATATAAATACTTCTAAATTGTCAGTGTAAATATTGAACTGTGTGATTCTCATATCCAGTGACAGAAAATTGTCACTATATTCTGTATAGCTGACGAGGTAGAAGTTTTTAAATAGGTGGATTTCAAGTGTGTTTAATTGCCATCAGAATACAGATTTGATTTTTTAATGAAAAAATCAGATTTTTATTTTGTGTGTTTAGAATCATTAAAAAGAGATAAAGGAGCAAAATTTCGTTGTTACTGATGAATGGACAATTATGTTCAGTCTGGAATCACTTTTGCATGGCCATTAAACCTTTTGAACTGCCTAATTTGATCTCTAAGCAGAAATATTGACACTTGACCCTTAACTGCAGATATGTTAAACTGAGATAAGAGTGGGCAATTAAAAATGTATCTTTAAATAGAAGTGCAATCTACACAGGATCCAGCCCATTAAGCAAACTGTCAGACTGTAGCCTCTCCTTGCTGAGAGAAATTGGAAATTAAAGGTCTTGAGGTAGTGAAGAAAAGAAAAATGGAGTGTGAGAAAGGTGAAATGTTTGTTACACGTGGTTTTCTTTGAGATAATGTACAAGTGAAGGGCTGAACTTGGAATCTGCTGTGAGAGACGGTGGATATCTCACTTTATCACACTCTGAACAAACAATTGAGGGTGGGGAACAATAATTTTCAACTTTGCACGAGCTGAACCATGGACAGTGAACTCACATCACTGAGATGCTGCACCTGATTTGCAGCTTCAGCGTCCCCTGCGTTCTCAGCTCTGTAACTCACTCAGGATATTTCTTGGTTTTGGGTAACTCCGTGATCCTCGTGGGTCCCTTCCAGCTCAGGATTTTCTGTGATCCTTTGAATTCGTTGTAGCACTGTGTGAAAGTCATGAGAAAAGGTGGCGATGAGCTCTGTGGGCTGCCACGTGTTTGCTGATAAGTCGGTACAATGGGTTCCTGTTAAAGCAAACAAACCCTGGTTCCTGCTCTGCTTCCCTGAGCTGTCCAGCCATGGCTCTTGCCACTCTGTGTGTAACCAAGAGAAAGCAAAGCTCCCTGAGCTGTCCCTCGGGGCTGTCCCGCACTCACAGGGACACACAGCGCTCCTGCCTGTGCCGGGACTGGCTCGGGGGTTCCTGGGGGTGTGCTCTACCCTGGCATGGGGGCACCACAGCTGACCCACTCCACACGGGCTCCCGCTCTCCCTGAGGATCTGCTGAGGGATTCCTGCACTGCAGGAGCTCAGATGGTCCTGCTGGCCCATGTTTCTTCACTGAAAAGCTGAAGTACAAATGCAGAGGGGTTTTCTTGTCTGTTTTGTTTTCCCCGTGGGAGTTACCAGGGCTCTCCTCGGGAGCAGCAAGCAAAGCTTTATGTGCAGAGCTTAAAGCTCTTGGAGGGTTCGACCCACTGATCTTGCTTTCTGAGTTAGAATGAACAATTAATTGGTGGTAGAAACCTGATAAACCCGCAGTTGCTTAACAACGGCAAAGCAAACAATACTGCCATGTGTTTTCTCTGAGCTTGTTTGTATTTAAAATAGCCGTGAACGTGTCAAGTGGGGACATGAATAAAATGCTGTCCACATAAACGACCTGTATAATTAAATTAAATTGAGTTTTAAGTACCTGCTCGTTTCATTCGATGATGTTGCATTGTGTGCCCCTATTACTTAGGGGTTTTTAGAGCTGTTCTGCTTACTCTGGGCCCTAAAGGTCAGCTCGTGTTTCTTTGTGACAGGCTCCTGTTTCTGTGCAGCAAACAGCAGGTGGATGTTAAACAGTGGTGCAGTGCCAAAGGTGCCCAAAATTCTGTGCTTTTGGGGGTCTCCAGATAGACTGAAAACAAAAATGAGTGTTTAACAATGCCTGGTTACATACATACTTTGGAGTTAACTGACAGTGTGTGATCAAACCACAGAGCATTTGGCTTCATGAATTACTATTTGCCTTAGTAAATAAGGCAAATTCATTAGCAAATAAGGCAAATAGGGATGGGTGCAGTGGGATTAGTGGGTTGTGGACATTTTTGCATGAAGGTTGCCAAATTTACTGGGAAACCTTGACTTTGCTACTTCAATAAATGAAAATACTCTTAAAAACAGATACAGAGCCTGCGTGGCTGAAAACTTATACAAGAATTGAAATTCCTGTAAGGTAGTTGATTCCCTCCCTTGTCTCTGAACTGCTGCATGCAAAAGTAATGCAATTTCTGCCCTTCAGGGCAGGAACTGTGCACCAGAATGAGCCCCAGGAAGGTTTTGGCAGGTGGGCAGCTCCAGACTGGCCAGTTGTTGTTTTCACTTCCACAAGTCTTGGGTGGCCTGGTGGACAAAAGTTATGAACCTCCAAAGTGATAGCCCTTCAAATTCCTGAAGTTTGTTGCACCATGAATAGTTAAGCAAAATAAATTTTGTGGCCTTGGAAGGTGTAAGCTTTTAAACTCTGCTGTTTAGATGGGATGAATGAGCCCAGAGAATCAAATATTGACAAGGAGTGGTTAAGATCTTCCTTGCAGTGGTGTGTGCACACAGGAGTGTTTGAGTTAATGAGCAAAGACTCGTTAGTTGTGTGAACTTGGAGAAGCTGCAGGTGGGAGTTCAGAACTGCACAGGATTGTTCAGGGGAGCTGAGCAGCCTTTACAGCCCCAGCTTGGGACTGAGTTATCCCTGGGGACAGCAGTCTGGAGGGAGGAAAAATGGGAAATCACTGAATTCACCGAGTTGTGTGGTATTTCTTTGCTTTCACTGAAAGCAGATCAGAATGTTATTCATTCTGCTTGTAGCCAAAGTAGAGTTAAAAAAATTAAATAGATGAAGAAAACAAAGTTGGATGAGAGTCAAAGCCAGAGCACTTTACCTGCTGTTGAGGTGTGTAATTTGTGAACAGTTGTGAAGAGGTTTGTATTTCACACAGGGTTTTTTTTTAATTTTTGTTTCTTTTTTTTTTTTTAAGTTGCTTTTCTGCTGTGGGTCACCAGCTGGAATTCTGGATCTTACACTTGCACCCTTTGTAAATTTCTGTAAAGTCTATAAAGCAATAGAATTATATTTATGGCATTTATCCAAATCTATTCTAAAATTAGAAGCTTTGAACAAATTAATTATCAAGGGTCCTTTGTAGGAGACTTGATAATTGAAACCTGTACAAACTGCTGCATTTTAGTCCAAACAAATCAATTTCTTTAATTCTCCCTTTAGTTTTTGTTAGTGATTGTAATGATTAATTTATCAAATAGCCTGAAAGTATGCTCAGATAATGAGAAGAGGATCAACAGTGTTATCTTTCTGTGTGAGTTTAAGAGGGCTTCCCACAGGAAAGGCAGATCTCGGGCCCTTTGCAGTTAACACAGGCAGCAACTGCACACTTGTCTTCTTTTCAGCCCCTCTTACTGAGGTGCTGCTGCCAGATGTCAAACAGAGCCTGCTGGACATCCTCCTGAGGAAGAAAATCCATGCAGCTCAGTCAGCCAGGGATGGAGCTATGCAGTGAGGGAAGAGGGCTTTTTATGGCTGTATGGCCTTTGTCTGGAAGGTGTCAGTGGTGAAGGTTTGTTGGCGTGCCTGGCCAGCTGTGCCTGTGTCCATGTGCTGCTTCCATGGCTCTTGTCCCTGCCTGTGTCCGTGTGCTGCTTCCATGGCTCTTGTCCCTGCCTGTGTCCGTGTGCTGCTTCCATGGCTCTTGTCCCTGCCTGTGTCCGTGTGCTGCTTCCATGGCTCTTGTCCCTGCCTGTGTCCGTGTGCTGCTTCCATGGCTCTTGTCCCTGCCTGTGTCCGTGTGCTGCTTCCATGGCTCTTGTCCCTGCCTGTGTCCGTGTGCTGCTTCCATGGCTCTTGTCCCTGCCTGTGTCCGTGTGCTGCTTCCATGGCTCTTGTCCCTGCCTGTGTCCGTGTGCTGCTTCCATGGCTCTTGTCCCTGCCTGTGTCCGTGTGCTGCTTCCATGGCTCTTGTCCCTGCCTGTGTCCGTGTGCTGCTTCCATGGCTCTTGTCCCTGCCTGTGTCCGTGTGCTGCTTCCATGGCTCTTGTCCCTGCCTGTGTCCGTGTGCTGCTTCCATGGCTCTTGTCCCTGCCTGTGTCCGTGTGCTGCTTCCATGGCTCTTGTCCCTGCCTGTGTCCATGTGTGACTTCCATGGCTCTTGTCCCTGCCTGTGTCCATGTGCTGCTTCCATGGCTCTTGTCCCTGCCTGTGTCCATGTGCTGCTTCCATGGCTCTTGTCTCTGCCTGTGTCCATGTGCTGCTTCCATGGCTCTTGTCCCTGCCTGTGTCCATGTGCTGCTTCCATGGCTCTTGTCTCTGCCTGTGTCCATGTGCTGCTTCCATGGCTCTTGTCTCTGCCTGTGTCCATGTGCTGCTTCCATGGCTCTTGTCTCTGCCTGTGTCCGTGTGCTGCTTCCATGGCTCTTGTCCCTGCCTGTGTCCGTGTGTGCTGCTTCCATGGCTCTTGTCCCTGCCTGTGTCCGTGTGCTGCTTCCATGGCTCTTGTCTCTGCCTGTGTCCGTGTGTGACTTCCATGGCTCTTGTCTCTGCCTGTGTCCGTGTGTGACTTCCATGGCTCTTGCCTCTGCCTGTGTCCGTGTGTGACTTCCATGGCTCTTGTCTCTGCCTGTGTCCGTGTGTGCCTTCCATGGCTCTTGTCTCTGCCTGTGTCCGTGTGTGACTTCCATGGCTCTTGTCTCTGCCTGTGTCCGTGTGTGCTGCTTCCATGGCTCTTGTCCCTGCCTGTGTCCGTGTGTGCCTTCCATGGCTCTTGTCCCTGCCTGTGTCCGTGTGCTGCTTCCATGGCTCTTGTCTCTGCCTGTGTCCGTGTGTGACTTCCATGGCTCTTGTCTCTGCCTGTGTCCGTGTGCTGCTTCCATGGCTCTTGTCCCTGCCTGTGTCCGTGTGTGACTTCCATGGCTCTTGTCTCTGCCTGTGTCCGTGTGCTGCTTCCATGGCTCTTGTCCCTGCCTGTGTCCGTGTGTGACTTCCATGGCTCTTGTCCCTGCCTGTGTCCGTGTGTGACTTCCATGGCTCTTGTCCCTGCCTGTGTCCGTGTGCTGCTTCCATGGCTCTTGTCCCTGCCTGTGTCCGTGTGCTGCTTCCATGGCTCTTGTCCCTGCCTGTGTCCGTGTGCTGCTTCCATGGCTCTTGTCCCTGCCTGTGTCCGTGTGCTGCTTCCATGGCTCTTGTCCCTGCCTGTGTCCGTGTGCTGCTTCCATGGCTCTTGTCCCTGCCTGTGTCCGTGTGCTGCTTCCATGGCTCTTGTCCCTGCCTGTGTCCGTGTGCTGCTTCCATGGCTCTTGTCCCTGCCTGTGTCCGTGTGCTGCTTCCATGGCTCTTGTCCCTGCCTGTGTCCGTGTGCTGCTTCCATGGCTCTTGTCCCTGCCTGTGTCCGTGTGCTGCTTCCATGGCTCTTGTCCCTGCCTGTGTCCGTGTGCTGCTTCCATGGCTCTTGTCCCTGCCTGTGTCCGTGTGCTGCTTCCATGGCTCTTGTCCCTGCCTGTGTCCGTGTGCTGCTTCCATGGCTCTTGTCCCTGCCTGTGTCCGTGTGCTGCTTCCATGGCTCTTGTCCCTGCCTGTGTCCGTGTGCTGCTTCCATGGCTCTTGTCCCTGCCTGTGTCCGTGTGCTGCTTCCATGGCTCTTGTCCCTGCCTGTGTCCGTGTGCTGCTTCCATGGCTCTTGTCCCTGCCTGTGTCCGTGTGCTGCTTCCATGGCTCTTGTCCCTGCCTGTGTCCGTGTGCTGCTTCCATGGCTCTTGTCCCTGCCTGTGTCCGTGTGCTGCTTCCATGGCTCTTGTCCCTGCCTGTGTCCGTGTGCTGCTTCCATGGCTCTTGTCCCTGCCTGTGTCCGTGTGCTGCTTCCATGGCTCTTGTCCCTGCCTGTGTCCGTGTGCTGCTTCCATGGCTCTTGTCCCTGCCTGTGTCCGTGTGCTGCTTCCATGGCTCTTGTCCCTGCCTGTGTCCGTGTGCTGCTTCCATGGCTCTTGTCCCTGCCTGTGTCCGTGTGCTGCTTCCATGGCTCTTGTCCCTGCCTGTGTCCGTGTGCTGCTTCCATGGCTCTTGTCCCTGCCTGTGTCCGTGTGCTGCTTCCATGGCTCTTGTCCCTGCCTGTGTCCGTGTGCTGCTTCCATGGCTCTTGTCCCTGCCTGTGTCCGTGTGCTGCTTCCATGGCTCTTGTCCCTGCCTGTGTCCGTGTGCTGCTTCCATGGCTCTTGTCTCTGTCTGTGTCCGTGTGCTGCTTCCATGGCTCTTGTCTCTGCCTGTGTCCGTGTGCTGCTTCCATGGCTCTTGTCCCTGCCTGTGTCCGTGTGCTGCTTCCATGGCTCTTGTCCCTGCCTGTGTCCGTGTGCTGCTTCCATGGCTCTTGTCTCACAGGGTTTGCTGCCAACACCACACAGCACTCGGCTCTATCGCTCCTTTGTTAGCAGGGGAGGTTCATTTGGGAGCTGTAGTTTATCTTCTCAGCCCTGGTAGTGGTTCTTTCTCATCCCTCTTCAGGAGCTCATTTTCATCTTCTGCCAGAGTCAAGTGGCTTGAATAATATGTTTGATTGCATAGAAATATAAAATAAATCTGTAACTAAATTGGCCACATCAGCAGATTGTACCTCCCTGGTGGGGTTTGCCTCTCACTTTGGTGCTGATACCTCCAGTGACAGCCTTTCTGGGAGCTGTAATTGCCTGGCCTTGTGGCTTTGCTATTAGCAGTACCTCATTTTCCCAGAAACAAATTAATAAAAATATGTTTTGTTTCAGCTCTGTGTTGGTCTTGTTGCTTTATAAATGAAAATGGACCTCACTGTGTGAGTTACTTTATGCCTTTACATGAGGAGTTACTGAGGTGGCTGGATTTGGATTCAGATACTCAGCACAGGTCAGCTGTACATGATTTTTTCAGCATAATGGTTTAAAATTAGTTTGTGGCAGTTAAAATTTGTTTTCTAGTGATAATATTATTGTATGGTGTCAAAATAAACATCTCATCTTCTATACCAGTCTTCCAGGTCTGAATAGCAGAGTTGCTGTTCATAGTTTAGAGCTGATGGCTGTGCCAGTTTCCTGTCAATCCTCTCTCTCACACCCCTGAAATCTGGATATCAGTTCAAATATGCAGAATTTGGTTAGGAAGGTCATCACAATAAATAACTTGCGTCAATCTGCATCTTTTAAGGGGGCTTCTTAAGAGCAGCTACAAACTTGCAATATTTAGTAGTTGAATTACTGAAGTTTCAGGGTTTATTATCCCCAAGACAGTCCAGAAGGGCTGTTTCAGTTCTCTCTGAAGCCAAGTGTAATGATGACTGAGATGGTGTTACTGTGGTGCAGTGACAGCATGCAAGGTGTGCTCAGCCATTTACACACTAAATAAGCTTGTTTTGTATCTCAACTTGAGACCTTCAGGGCACACCTGGTCATAAATTTGCTGGTGGTGTTAATTTTCTTCTGAGAAAGTGCTTGTCAGTTGGAAAATACAACCCAGGAAGTTTCTGGTTGATGAAAATGTTTTCCTTTGCAAGGCAGCTGAGGTGCTCTGTGCATCTGAGGGATGGTGGTCTCTGTCCTGGCACCTGGTGTGGTGCTCTCAGGGGTCAGTCCTGGTGGGTTTGAAGGTTGGTGGGGCAAGGCAGCTGAGGAGAAAGAATCCCTTCCTCTTCCTTCTGACAAAAAGCCCAAGTTCCTCTTGGTTGTGAAACAAAGCACTTGGAAGTGCTGCAAACTACCTGCTCTTCCTGAAGATGAGAGATGGGAACAGGGATGGAAAGAGAGGAGCAGGAGCTGCACAAAGGCAGTGACACCTTGGAGTTTGTACCAGGAATAAAAATCCTTGAGAAACCCTGTTTTAGACAGTACATGACAACACAGAGGTGTGACAGCCCCCTTGGAGAGGGGGATGTTTGAGGAATGAACGTACTTGAGAGTTTCATTGGCTTTGATACCACAGCATTGCAAACTTTATTTATTGCACATTTACTGAAGGAAGCCAGACACGTGATACTGAAGTAATTCAACATCCTGGTGCAGGACTGCTGTTAGGCATTGGGTTAGTCTATAAATAATTGTTGGATTTGATTGCTTAGAGCTGATCATTAATCCCCAAGAAGCACTGTAATTTTTTTTTTGTCAACTGTCTTCTGAGCTTACCAGTCATACCAAACTAGGAATGTATTTAGTCAATAGTGGGGCTGGGCAGAGGGCAGTGTCGGGCACGGGCACTGCAGGAAGTTCCCCCTGCACGTGTGGGCAGCGGGAATTCTGGGCAGGAGGAGCAGCTGCCCCGGGCACAGACACCTGCTTGGTTTCCTGGGAATATTTGCTCGGCACTCGTGACCAGCCTTGGTGCAGTGAGTCAGGCAGGGCTCTGTCAGGAAGTCTGCGGGTCACACCTGGGTCATTAACGTGGTCAGCTGATGAGAGGAGCGTTATTTGCTAATTGCAGACAGCTCTGAGTGGTTCTTTTTCAACTGGAGTGCCCTAAGTGAAGGAGGTTGCTTTTAAAATGACATCTTTGTGGAGCTGATGTCACCTTCCAGTATTTAAAAAATAAAGAGAGTAACTGTTCTTAGTGGTTCACCAGTTACATCACTCCACGGGGGGTTTGGGGTTCATAACCCACTCTGAGCACGTCTGAAGTTGGTGAATTTGATTAATATTACTCACATTTGAATGTGGCATATTCATCAGGAACGCTATTTCAAGGGCCAGTAATGCCTCTCTGCTGCTTTTTGCTCCTGCTTTTACTGCAGGGAATTACATTCACCATTTCTTAGTGCATCAGCAGTGGCCTGATTTCTGCACTGTAAGGAGGCAGTTGCACAGAGAATGTTCTTTGCAGACAGCAACAGAAACGAAGACACATTTTTGTTTGCCCAAGTTTGGTTGTCGGTGATAACACAACTTGATTTTTGAGTTCTAGGTCCTGATTTCTTTCCAGAAAAATGTTAATTCTGCTACAGGCTCTGTGTGGATTTAAGAGCCAAGGGAATGCAAGTTTTTTTCTTCCATTATTTTTATAAAGCTCTTCCAGATGTAGGATCAAAACAATAAAATAAAATGTGCAATAATATCCGTGTTGTTCTGCTACCAAGTGCCACCGGGTCCTGCCCGGGCTCTCCTTTGTGGCTCAGCAGGGTTTGCCCACCCACCTCCCCGGGCTCTTCTTTGCTTCCATTTGCTCGACACTTCAAGCTGTGAGCCCTCACAAGTCCTGCTTAAGTATTTCAGCGTTTCTGTCTCAGGCTTCAGTGTTTCCAAATGCCCCTCTGGGTATGTACTGAAAACACCAGCCTCGTTAACACACTTTTGTTTTGCTTTCTGACACAGCCATCGCACATTTAAGGAATTTGCTACTCACACCAAGCTGGTAATTTTCATAATCTATCCAAGGCACCGAGTTGATAAAAATAAACACGTCTTAGTCTTCAAAGATGGGTTGCCAAAACTGCTCGAGGTGGGTGGCAGCTCCTTAAAACACTTTTTGCTTCCACCTGAAGCTGTCAAACAGCTCTTTTCAGGAGCACCGTTTGTGAATCCAGGTTTATAAATCTCTGGAGTTGGGAAATTTTGTATTTTGCTGCAGAATTGACATTCCTGAGTGCTGCAATCAGATGCTTTTAGTGTGGAAACTCCAGTGTTAAGAGTGGTGCAGCTTTATTTAAAATATATACCAAAAGTTACTGCTTAGGGACATTTATTTTATTGTAAAACAATGAAAAAAAGGAGGAAAGAAATGACAGTACTACCAAAATCCCATTTCTGCCAGCGTTGCTGAAAATGCCTGTGAATTCATGTATTTTTAAAAAACATTTAGTGCTGCCATAGTAATTTGTGTCAGTGTCACTGTAATAATTTAGCTTTGCAATTTTCTTTCTATTTTAAGTTTTTACCTGAGTTTTTGTGCATTAATTTTCGTAAGAGAAAAATCTTAGTTAAATTCATGATGGCCAGACCTGTGAAAAGAGGGATGTGAGGGTGGGGAGAATGTTTGTGTGTTAGTCTGTGTGTCCCTCCTTTTTGTTTTTTATATACCTACATAATCCCAGGATTTTCCCCTCACATTTTTTATGATTTATATGCACTTTTTACACTTGTTAGTGAGTTAAAAACTGTTGCAGATCTTTGCAAAAGTAGCAAATGTTGGGGTATTTCCCTGGATACTGTGCATGAAGGACAGTGATCATTGCCTGTGTTTGTAAATTCCTGCAGTTCCTTTTAATGCCTCTCAAAAGCTGCTTGTCTAAAGCGATTTTAAAGTTTAAAGAAATAGTCTGGAGTTTATTATCAATAATTAATTCTGGGCAAATCTGCAACATCTGCAGAGGAAACTCCTTCCTTGCTGGTACTTGCATGTTAGCACTGACTCCAAGAGGTTGTTCAGCACTATTGGCTGGGACAACAAGAAGCCCCATTTTACTAAAGCTGCAAAACTTGCAGTACCAGATGGTCAGAACAGACTTAGGTTGTTCTTTAGCCCAGCTAAGTGGATTTGTGGAATTTGCTATCAGTGAACTCTTAAGTTGTGGGATGGGCTTAGCAGAGAGTTGTCAGCGGTGCTGGCCGAGTGGGGACTGTCCCTGCAGGCACTGGGGGACACACAGTGACAAGAAATCCTCCAGGTGCCCAGGTGAAGTGGGAGCCACTCAGTGCTTGCTGCTTCAGCACTGCAGTCGAGTGCTTTGCTGGTTTGTTCACAGTCCCCGTGCTCTGAGCACGGCTGTGCTTTGCTTTTCCCTTCTTTGCTTCTGACCTGCGAGTTGGCACCTCAGCCCTGCTCAGTCAGTTCACATTTGCCAATTCCACCTCTGGAGCTGCTGTGCACCTGTGTCAGTGGGATGTGCTAAGCACACTTCAGCAGCAGAGCACCTTCAAGGCTGACTTCTTTGTGTATGTTTCTTAAACCTGTGTGTAGGATTGTTTATGAACGTCTGTCAGGCATTTCTAAATACCCCAAAGTGAATCTGGAGGCCCAAAGCCTGTAGCTGGGAAAGGGCTGCTCCAGTAATGAGATAAGAGGGAATGCAAATCTTGCATCTGTAATCTGTCTAGCTGTAATTCTTTCTATTAGCTCACTGTTGATAATGAAATCTTTTCACATTTTGTCTTCAGAAATTGGGATCCACATAAGAAATCCCTTTGTCCTTTTGAGAGAGATGTTTTCCCCAGCTTTGTTTTGTAGAGAAGGTATAAAGTCAGTTGATTGTGACTCCTTCCTCACACAGGACATCAGGCTGTTCACACAGGTACAGAGAGCAAGGAGATTTGGGTGCAAGGAGCTTGTACAGCCAAGTGTTCTGAGGTGGATCTACAGGGGAGCTTGCAGGGCTCACACTGGGACCCAGGGCAGTGGAGCTGCACCTCTGGGTGCTTAAACCTCCTTTGCTGTGAAACTGCACAGTGAATTTTGGTGGTCTTTTCACCAGACTTTATGCTCCTGTCCTTTATGGACTGTGTTTTTCTTGGCCTGTCACGATTAATGAGCAGCGATAGAAAAGGAAACAGGATCTCTGAAAGGCTGGCAAAAGTATTTCTGCTGTTGTGGGTGCCCTGCAAAGGTGCAGCCTTAATGTTTGTATTAGTGGTGTCAAAACCTAAATACTTTTGCCTGCTGACCGAGCTCACACTGGGACCATTTCAGTGCCAGCCTGACGGGGCACAGCCTGGGGTCAGGAGAGAGGGCAACTGTGCCCACAACCTTGAAGGAAATACACCAATCTCTAATAACTTAGAATTCAATTAGTAGCATAATTTGGACATCACAAATGATGAGAAACGTTTATATCCCAGAGTGAGATCCTTGCTAGTAATAGAAGAGTCAAGTTCCTGCCTCTGATTTTAAAAGGTCTCAAGAACAGCATGTAGAGTTGAGTAAAAGTGGGGATTAAAGGTGGGGATTTTGCTCCTTGTAAGTCTTTTGTACTTTGACTATAATATAGACAAAAGGATTGGGTTAGTTTTTTATTCTTAATAGGAATGTAATTTTTACTTTTTATGTATTTCTGATGATTGGATTCTGTTTCCTTCAAAGCCCAAGACAGTACTAATAAGTATTCTCACTCATTTTTCAGTGGTCAGTTTGTGCTTAAGAAACTTCTAAGTGCAGGTTCCTTTTTCCAGCCACCTGAGAATGTTCTGTGACACTGACACAGTCTTTGGTTGTAGCTTGATCCACAAGAGACAAAATCGTGAGATTTTTTTAGAAGAGAAAATTCTTAATGTAGCATTTGCCTTATTCCTGTATGTCTGATAGTTGCAGAGCTCACCAAATCTTGGCTGGTATCTTTGGACTACATTTTAAGAAGAGAAGTAGCAATTGAGGAAATTCTCCAGAGAGTTCCAGCAGGAATAAAACCAATAAAGATAAATGAGCTTAAACGTTGCTTCAAAACATCCAATTAAAAATAAAAGGCAACAGAAGGGTTTGTGCAAACCCGGTGGGAGGATCAAGTGAAGCAAGACACATTCAATAAATCTTTTAGGCTTGGCTAAAATATATGGAAACAGTTCACTTTGTGCATGTGTGTTTCTTTTACACTGCACCACTGCTGCTTCAATGGGAGCTTAAAAGAAAAGCCCCAGCCAGGCAGCAGCTTAAGATTTGTGAGTGCCTGTAACAGCCCTTGAGGAGAGAGGCAACAGGCCAGATCCTTTCCGTGTCCCTCAGTGTGAGGTGTCTGTGCTGCCTCTGGAGCCAGAGTGTGGTGCTGAGCAGGCTTTGGCTGCAGACACTGATATTGATATTGTTATGGTAAAAGCAGCATTGTAGGATGTTTGAGTGAATTTTAATTAGATGAGAAGCAGCTACAGGAGCCAAGTTTTTGTAGCATGAGTCACGATTTGCGTGCTGTGGAGCACTTCCCTCAGTGAGAGTTCTCCCAGAGTAATGACTGCAGGGACTGGCCCGGGGCCAAGGAAGGGTGCTAGTTTCTGCCTTTGCTTACTGAAGTGCTTAGTAGTTCTTCCATGAGTAACAGCTCCTCCATACTCTTAATTTAAAAAAACCCCGACCTTTTCAAAAGTGTTAAGTCTGGGAATGTGCAGAGGTAATTGCGCCAGTGGTATCTGCAGTGGTAATCAAGGTTTTGGTGCTCTGTTGTCCCTCCAGACCGAGGTTGTGTTCACCTGGCAGAGCAGAGGGTTTACCTGCAGTGTTCAGGTGTGGGAGCTGGATGGGCGAAGGCTGGAGGTGACAGTGTCCATACAAGATGCATAATACCCTTGTACACAGTTCAGCAGCAGTGCAGGTTGTGAATCAGACTGTAAGAATGTGAAAGTTGGGCAATTCAGAGTAATGTTTTCCATGGCACCCCCGCTCAGTCCTGCTGCGCAGCGTCAGGGAGTTTGTCACGCTCATTATGCACAAGTTGAAGTTGCCTGAGGAGCAAAGAGGGGGCAGATTCCAAGGGCAAATCTGACCAGCTGGATTTGTGGTGTTATTGCACGTTCTGTTCAGTAGGTGCAACAATGAGTGCCAGAAACCAAGCCCTGTCCACCCCTAGTGTGGGGAATTAAAGGAATTTCTGCTGGTTGCCTTGCCAGCGAGGTTCTGTCGTGATGGATGTTCTGCTCAGCTCACAGATAGCTCTGCTCTGTGGGTGGTCACCTGAGCAATCAGGAAATGGTACCATGTGCACAGGTGTGGAGTGGCTACAGTTATTTTGGGTATCTGGGAGCAGGAAGTTCACGGCAGATTAGTCATGGTGTTGCTAATAAAATAACACTTACCTAAGGAGCAAACCTCTTTGCATTCCTGACATGGGAAATGTCTGCTGGGTTGCACAAGTGGAATCTTGATGGACCAGGAGGTGAGAGGGCTTGAGGAATGCTGTGCTCTTACTGGTTCCTGTGGTGGCATGAAACAGGTAATTCTCTTATGAAATGGCTATTGAGGAGCTTGGTTTAACATCAGTCTGGAGTTTGGAGCCCTCTCTGGGGAGCGCCTACAAGTGTTCTCTGGGGAGCGCCTACAAGTGTTCCCTGGGGAGCGCCTCCAACTGTTCTCTGGGGAGCGCCTCCAACTGTTCTCTGGGGAGCACCTACAGGCGTTCTCTGGGGAGCGCCTCCAACTGTTCTCTGGGGAGCGCCTCCAACTGTTCTCTGGGGAGCGCCTCCAACTGTTCTCTGGGGAGCACCTACAGGCGTTCTCTGGGGAGCGCCTACAAGTGTTCTCTGGGGAGCGCCTACAAGTGTTCTCTGGGGAGCGCCTACAAGTGTTCTCTGGGGAGTGCCTACAAGTGTTCTCTGGGGAGCGCCTACAGCTGTTCTCTGGGGAGCGCCTACAGCTGTTCTCTGGGGAGTGCCTACAACCATTCCCTGGGGAGCGCCTACAAGTGTTCTCTGGGGAGTGCCTACAACTGTTCTCTGGGGAGCGCCTACAAGTGTTCCCTGGGGAGCGCCTACAACTGTTCTCTGGGGAGCGCCTACAACTGTTCCCTGGGGAGCGCCTACAGGCGTTCCCTGGGGAGCGCCTACAAGTGTTCTCTGGGGAGCGCCTACAAGTGTTCTCTGGGGAGCGCCTACAAGTGTTCTCTGGGGAGCGCCTACAAGTGTTCTCTGGGGAGCGCCTACAAGTGTTCTCTGGGGAGCGCCTACAGTGTTCTCTGGGGAGCGCCTACAGTGTTCTCTGGGGAGCGCCTACAAGTGTTCTCTGGGGAGCGCCTACAGTGTTCTCTGGGGAGCGCCTACAGTGTTCTCTGGGGAGCGCCTACAGTGTTCTCTGGGGAGCGCCTACAAGTGTTCTCTGGGGAGCGCCTACAGCGTTCTCTGGGGAGCGCCTACAGCGTTCTCTGGGGAGTGCCTACAAGTGTTCTCTGGGGAGCGCCTACAACCGTTCTCTGGGGAGCTCCTACAAGTGTTCTCTGGGGAGCTCCTACAAGTGTTCTCTGGGGAGCTCCTACAAGTGTTCTCTGGGGAGCACCTACAGGTGTTCCCTGGGGAGCGCCTACAACCGTTCTCTCAAGGAATGAGGATTGTGATCTCCATTTGAAACACTTGAGTGTGAAGGCACTGAAGCCAAATGCCGTGACACGGAGCTGGTGTGGGATATCCATGTGGGATTCCTCCACACCCAGGGCTCATGGAATCACTGAGTGGCTGGGGTTGGAAGGGACCTCTGGAGTTGTGTGGTCCAGCCTCCTGCTCAAGCAGGTCATCCCAGCAGGCTGCACAGGACCTTGTCCAGGTGGCTTTCAGCTCCAAGGTTGGAGACCTGGTAACCTGCCTCCCTGGGATAGAAACCCGGGCCTGTCTCAGTCACCCTTCCCAAAAACTGGTGAGCTGCTCTGGGAAGGAGCTGAGGTTTGCTTTGTGCATTATCAGACCTTTCTGTGCCAGCTCTCTGGGGTGTTTTAGGAGAGAAAGTGCTGTGCTCCTTTTCTGTGCCGAACTGACAAGTCCTTTCATCTTTCCAATACACATACTGGCTGTGAGCTCTTGGAACCAGCTGAAAGGGCTGTGGGCAAATACAGTATATGAGCAGTGAATTTCTGATTTAGAAATCTGGTGTAACAGTGGTACTATTTCCCCAGTGCTTTGCCAGCAAATTAATTAACAGTGGCAGTTTTAATTAAATAACACAACTGGAGGCTGGGTTATTTCTCTCCTTCAGTTCCCTCTCAGTTTCAGGAGAGGGTTTTTCAGCAGTAGTTTCAGTTAGTGCAAAAGTGTGTGTGGTAAGTGGAATATTCAGCTGTACCATGGAAACCTCATGATATGTGGCTGTTTAATAATAGTGGTGCATAACATTCATAATTTAAAGCATTTCCACTAAATAACTTTTTCAGTTATTCAGCAGGTTCTAGAAAAGCAATGACAATACCAGAGGCTAAGAGGGAACAGGAACTGAATAAAACACTTTGTTTTTGTGTTGGAAATAACCTCTACCTAGTTGAGAGGTCTTCTGCTGAGTGAATTGAAATTCTGCCCTTTAGCTCTGAATTACATTTCATTCTTGTGGTTTGGTTGTGGTTTGGGCTGGTTTTTGGGGGGATGTGTTGTCAGGAGTGTTTGCTGGGGTTTGCTGTGATGTTTCAAAGCCTCACTCACCTCAGGGGTCGGGGTTTGGCAGTAACACCTCTACCATCTCCAGCTGCAGGAGTAAAATTCCTGACTTCAAGTGACAGCAAGGATATTTAGAACAAATCATGTTGATGTACATGTGTTCTTACACACTCATCTCCCTAAATCATCAGGCTAACTAAATTCAATAATTTCCCAATTAATATTGATTACTGTCTTGTTTTCTTTTCTAACATCAGTAAAATGCTGTGCAATGATTACCATTGAAAATGTTCCAATTTTACCCTCTAAGACAGGTAATCTCAATGATGCTCCAGTTTTTTGCCTTTTAGATTGCTAATATTAACCACAGTGCCAGATTTTGGAGTCTCTGGAATATTAGAATGTCTTCCCTGGGTCTTTATTTAGAAAAACAGGGGATAAACATTGATTATCTGTATGGGCTGTTGACTGGGTTTGTTGTATCCCTGAAAGTGTGTGGGTTTAGAAGGTTGGGCATATCCTTAGTGCTGTGTAAGAGGCAGCAGGAATGAACCTGACACCGTGAGAAACTGGAATGCATCGAGTGTTCTTTTACATGAGTGGGATTGTCGGGTGGTTCTTTTATTTTCCTGTTTGTTTTGGCAACAGAGAGATAACCCAGTTTTGTGGCGTTTCCCAAGAAGTTCAGGAGCTTGGGAACTGACTCTACACGTGCAAATACACAGTGGTGATTCCCTTGAGTGAGGAAAACGCTGAAATCCCCTCAGGCAGGTTTTGTGCAGCCACTGTCCATTCAGGAGGGCAGCTCAGCTCCCGGGCCTTGGCAGCACCTTTATTCCCTGTCTGTAGCACAAGGGAGATGGTGCAGCTGTGGAACCAGACAAGCTGTTGAGGCATGTCTGACTGAAATAAGACCAACTGGGGATTACCAGGCAAAACACATCCTAGAATGACTTGGGTTGGAAGGGCCCTTGAAGACCATCTAGTTCCAAGCCCCTGCCAAGGTCAGGGACACCTCCCACTATCCCAGGTTGCTCCAAGCCCTGTCCAACCTGGCCTTGGACACTTCCAGAGCTGGGGCAACCACAGCTTCTCAGGGCAGCCCCTGCCAGGGCCTGCCCACCCTCATAGGGAAGAATTTAGTCCTTATATGTGGTCTAAGTCTCCTATTTCTAAGCCCTTCCCTTTGTTCTGTCACTCCTTGCCCTTGTCACAAGTCCCTCTCTGGCTTTCTCATACTGGAAGGTGCTCTCAGGTCTCCTCAGAGCCTTCTCTTCCCCAGGCTGAACAGCCCCAGCTCTCTCAGCCTGGCCTCCTAGCAGAGATTCTCCAGCCCTCTGAGCACCTTCATGGCCTCCTCTGGACTCACCCCAACAGGTTGTTCTTATTTTGGGAGCCCCAGACCTGATGCAGGACTGCAGAGGGGTGTCCTGAGAGTGGAGCAGAAAAGCCACCTTCCTTGACCTGCTTCCCAGGGTGCTTGGGCTGCAGCCCAGGACAGGGTTGGCTTTCTGGGCTGCAGGTGCACCTGGCCAGGTCATGCTGAGCTTGCATTGGGCCTTGTTGGACCTTCATGGGGTTCCCATGGGCCCTCTCCAGCCTGTCATGGTCCCTCTGGATGCCATCCCTTCCTTCCAGCGTGGCAGCCACACCACACAGCTCGGGGGTGTTGGCAGACCTGCTGAGTGAGGGGCACTCAGTGCCACTGCCCACATCTCCCACAAAGTGCCAGTTCCAATGCCAGCCCCCAGGGAATGCCACTCATCACTGCTGTCCACTTGGACATCAGCTCTCCTTTTTGGCATTTATTTTTTAATGAAAACACTCCTTTTGGGTACTCTCTCTCAGTAGTGTCTTTGCAAGATGAGTAATTTTTCTTTTTTTTTTTTTCAAAAATTGCTTTTACAAACCAAGTGAATTTCGAGTTACATAAAAGTGATTTTAAAAATGATGTCAAGACAATCCTCTTTCAGAATAAGATCATACCCATGTAGCTTAGAGGTCATGGCATCAGCACCCTGGTAGCAAAGAGTGCTGTGATATAAAGCCTCAGATGGTTAAAAGCTATTCATGCACGTGGTGTTTGAGGAGGAGATTTGTTGTTATTATGAGCAAAGACTTAGCAACTTGGCAGAGCAGAAAAAAAATAATGCAGTGGGTTAGTCATAATCCACTTCTTTGTTTTAAAACAAGGTAATGGACAGAAGACAATCAAATTACAACTTAATGGGGAGCTCCTTTTTGAGTTTATTATTTTTACCTGTTTAGCTTTTTATGGGCCATGTAGAAATAAATACTGGCTTTACTTATGACCCACTATTTTGTAAAGACTGAGGTTTAGCCATTGGGATATTTTTATTAATGTAATAGTATCCTTAGTCCTATAATACTAGTCCAGTTTCCTGTTATTTTTGAAGAAATATTCCTGTAGGCCTGTGCTTATGTATTCTTAGCCTTTCTTTTTGTTATGAAAAGCTTTGGCTTTGATGTGCTGCTTAAATTTCCTCTGAGTCATAATGGTAGTTGCCAGACCATTGTTTTTGTTCTGTTTGGACTTGGTTCTCCTTCTACAGTCGTTTCCTCCTCGGGAGTTGAAGTCTCTGAGCTTTATTAAGATAAATGTCAGTGATTTCAAGTGGATTTGCATAGAAGAAGCCCTTACTCTCTGGTGGGACAAGTCATGTGTAATGTTTAGTTTTAAAGTAACAGTGGTTACAGGAAATATTGGAAATACAAGTCGTTGACCTTTTCTGCACAATGGAATTTCCCTTTCTATTACCTCTGGAATACTCATTTATCCGTAGCTGTCAGCGGACTGAGCATCCTCACTGGTCATCTGCTTAAAAACAGGAGAGTTTCTGCCCCCAAACAATTAATGCAGCATCTCGTTCTAGACATGACATCAAGGCAAAAGATGGTGATCATTGATATCCATTCTAAAAATAAGCATTGCCAAAGTGAAAAACTTGCAGTCAGAGTTCAGAATTTGCTCTTTGCAGCAGCTCCAAAATCAGCAACTTTACTCATGTCTGTCCCAGCCAAGTGGCTGTCCTGGGTCAGGACTTTGCTACCAGCCTTACATGTAGTAATTACTCGTTTTTATCAAAATTAGCTGGTGTCAGTCAGCAGGTCATGATTTATTTCAACTTAAAAAAATCCCTTACTACTGTAGTTTGCTGTAGCTCACAGAGATTTTTGGCTTTATAGCCATTTGTGGGGCTTTTTTCTTTAACTGTTAGACAAGGCTGTTTTAACAAGGTTTGCAAGGGGAGTGTTTCTTTTGTGTGTCTCACAGCATTATTTCAGAACTCAAGGTACCTGAAGATGCCCTCAAAATTTTAGTTGCCAAACAAAAACCTGTTGAGAGTTGATAATGCTCTTCATGGATTTAGCAGAGTTAGGGTGGGGTCTGTAGCACTGGAGTTCTGCAGGGCAGTCAGGGATGTCCTGCAGCCCATCCTTCCCCAGGGAGGGACTTGAGATGCTTTAGTGGTCCCCAGTGCTGAGTCAATGCCTCAGATCAGGCATCTCACAGATGATGTGCTATTCTGAACTGGAAAAAGGATCTTAGGAATTGAATGTAAGAAGAATTGGTATTGACTCTGCACTAACACTAAGGCAAAGTCACTTCGACATTCAGTAGTTAAGAAACAAAAATATTTCCCTAATAAAGATTTAGAGCTCTTTGTGTCATGAACAGGTCCCTGAAAACAGGTAGTTGCAAGGCTGCAGGGGTTTAGTGCTTGGCTGACTGACTCCAGTGCACCAGGGGAGAGGTGGGAAGGCTTTTAAGACAGATGGAACTCAAGTGTTGATTCAGCAGCATTTGGGGATGGCAGATATTTCAGTCCCAGTTTCAGAAGGTCGTTTATGATGCATTTAGGGGGTTTCTTCCAACAGCTGTCAAAACGTATGATGCCAAAAGGTGGTGAGCACCCTGCAAGCCCAGTTGTTGCATAATCCTCTCAAATCTGGGCAGAGGGAGCTGGGAAGAGTGTGCTGTGCTAGAGCAGTCCCTGGGGCGGAAGGGGAGCGGCTGAAGAAGATCTGGCTGATCATCAGCTGTAAGAAATGGCACGTGTGAGGCACGAAGGACAATGTAGGGACTGGTGTAGGGACAGGAAGGGGAAGATACAGGGGGAAAGTGCATCAAGCTCTGCTGCTAAGGTAAATATAACAGCTGCACAAAGATCTCTGAGGGAGGTGGTTCAAGGTGCAGCACTGGACAGATGAGATTCTGAGAGGTGACAGAAGATGGGACTCGGTACCCAGAGTTAAATGGCAGGAGCAGGTGTAGGTGACCAGGTGATCAAACTGGCACTTGTGCCTCTCAGGGCCTCTCTGTTTACTTTGGCACTGAGGAGTTTCACAGCACATCACTCAGTTTCAGTGGATGTGCTGTTTAAATGATATCTGAAATCTGTAATAGATATAAAACTACCACACAGTTTATATAGAAAACATCAATTTATATTTATGTATAACTTGAAAAAGTGATTTCTCTCCTCTAACCTGATGAGGGTATTTAGCTCAGAAATAGGCAAATGCATATAAACCATAACTGCTCTCTGTTCTCTGGGGATTGTTGTTTAAAGTTGTTGTTTTCACCTGTACTGGTGTGGTTTGCTGGACAGTGCAGCAGTTCCAGACTTTGACCAGTACTTTTCTTAGTTTTCTAAGTCGGGAGGGTGAAGGGAGTGAACTGCCCGCTGGCTGTTTCAGCCCACAGCAAATTAAAATATAAAAAGGTCAAAAATAGGATTTATTGGCTCAAACTCAGCACCATATGCTTTTAGGAACTGTTTAAGGGTTCCCAACATTGGAGTAAAATCCAGTTTCCATTCTTACCATTCTGTTGGTCTCTCTTCTCTGTTCATTATGGACATCATTAAACACAAATCAGAGACAAAAGTCAAATCGTGGGCTCGGTGCTTTCCTGTGAGCATCACACATTGTCTTTACTCCTTCTGTCACCTCCTTTGGAGTCACGTGCTCCTCCATGTCTTCAGGAACAGACGAAACTCAGAGTGCCCTGCCCCTTTGGGTCACAGGTGTCACAGAAATCAGGGCTAAAGTGTCTGGATAGAGTGGCCTGAAGGCACTTGCACCATCCCTGCCTCTCTAATCTGTGCTTTTTAGGTAGGAATGAGGGCTCTGTGTCCATTTATCAATTTGTCACCCGCTGTGAAGGGTGAAATATTAACCCAGAAAGCCGCGGGAAGGGGCAGAAAGCCCTGCAGGAGCATCGGCCAGCTGAGAACTGCTATTGTTGGAGGCCTCTGCCGCTGAGCACAAATGTGCCTTTTGTTTTCTCTGGGCCCTGGGGCAGAATTTGAAGCTCTACAGGTGTGGCTTTTATTCATTATTTTACAAAGCATCCTCAATTAATATATTTTGCTTTTCCTTGATATTCCGAGGCCTGATTGAAGAGAAGTGTGTGCCTCAGAAATAACTGGAGGCATCCTCAGTGCCCTGATTTCTGCTCTGTGAGGCTTCTGAGCAGTGGCCTGATGAAAGGATTGGCTCTGCTATTGTTGTTGCAAGCCCCTGCCCATCCCAGAGCCGGCTGTCCATGGAAGAGATGTCTTTATAACAGCGAGCACCTGGCGTGTGATGCCGCTCGGGGAACATCGCGGGGGGGTCAGACGAGTCCTCGCACTGTCTGCAACTGTTTATTGTAAGAATGCCCCACTTTGCGAGCTATAAATACCTGCAAGAGAACAGTAAGTGAGGGCTGTTTGCAGCTGTGTCCCCAGGAGCAGGTAGTGAATGCTGGAACATTAATTTTCAAAATGTGCTTTTGGGAATTGAAGGCACTGAAGGTTCCTTAGCATTTACCTTTAGGAATAGTGGAGGGGGTAGGAGGGGTTTGTCTGTGAGCATTGCTGCAGCATGAGCTCAGGGATGGAAAATTCAAAGGGCTGTGTGAGGTTGTTACATGAATCAATGTGGGTCTTGTTTTATCCTACAGGCTGAAAATGAATGGCTTGCAAATTGCTGAGGGTCCATAACTTGTCTCGCATAAGAACCAGCTCAAGCAGGGGCTTGGTAATACTGTTGGTCCCCACTGAACCCTCACAACCATTCACTCACTCCTCCCACACCCTGCAGGAGGATGGGGGAGAGAACAGGAAAAAATAAAATAATTCGTGGGTTGTGTTTAAGATTCTTGAATAGGACAGAAAAGGAAGGGAAAATAATAATAAGTTTGATGATGAGCTGGAGAGCTTGGGGGTGTTTAGCCTGGAGAAGAGGAGGCTCAGAGGTGACCTCAGCACTGTCTGGAACTGCCTGAAGGGAAGTTCTGGCCAGGTGGGGGTTGGTCTCTTCTCCCAGGCACTCAGCAATAGGACAAGGGGGCACGATGGGCTCAAGCTCTGCCAGGGGAAATTGAAGTTGGAGATCAGAAAAAAATTCTTTGCAGAGAGAGTGCTCAGGGATTGGAATGGGCTGCCCAGAGAGGGGGTGGATTCCCCATCCCTGGAGGTTTTTCAGCTGAGCTTGGCCGTGGCACTGAGTGCCATGATCTGGTAAAGGGACTGGAGTTGGACCAAGGGTTGGACTTGATGATCTCAGAGGTCTTTTCCAACCCAATCCATTCTATGATTCTGTGATTCTATGAAAAGAGTTAAAATATGCAAAACAAGTGATGCATGATGCAACTGCTCACTGAGCAGTGCCCACCCAGTTCCTGAGCAGCAGCCCCCAGCCAGCTTTCCCCCAAGTTTATCACAGAGTGTTTGGGGCTGGAAGGGACCTCTGGAGATGATCTGGTCCAACCCCCTGCTAAAGCAGGTTCCCCTGGAGCAGTTTGCTCAGGATGTGGCCAGGCAGGTGTTGAGTATCTCCAGAGAAGGAAACTCCAGAGTCCCTCTGGCAGCCTGTTCTGGTGCTCAGTCACCCTCACAGTAAAGAAATGTTTCCTCCTAGTCAAGCAATATATATTTTACTTTACATATTTATGCTGAGCATGACACCCTGTGGAGTGGAATATTGCTCTCCTTGGGCTGTCCCAGGTCAGCTGTCCTGGCTGTGTCCCTCTCCCAGCCTCATGTGCCTCCCACCATTCTCACTGGTGGGGTGCTGGGAGAGGCTGATCAGTGTAAAATCAGTGTGGTATCACCATTCTTCTCATCCTGAATCCAAAGTGCAGCACTGTGCCAGCAACTGGGAAGGAAAAATTGTCCCAGCTGAAACCAGGACACCAAATAACGACTTCAACCTACAGAAATGGTCAGGTCTGAGAACTGGACTGTTTCCAGAGCCTTAATGCCTCCTCAGAGAGAGCTTAGAAAGTGCGTTTGATGCAGTCAGCTTGTGTACAAACCACATTCCTGGGCTTACAGCAAGTCCCTGCTGCAGCCCTGTTCCTATACACAGAATACCCTTAAAGCCCAAATATTTACATTCCGTGAGACCCGGGACACCACAGGGCTCCCTGCAGTTGTCAGGGGTGATGGGGGTGGGTTTGTGCTCTGTTAACCTGTTTGTCTCCCTCTCTGACTTCCAAAGATGGGTTTGCCAGGGAAAAATGCATGGAAAGAACATGGCTGCAGTTTCAGTCACTGAAGCTTCACGTTTGACGTTTTGATACTACTGAAATTTAAATTTTGATGCCTTTTGGTTTCCTCCCTTGCAGCAGATTTTGCAGCTCTGTGGGTTTTTTTGGACACATGGAAGGGCTTAGCGTTGTCTTCACGTTTCAGTTTTATATATTTTTCCTATAAGCAGCATGTTTATTTCTCGAGGGAGAGTTCCATTAACTTTGTGCCACTGCATTGTGGCAACATCATCCCCAGGCTGGTTCCAACCAGCCTTTTTGTTCCTCAGAAGTGAGAGGGCAAAGTTTGTTTGGACAGCCTGTTCCCATCAGGAAGTGTGTCTGCCTGCTGTTCCTGCACAGAATCGGTGCACACCTGCCCTGTTTGGTGCCTCAGTGGTGTCAGTGCAGCCTGGGGACTGGCCCCACAGCTCCTCTTGCAGGGTTTAATAAAAAATAAGAATCCAGGGAATCAGGAGCTGCCTGCCCAAATATTCCCAGGAGTTCCACATCTCCTTGCACACCCCAAACTCCTCCAAGCTCACATGGTGAGATTCTCCCTGGCCCCTGAGCTGCCTGGAAATTATGTGGAACAGGGCTTAAGTTTTTCGGGAAGGGCTTCATCTCCTTAGCAGGCTCAAAGCTCTAAGACCTTAAACACCTTTTGTCTCAGGGAACAGTCTCTTGATCTCTGGTGTTAACATAGAAGAGCTTATTCTGGTGAGATTTTAGGTGCCCAGAGGTTACATCCTGCAACAATAGAGGTTTAAATTCTAATAGAAACAAAAAGGCGTAAAGAGAGATTTTAATGCTCCACAGGGTTTCCTTTTAAAGGAAGCTTTAGGGTTTTTTTTGTGAAGAGTGAGCAAAAGAAAATCTTTTTAGTCAGTCTAAAGTAAGAAAAGAGTACAGCTGTGCCCTAGTACATCCTGTTGGCAGAACTGGTGCATTTTGGTCCCTGTGTTGGTAGGTGGTGAGCAGTGGGGATGGGCTCATGTGGGTGCTCATGCAGGATCAGCACTTTGGGAAAGAATAGTGACATCTTAGTGGAAGAGATTTGTGCTGAAAACATCAATTATATACTTTTTAAATGATGAAATACGATGTAATCCAAGAAATGGGTATAGTCTATGTTTGTGAGTTTTGGTAAGAAAGTAAATACACAAACAGTTTGTTGCTTTCTTTGCCTACCCAACAGCAACTTCATGCAGGCAGTCTGATTTTTGGTGCAGATGTCATAAACTGTAGTGTTAGATTTTGGTCTGTCAGAAGAGTGTCATTTGCATCAGGATTAGTTCAAGTCTTTGCTTTCCCACAGTCTGTCAGTACCCCAAGTTTTACACATCTATATTCTCTTCCAGGTTTCACATCATTTCATTAGCTATTGCCAAGGCTGAGTTTTTTGTGGTTCAGTGCATTAAATCTTTTTGTCCCCCTTTTTCTTGGCTCCATGTCAGAATCAAGTTATTTGCAGGTGGCTGCAAGGATTTTTCCATTAATAAACCCGTGTTATTCTCATTGCTGCCTTCTTTCCAATTGTATCAGTGATGTTTTTCCAGCCCTGATAACTGGCTGTTGCTGTTGCTTTGTTCACAAATGGAGACTGGCTTTCATAAAAGAACCTGGAATTTATAAAGCCTTCCTTCCTCTGTGTTTGCTTTGCTGCTTCTTGAGCTTCTTACTTGTATTTTTCGTTTAATTACAGTTTCTGATGTAGGCCATGTAGGAGGCCTGTTTGTAATTTAGTCCAGGTAATTAAAAGAGCAAAGGAAGCAAGTGTATTATATAAATGTACTTGTGTGTTCCCTTTTTATTATCTGTGTGGCTTTAAAGCTTGGCTTCCTCTTCCTCATAATAATTTTTCCCATTTCTGGGTAAATTGGCAGGTAAAGACAATTTTAGCTATGAATTCTGTGCTGTCAGAATTGAGAGGAATTAACTTTTTGATTTTAATAAGTGACCTGTTACTGGATTTCTTTTTTCTAGAGCTTTTCCCCTGATACTGTTATAACATAAACATATTATGCCAGAAGCCACCATGGGCTTCCTCAAGACTCGAGGGGCTTTGCTGCCTGCTGGGCAGTTGCTCTGGCTGTTCTTTCCCCAGGAACTCGGTCCATGGCACCCCTTTCACTTGGGATGTTTGGGAGCTGAGCACTCCAAGTATTTCAGCTTGCCCTGCCCTTTGACATTCCCCTTGAGCTCCCCAGTAACTGAGCCCTGGCAGAAACCAGGGGCACAGAAATAGATATTTATGTACAGCAGTTGCAGGGAGTTGTAAATAAGCTGAGAGCAGAGAGGAAGGAACACACTATTTCCTGAAGCTCGTAGGAGAAACGTGCAGATTTTAGAGCAGAGTTGTCTTCTCGGGTACCCCACAAAGGTAAACTCACAGTTGGTTCCTCTCCACAAGAACCTACATATTGCAGACTTACTCAGAGGGTTTCTGACACTCCTCCAGTAACCCTAAGGGATACTTTAATTCTTTGGAAGTGCAGCTGTCACCTTCTGGACCTCCATGTCCACTTAAATCCTTGACTCAGAGATATCAGTGCTCCTTGTGCTGCCTGATGGCACGGTGGGCATGGGTGAGGTGCCTCCAGTCAGGGCATTTCAGTCAGTAGCACAAGCTCCTGATTGAGTTAAATGCAGAGAGCTCATTATTCTGATTCCCGTGGCACCAGAGACCACCTCGTTGGCTCCTGTCCATATCCCAGTGCAGTTTGGAGGGAAAATCTGGGAATATCATAGTGATGCTGATGATGATGGTGCAACCTTTATACATTGCAGCACACGCAGCAGCGTTTCTGAGCAAGATGTTTTTGTGGTGACTTGCAAAATATCAGGTGTGCTTTTTTAATCCATACAGTTATTATTCTTATATCACACAACAGCAGTTTGGCTTCTCCCCATACCTGAGAGTGCTCAGCTGCAGTGTCTGTTATCTGAGCCACTGCCATGTCTGCAAGGGAGAGCTGAGTGTTAATCCCAGCATGGTGTGCTGTTGGCCTTTGACTAGAACATGATCATCACTTGTCCTGTGGTTTTATGGCACAGCCTGGAGCACCTCCACAGGCACAGCCTCCTCGGGCTGGATATTGTGGCCACATGACACTGGGGCATGTCCTTGCTTTGACATGTGAGTAATGATTGTATGTGCTGGATGCCTTTAATTGGGAGGTCCTACAGCATAGAGCTTTGTCTCTAAGAAAAGATATTCATTTATGAGCAAAATGTATTTTTTTCAGAGAAATTAAATGCCAGTAACATCAGTTAGCATGATGAACTTCCATAGGCAAGAATAATTTCTGTAATTGCATAGATGATGTTGTTCAGTCAGTTACAGTGGGTGTCATTTCAGTGCTCAGTACTTCAGTCAGTATTTTAGTACATGAACATGTGCAGATACTCTTTAGTTTTTGTGCAGTTGATGCCAAAATGTGATGTCACAGTGATGTCAGAGAGAGCCAGGGGCTGCCAGAATCTTGCAGGTTTAGACTTGTTTTCAGTTAAATGAAAGAGCTCCATCTGGTTTGTGCTCCCTCAGTTGACAGTTGATTCCACCTAGTCAATTGTGAAGTCACATTTACTTGTCTGTTTGTTTCACCTTGTTTAATTTACTGTCTGTCCCCAGCAGCAGCTGTACCATGTTTGCCATGGTTTGTGTGTGTTCACCCTCACCCAGCTCGTACCTTCCTGCTCAGAGGGCTGTGATGATCTTTAGAGTCCCTTTGAACCCAAACCCTTCTGGGATTCCATAAAAACTGTTAAATGACCAATGAAACTGTTCAGTGTATGTGAGGAATTCATCACATGCAGAGTCAGTTCAGAAGCTGTGGTACAGCAGTTAATAGCACAGAAATCTCAAATGTTTAGACTTTATACTCAGAGTTGGAGATGAAGTTCTTTATCATATCCGTGTTATTCCTGAAGAGTCAACACAGGGTGTTTTTAGCACTTCATAGAAAACCCTCAGACACCTTCCAGGTTTTTGGCTGTGCTGATGCTGCAAATACAGATGGAGGTGGTGCAGAACTGCCTTCCCAAGCAGAGATACAGCTCTGATGCCAAACAACCAACAGTCCCTGGATTGTCTTTTCTCCTGAGACACTGATCACACATTCCTGCCTCTCCCAGCCCAGCCTGGTTCCCTTGGCCTGCAGCTCCTCTCCCTGGGGAAGGGCCCGACCCACGGTTCGGTTACAGGCAGGGCCGAGTGACACCGAGGGGCTGTAACTCAATATGGCTGTGCTTGTGTTTCTCAGTTCCTCAGCCCGAAACCCCAGAGCAAGAGCTGAAGCTCCTGAAAGAACTTCAGGCTTAGTCTTGAAGGGTTAGGTTTCCTTCTTTGATATTTTTACTGTCTGAAATTGAATTTGTTTTTTATTAGCACAAAAGTAAACCTGAAAAAGAGTTAAGCTGACCAGTTTCCTCATGCAAGTGGGGTAGGCTCTGAGGCCTCACAGAATGTGGTGGTTCAGTTGGCTCAAGAACTATCCCAGCTCTTAAAACAGTATAAAAATAATCTGAGCTGTTAATTGATTCCATTTGTTCTTATTGTTAAGAGTTGTCTGCAAATATTGGGAAGTACAAATTACAGAAAAATGAAGTTTTTCCTTCTTGTTTTTTCCTCCAGATTTAAAGTTTCATTTTACACACTTGAAGTACTAACTGTTTTAAGGATGGTGTTTGCTTTCTCCATTTTATTTTAAATCTGGTTTTAAAGATGGTGTTTGCTTTCTCCATTTTATTTTAAATCTGTTTTTCTAGTTCTTTTAATCCTACATATCTGAACCCTCTAACTGAGCACTTTGCAGTAAGGGTTGAGCTTTTTTACTTTCTTTTAACATCTGATGGTAAATCATTGACTCTTCAGAGCTGTCACCCCCAGCAACTTTTTCTGAACTTGTTTGTTTCACATCACAAACAAACATGTTTGTATTTTTGTTGCTTCTCTAAAGCAAATACCCTGAGCAATGTTAATCTCCATACTAAAAGCAGTTGTTTTGCTTCCCTTTGTTGCAGATCACCAGAAACTGGAAAGAGAAGCCAGAATCTGTCGTCTCCTGAAGCACCCCAATATTGGTAGGAACATTTCCTTGTTTCATACAGGTTGTATCAGTTTATTAAATGGAGGGGGATGCAAAATAATGAATACAAATCACAGCTCAGAGGAGCCACCTGCACAGACCTGCAGGCAGGGCTGTTTCCTCATGGGCTGAGCTGTGGGGTGCCAGGTCCTGACAGGTCACTGTTCCCATCCTGCACCTCCTGCTCTGTGTGCCAGGTCCTGACAGGTCACTGTTCCCATCCTGCACCTACTGCTGTCTGTGCCAGGTCCTGACAGGTCACTGTTCCCATCCTGCACCTACTGCTGTGTGTGCCAGGTCCTGACAGGTCACTGTTCCCATCCTGCACCTACTGCTGTCTGTGCCAGGTCCTGCCAGGTCACTGTTCCCATCCTGCACCTGCTGCTCTCTGCAGAAGAACTGCAGGTACCAGTGTGTGCTGCAGGCTGAGGCAGAGCAGTGAGGACAGTGAGTGCTGGTTCACTGAGGTGCTTATTTTCTGTGGCATTCTGATAGGTGGATGCAGCAAGCTCTGCTCCTTTTGTTTCCACAACCTGGTTTTCTACTCATGCAAAGCAAAAAGGTTATTTGGGAGGGTGGGGTGTGTCTGTGTCCTTGCTTCAGAAAAGGTATTACCAGGTAAGTACCTTGATCTTGAAGCATCTGTATCTGGGTTTTTCAGTTTTTCACACACCAAATTGTATGCCAAGAATGTTGCTCACAAGAACATTTGCTGTACCCAAGACTTGTGCACGAGAGTGGGAGCTTCTGTCCATCTTGTTCCTCTGTCCCCACGTGTGTTCTTGAAAGCTGTCCTCTGAAAAACCAGTAATCTCAGTGAATGTTTAATCAAACATGTGTGCTTGGAACTCCAAAAGCCCTTGCCAGTGTGCTTGATCTTTCTTCTGGTCAGTTCAAAGACTGAGATCAGCTCAGTTGGTTAAACTTGGTTCTAGTAATGCCAAGGTCAAGGGTTCAATCCCCGGTGTGGGCCATTGGCTGAAGAGTTGGACTCGATGATCCTTGTGGGTCCTTCCAGCTCAGAATAGTCTGGGATTCTTCTCCTTTTCATTTTCAACTAACAGGTATTGGTCTTTGGGACATTTTTAGACATTTTGTGCCTGAGATAAAATCAGCTCCTTCCTTTTAGTAATAGACATGACCTGGAATTGATATCCCAGAGTTTGGCAGCAGACATTGTGTTCTGTCATGGTCCAGCTTCTGCTGTCACTGTTCTGCCAGTCCTGCCCGTGTATGGAAAAGGAACTTGTCAACGATAAGTATAATTTAAGAAAACAAAATAAAAAACTTATAAAGAATACTTTTTTAACGTGATGTCTGGAGGAGAGCAGACATCTGGTTTAATTGGTTGGGCAGTTTCTCAAAGATGATGTCCCTGGTTTTCTGCACTTTCCTCCATGCAGCTTTCTCTTGGTTCCTTGTCCTTTTGAATTACACATTCATTGCAGGGCAGCAGAGTTCTGAAATTAGAATTCACTAATCCTTCCTCTTCTCTTTCAGGCTCATTCTTCTTTCTTCTCCCTGGTTAGCTTGATTCAGTCTCCCTTCCAGAAGTGACTTAGTGTGAAGGTGTCACTTCCAGGTTACCTTTAATTCTGAAATAATACACCCATGACAATAGAACTGTTTTGTGCAGTGTTTCATGGTCTCTTCTGCTCATTACCCTCCAGGTCTCAGGCTGTCCCAGAGCTGCAGGGAGCAAACCCCTTGTTCTCCCCCTGTGCCTCCAGTCAGGGAGGCAGCACAGCTGTGCTGAGTCACTTTTGTCCTTTTAGCCTGTGAGTAAACACATTGTGCTTTTCATATGAGCCAGAGTTTCTGCTCCAGAGAAACAGAGCTTCAAAAAATTCTAAACACTGGAGGTACTTTCCAATTACCTTTCCAGAGAAAACAGAGAATTACCAAAAGCTTTTACACATCACTGGTTTCAGATTTCCAAGTGAGGCCCTAACTAGAAAAAACATCTAGTTTTTAGTCATTTCATCAGCATAAGGAAGATTTCAGGCCTAAACTTCCTAGCAATTGAAATATCTCTTTTTAGCCTCCCCAAAATGCCATTTTTATATCCACTTCATATCTGATGGGGTGATGGTTTCATTTCCTGAGTGCTGTGATACAGTTGGGAAATCTCAGGATGCCTTTTAAAAAAGACTGTCCACAACATCTGTAGTTACAGGCTCGAAGTTTTCCAAGTTCCTCTGGTGTTGGCAGAGGAGTTTTAAAGTTGGACATGAGTGTTTGCATTCCTTTTAAATACAGAATTTCAGCAAATGCTTTGAAAAAGCATGTTGGGAAAATAGAAGACTGAATCAGAATTCTTTCTTTCCAAGGGATAAAACTGAAATTTAGAAAATAAGGAGATAGACATGGTAGTGTTTTGGCTTCAGCTCCTGATTGGAATCTTCCCAAGTAGTAAACAAAACAACTGTGAGGAAACAAACATTTTTTTTGGAATTATTCATGACATCAGATTACTATTTCAGGAATCAACATGTCTGCCAAATGTTCACAAATAGGGTATTTAATTATGTGTGCAGGGAGATTAATTGTTATTACACATTTCTGCTGAGGGAGTGATTCTGAACTAGGGTAAGATCCCTTGAAGTGGTTGGTCCCACTTCATGTGCAAGCAGAGCTGCAGCATCTCCCTGGAGGATGAACTTCTCTGCCCAGACACTTGCTTTGCACATAACTCATTCAGTTAATTTTTCAGCCTCTCTTTATTTTATTCCTTCTTTCAATGAATCCATGATTTCTGCTCTATCCAGCTCTGTAGTCACAATGCCTAATGAACAATCTCAGAAAAACAAGGAGAGTGGATTGAGAACAGTATTTCCTCTTGTCCTTTTTTCAAATCTCTATTTCCCACTCCAGTAATGTGCATCAGAAATTTGTTTCAACTGCACAGAATTTCCTCCTCCTTTCCACCTACGTTTATTCCTTCCCAATACTCATTGCTTGTGTTGTGATCTCTGCCTTTTCTCACCTCACCATAGCGAGTCCTGCCGAATTTTGGGTGGGGATTAAAATGAGGCAAAAGCCATTAGCTGAACTTCCAGGCCTTGGGGAAGAAGCTGTGGGGGCTCAGAGTCCTCTCTTTCCAGTCAGTCCTTGGCAATACTGGTGTTCTCTGCTCTTCCAGCATTTCCTGAGTAATCTGGCTGGTGTTACACCGTGGTAGGAAACTTCTGGGCAGGCACAGCTCGTGTTCCTGCAGCCACAGAGCTGCTGGGCTGCAGTGCCTTGTGCTTGAGCACTGAGGGGACTGAGCACTCAGCACTGCACTGAAACATCAGTGTGTGCAACAGAGTTGAAAATGAATGATGCAAATGTAGGTGAAGCCTTTCTCTTTGGAGAACTTGGTGCTTGTTCTTTGTAAGATGCACATCAAGTCACATTAAAAGCTTATTTCCTTTGCTGAACAAGTACCCAGAAAGGATTTGTCATCTTGTGTAACTATTACTTTTCCAGCAGTTATGTGTACTAATGCTTCCAATTTTTAATTTTTTTTAATTTAAAAAATTGGAAAGAAAATTGCTGAGGGAGGTAATTTCACCAAGATAACATCTTGTCTCTTCACCCGTAAATCCAGTGTCATGGGCCATTGACTTGAGTTGCACTCGATGATCCTTGTGGGTCCCTCCCAACTCAGAATAGTCAGGGATTCACACCACACAGGTGAAATTTTCCTGTTTGCTGTTCTTTATCTTCCTTTGGTAAACCTTGACTTCTTCTTCATCTTTTAACTGTGTGATTTCTAGTCCTTCAATCCACGGATTTTCAGTGGTGTAACAGTATTGCTTTTGGTGTTGATTTACAGGACACTTTGCTGATTTTGCTTTATGAGATCCCAAATGAGGAGAAAACCCAAACTGGCCCGATGATACAAGCTCTGACCCAGTCTGGAAAACTGCTGGGTTTGAGTGGGGTGCTTTTCCCAAGCTGAATTAGCACATCCCTCCCTGCCTGCTGCCCCCTCCTCCCTGTGCCTCACACGTCAGTCAAGGCTGACTGGGATGAGTATTCATCCCTTCCCCAAGGGCAAGAGCAGATTTTACTGACATGTGGCAGCCCTTCAGGTGATAAATGAAGCCCTTTTGGCACCAGGACAGGCTGTCCCTGGATGGCTCTGTAAGTCAGGGTACTTAGGGTAAGTAGGGCTGCCAAGCAGGGACTCCACTGGGCCTGAGCCTGTCCCTGCAGCTCTGCCTGCCCAGCCTGGGGTGTTCCATCAGTTCCTCCTGGGGGGGAAAAGCACAAATTGAATATTGCCTTGTGCTTCTGGACAGAAGCATTTGTGTCTTTGTGCACCACCACAATGTGTCCTTTATGTTCTGTGTTCACCAAGTATGTGCTTGGGACTCCATAAAGGCACAGGAATGTGGGGAGAAACGCCAGCAACACACAGAAAATGTGGCTGCAGTAAATCCCTCCTGAATTTCCTTTGACTTACAGTTGTGAGTAGCTCAGCTGGTACCAGTTAAGGTACTCCATAAACCAAGCACAGAGTGAAAGTCAGGCCTGTTCAGGTTTGGTGGGTGCAGTTCTTTAGCACAGTATGTTTTTTCTGAGCTTATTTTCAGGTTTTGCATCAAAAATACCCAGTTTTTTCCTGATGCAGTGAAGATCATACAAATCCCCAACTATAGAAATTGATGCCTGATAAACATGGTCCTCAGGGGTATTCAAATAAATAAACAAATATAGCTCTTCATGTCAGTGTGAAGCTTTTGTTTTGTGGGACTGATGTGGTAGAGGCTCTCACTTCCTTTAATCATTTTTATTGCTCAGATGAGCTGATCATTTCAACAATTTTAAATCTCATCCATTCTGTTGAATTAATGACATTTGCAATTTCCACCATGATTAAGGTGAACCACAGTCCTTGAGTGAATTAAAATAAAATATCCAGAAGCCAAATAAAGCAGGGGTATAACCTGATTTCATATTAATGTAAAAGCCAACTTAATGAGTGTTACAAAACAGCAGAGTCAGTGTTGGGGCTCAGCTGTGGCTGCAGCAATAGCTGACCAGTCAAGTGCAACAACAGAATACAGAAGGTGGTTTTGCAGTTGCTATTTGTGAAATTAAATGTACTGTAACGAGGCTGAACCAGGCAAGAACACACAGGGAGGGCATCGTGGGGGGTTTCTGCAGCTCTCTCACTCTCAGCCCTTTTTGTTACTACTGTGCATTTCAACCCTTTTAGCTGGTGAAGTTGTGAATACTTGGTTGATATTTAAGGGGAAGAGGCTGGAAGTTTTAATTTGTAGGAATTTGTGGGGAACAGCTTTCTGTAGAGTTGTTGACAGCCCTAAAAGTGAGTGGAATATCAAAAAAACCCCCAGCAGTTCCAAGACTGTAAGTTATTTAGTGCTAATCAATGTGTCAGTAATTTTCAACGTGGAACTCATGGAGCAGTTAATGTGGTCTGAGAGTGCCAGCAAAGAAGGGTGGAGGCAGCTTTACTGGCTGTTGCAGCTTTTGTCTCTGTTTCCCTTGCAGCACAATCCTTTTACTCTGGTAAAAGTGGCATTGCATCTTTAGGTTTTACTCTTCTGGAGCATAAAAATGCCTTTGAGTGTAGACAGTGACGCTGCTCTTTGCCGTGCTGTGTTAATTCCCTTCCCTTTTAATGGGGCACGAGGTTATTGCAGCTCAGGTGAGGCTCTGCTGGTTCTAATAGCCCTGAAAGCTGGAGCAGCATCCATAATACACTGAGGAAATGAGGTCTGGCTAAGATGTGCCACAAATTCTGTCATTTTCTTTCCTCAGAAAGTGTATGCCTAATTTGCACCAAAATAGGTAATGATAAATCAAGTGTGAACCAGACCTTGAAGCATTTTCCATGCTGGCTTATTGCTGGTTTGTGCATTCTCTTAAATGCATGAACAAATTGTCACAGTGTGTCCAGATCCTTTTAAACATTTATTCTTTCATAAAGTCCGTTCTGCTTTTGCAGCCACTCATCTGAAATGTAAAACAGAGTAATCCCCAGGAGCAGGGAAGTGGGATTTAAACACCTCTCTTGAGGAACCTGCCCTGGTGGCTGCCACACTTCCCATTTGTATTTTGATCTCTTGTTCTGTTTTCCTTTCTGAATGTGCTTTCTGGAAGGCAGAGTTTCATAATTGCATTGCTGACTTCAAGTAAATGAGCTGGCTTGAAATGAATTGCTCTCTCTGTGCACACACAAGATGGATCTTTGAGAACTTGCTCTCTTTTTTTTTTTGTTTGAAAGCTTTGTTTGTTATGAATCTGCAACCACGTGTTGTGCATACGGAGAGACACCACGACTCCCAGCTAAACCACAAATATGTAATTTTCCTCTGGACCCTTTCCTCCAAAAACACAGATCTCTACTACCTCAGCTAAACTGAGCTTTTTCTTTCAGTAAAGCCAGCACAGACAATTTAGAGCATTTTTAGGGGATATTGTAAGGTCTGTTCCCTTTGCTTTACAGACAGTGGTGCCGATGGTCTAATTGGTGAATTGATATGCAAATATTGTGAACCTTTACTTGAGTTTGGGGCAAAAATAACCCCAAAGCCAAAGTGGGAAATGGTTGCAGTATGTTCAGTGGCAGGGATGGCCTTAGTGCAGCCCCTGCATGGCTGGTAAAGCTGCTGTGGGTGCTTTCCACGGCAGCCCAGCTCCAGCCCTGGCATCCTTGGCTCTGGGCTGAGCTGTGGGACAATCCTGTCTCAGCCTGCTCCCTTTCCCAAGAGAAAATAGGGAGTTGTCACTGGCACAGCATTTGCTTCTCCTGCAGCCTAAATGTGCCCCTGTGGAGTGTCCTGCCTCCTGGTGTGTCCCTCCTTCTGGAGAAACCTGCTCCAAGGGGGAAGTATTGGGCTGTGTGTGCCACCCCAGAGCTGCATCCCAGCCTTGCCCTCCTCATCTCTGCGTGAAAAGGGTAAATTCAGGCATGGGCAGAGAGAGGGGAAGGAGGAAGGAGAGCACAGCTGGTGAGGAGGAGGAGGAGGTGAGGGGCAGTGCTGGGGATGTGAGCTGGGAGCAGCATGAGGCAGAAGGAAGATGTCCTGACTTTGGACCATGGATCATGTTTTGACATAGGTGGTCATAAATCAGGAATATTGCTCTGGGAGCTCAGCTCAGGAGTGTCTTTGCTCCTTTTCCAAAGCCAGGAAGCTCATTAGGAGAGGGAGTTTGTGGGGCTGCTCCCCTCTGCCCAGACATCTTCCCTTACTTACATATCCTGTCCCCTGAAAAAAATCATGGAATCACCTGGATTGGAAGGGAGCTCTGCAATTTATCCAGGCCCAACCTGCTGCTCAGGCCACATCCAGGAAAATTAGGTTACTCAGGGCTCATCCTGCTGAGTTTGGAGTCTCTCCAGGGAAGGAGATTGCACAGCCTCTCCAAGTGCCACTTCAGTGTTTGACCACCTTCCTGTCTACAGAAATAAATCAATAACTACAAGTGTCTGTCTGCCTGGCTGGGATTTTCCATACTCCACCATGTGTCTGTGGCCTCTAGTCTCGGAATCTGCCCCCCAGAGAAGACTCTTTCATTCTCCAAAGTCTTTCCTGCTGATCAGCAAATGGTGCTGGAAGGAAAAGTGGGTGTTCCCAGAGACAGCTCCATCCCTGTTAGGATGGTTTGGTTTTTTTTCTTAAAATCTGCTTTCATGTTTAACTACTGTGACATAAAACAGGGCCAGACTCTTTGGGATACAGTTGTTCTTTGGTTGCAAGCTGTGCCTTTGGAAGTGCATTTCATGGGCTGACCTTGTCCTTGTTGTGCCACTTGCAGAAATCCCTTTCCCTCTTGCCTTTTGCACTTCATCCCCATCTTCTGCGTTCTTCTAGCAAGTGTTTCAGGTGGCCTTTAGGATTTCCCTCACTCCCGTGAACCTTAAAACGTCCCAGATTCACTGTTCTCCTGGTTGTGTTGCTGGGAGCATCTGTGGCATTCCAAGGGATGCGATCTGGAATTGGCTTCCCACGTGCTGCACCCTGGCACACGGTGACTGCTCTGACCCTGCAAATGCAGTGGATAAATAGCTCCTAATTGCCCCATTCAGGCTGGGTTTGTTCTGATCTCCAAAGACTTTCCTACTCCTCCAAAACTGCTGATCCGGCTTTTTTTCTTTCAGTTGAGAGGGGTTTAATGATACCTCTCTCCTCCCAGTCACCTTCCAAATTTGAAAGTTCTTTTTTTAGTGGCTTCACCAGAGTGTTCGTATTCTCATGGACTGCCCATGGGAATGTGCTTCTAATTTTAGTTTGTCCTCTGCGTGTCTGTCTCCTTTAAATACATCCAGCTTCTCATTCCAGCCACACTGGGCCAGGCATGACACTCTGCTCCTGATACTCGTGTTTTGGAGGTGTCCTGGGATTGGATTGTAATCAAATCCACAGCTCCTCCTTCTGCTGCACAGCAGCGAGCAGCACTCGTGTGTCAGCAATTCAGCCATCCAAGTGGTGCTTTTTAATTACTTTATTTGCCAGGTGACCTTGAGAGTATCCCATCAATTTATCCTTGGTGTTATTGCTGGGATTATGTTGAATTTGACTGGGCAGCCTTGCCGGGAAGGATTTGGTTGATGAGCTCAAACCATAATTGCAGCTGAGTGGCTTGCAGCTATCTGCTGTAGGAGATATATTTTGGGAGTTCCTGGATGTGCTAAATGAGAGGAATATTTAGAAAGAGATTTCAACAGCAGCCAGTGGTCTGGTTTGGTGAATGCAGCCTGGCTTCAGCTGTCCCTTGCAGCTCTTCCACCCGAGCTTATGTGGGTTGTCACTGAGTTAATTACGATCTTACAATCGGTCCCACGGGGACGGGGCAAACTCTCTAATTCCCATTATTGTGAGGCTGTGATTAAAAGATTAAAAGACAATGGCGGTTTCTCATCGTAAGCCTCAAGTTTGTCATCTCTAAAGTCAATGTGCATTCCCTGCTTTTGGTAAAACAAACCCCTTGAATCATTTGGGATCATCAGTCACTTGTAAACTTGCTCGTTAGGAAAATGACAGTAATTTAGAGCTGCCTTCAGCTGAGGGAGCGTGACTTGCTGTGATGGGTAATTGATAGAGGGGGCAGGCACATTCCCTCAGAAAATAATCCAGATGGTTTTGGGCCCAGCCCAGCCGGGCTGTGATGGGAACACTCTGTGTGGGCACAGAACTTGGCATTGCTCAGCCCCAGGCTCTGCTAAAGGAGCTGAGAGCTCCTGGGAATGGAGCTGCTCTCTGGGATCGTCCTGGTGCTCCCACTCAGGGTGTTCAGGATTGGTGTTGATGAAAGAGGGCACGAGGGACAGAGGGGTCACTGTAATCGTGCTGGGGGTCTGTGCCAGGCATTTTAGGTAACATAAAATTTGGGACCCCGTCCTGAGGAAGTGGCTCAGCCTCGTTCTCGTGCACAGACGCAAAGAGCTGGTCAGATAAAGGAAATTACAGCTAAATTACAGTGGTAACATCAGAAAGTAAGAGGTTAATTCTGCAAAATACAGAGTTTTCTATCAAGTTGACTTTATTCTTCTAGAACTAACTTGGCTGTGGGGCAGGTCCAGGGCCTGCCAAGCTGCCATCACTTCAGGGTAAAGCCTTTCCTGGTGTCTGAGGTCTCCTCTGTGTTGGAATAATTCACACATAACCATGAAGTGCTGCAGAGACTGTGGCACGTCACTCAGAGGTGTGACTGCATTTATCCTGTCACTTGTGGGTTTAAACTCCTGTCTGACAGAGAAGATGATACAGAGCCTGATCTCTGCAGATCTGGGTGTTGGAAGCTCACACCGACTGCTGTGCCCCACAAAGATAATGATTAAATGAGGGGCTGGCAGTAGGGGGTACATTTGATGGAGCTCTTCCAGCACAGTGGGAATTAATGTTCGACTTATCACGTAGGAAGCACAATTTTAGGTCTGGCTGCATTTAATCAACAGCTGATTTATTTTTAAACTGATGTAGTTGCTTTTTTGTGGCCATCTACTGCTCTCCAAACTGGAAAATTGGTTCAGTTTAAATTAGCTGATGGTTTGTTTTAAGCTGAATTAAGGGAGCATAAACTTTGTTTTTATGGCAGGGTAATAACATCAACCAGAGCATTTTTCTCTTCTATGCAAAGGTCTTAACAAGTGGTATTTTTAATGCTCACTCCACAGTCTGCAGTAAAAAATAAGGGCAAATAAAGTTCCTTTGTGTGTTCTGTTGTTGTCTTCCCACAGGGGAAGGATGGCAAGAATTCCCTGAGAGAACTTCGCTTGAAAATAAATTCAAATTTCCATTTTAAAGGTTATTTATTGCAGATTGAGGTAGAATGAACTCTATGGCTTTATAGTTACTTAGTGTTGACAAGGAGTTAAGTGTCATTTTGGGGAAAAAACCAAAGCCCAGGAGCAGCTTTTTCTGACTTTCTGTTTCTGCAGGAGTTGAGCAGGACAATAGTGATAATTTTGACACGTGTCCATTGAAAGGCCACGTTCAGCCTATTTTATGCAGAGTCTGACATGTATTTAAGGGCAGAGCCTCCAAGAGAGGGTTTTTATCCTCTGCTCCCCACTCCCCATTGGCAGTGGGACCATCCTGGGAGCTGAATGAGGCAATTCCAGTGTACTTGTGTTTTCTGTCTCCCAGCACAGGAACAGTGGAAGTTGTTGCTTTGGATTTCTCTCCAAATGCATGTTCTTGTTTGGAAAGGATTGTAGGAAATGCAAAGTTCAGCCTCGTGGAAACCCAGTTTTGGTTCTTTTGTAGCTGGAAATGCAGACAGTGGGTCGGCCTGGGGTGGTGGGAATGCTCTGCCCAACAGATGGGGCCCATATGGAGGGGCCTTGCAAATGTTTGCACGTGTTTGGGAGCAGGAGCACGTTTGGTACTGACTCTTGCTGGGCTCCTGGAGTGGTTCAGGGCCTTGGAACAGCCAGGTGGAATTCTCTCCGTGGCCATTTGTGTCACAGCTGGGGGAAATGAAATCCTTAATAATTAAGGATCTCAGTCCATTAAATAGCAGACAAGCAGCTTGTTCTGTGACATTACATGATCATTTATTAAATTCCTCATTAACAGAGGTCATTTACAAACATCTTCTTCACCATCATTTAATGATCATGTGCCACCAAAGTGACTGGGACACTCTTCTAAATGGGTTCCAGAAGCAGCTTCAGTTTTGTTTTCTCTCTAATGTATTTTCTTCACAACAGAAAATGCCTATTTAGTCACCAATTTGAAAGTACTTCCTTTGACAAATCAATATTTGTGTTTTAAATCAGTGTTGGATGTGGGTTTGGATTTCTTCATTTTTGTAGGCTGAAAATTATTTTTTAGTGTCATTATTAAAATTAAAAATTCTGTGTATCTTGAGGGGAAGAAATGGGCAGAAATGTCAGGTGTTCAGTCAGGCATCAGAGAGAGGGAGGAGAACATGATTATTGGAGGGTCACTGATGGAATGAGGGTCAGGGTATCATCTCTCTGACCACAGAGCTGGTTCTTCAGCCCTGCTGCTTTAATACCTTGTTCTGAAGGATAATTCTGGGGAGGAGGGTTTGGTGCTTTGGTTGTCTCCAGCTGCCAAAGAGACCTGTTGTCAAACTTTAAGGTCCTTGTTGTCCTAAAGCAAGAGACCAAACCCCAGAGACTGTGCATTAAATACTGTGCTTTCAGTATTACCCTTGGTTAAATCAGTATTTCAGGTTAATTACAGATGTGCTTTGTTAGGATAGTTAGGAGTGGTCACTGAAGTCAAACTGTATACAAGAATTGGAGTATCACTCAGTTATTAAAATTCTTTGAATATCCAACATAAACATCAGTAAAGACAATCTTTTATCTTTTCTTTTTTTCTTGAAATTACCACAGTTCTAATCCACTTTCAAATGAAAAACTTTAAGTTCTCTTGAACACCACGATCCTTCTCTTTTGGTTTTACTTGATGGTCTTTAATAAACTAATGAATCAGCTTTTAAAATTGGAAAAAATGAAATGTTTTAGGAACTTTAATTAATGAATGTCTGTCTGTCTATCTGTCTGTCTATCTATCTATCTATCTGTCTATCTATCTATCTATCTATCTATCTATCTATCTATCTATCTATCTATTTTATATATATCTTATCTATCTATTCCTGGGGTTGGCCAGCCCAGTATTAAAAGGGACAAAATCTAATTTTGCCACTTACATTCCCACCATTAAAGCACAATGTGTAGCTTTCTAAGCCTGTTAATTTTAATTGATGTAACACCTCTATGTTACAGCTTGCCCTTTTGTTAGTTAACACTCATCAAATTCTTGTGCCTTTATAATTCTTGTACCTTTATAATTCTTGTGTCTTTATAATTCTTGTGCCTTTATAATTCTTGTGCCTTTATAATTCTTGTGCCTTTATAATTCTTGTGTCTTTATAATTCTTGTACCTTTATAATTCTTATGCCTTTATAATTCTTATGCCTTTATAATTCTTATGCCTTTATAATTCTTGTGTCTTTATTCTCCTTCTTACACGTTCTGATGAATGTGAAAATGGTTAAAAAATGTTAGTGCTTAAAGCATCCACACTGGCAGCTGAGACATCAGTTTGCTCTTAGCAAGAATTTGTGCTTTTAATCCATGCAGTTATCCTCATAAGGCTTAATCTGATGGCATTTGTAAGGCTTTTTGTTGCATTGTAAAAAATCTTGTTAAACTGACAAAATCAGGGCTTTGGCTGCAAAGAGGGATTGGCTCAACCTGAGGTACAGGATTCCCAGGAAATGACATGAACTGTGTGTTACATGGAGACACAAAGATACAGGTGTGCATTTTAGTCCCCTGCTCTTCTTTTCAGCAGCTCTCTGCAATTTTGCTGATTTCAGACATGAATAACCAAAGGGGTGCAAGTCCAGCTGTTCCTTTTAACTCCAGGGGTGTGGGATGTGATTCCCCAGGGCTGTTCTGGGGTGTGTGCACACCCTGTTCTGGCCACTGGAAACCAACAAAGACCTGTTGGTTAAAGAAATAAGTGCCAGCTATTACAACTGCTGTCTCAGCACAGATGTGTGGGTTGCAGTGCCTGGTGGGTTTGTGTTCTTTCTTCAATTAGTTCATTTTATTTGGGGTGTTTTGTTTTTAAAGACTGTCAGTCCTCACCCAGCAGGAATGGAACCAGGGTCTCATCATCAGGAGCTGGGGATTTGGGGCCACCTGCTTTGCCAGCAGCACCTGCAGTTGCTCAGCCTCACTGCAGAGTTTGGGCTTTATCCACTTCAACAAAAACCTCAAATTTTCTGTGGAGCAAGAATCTTTCACCAGCTTGAACAGTTTGGCAAAGCAACTTCTGCATGTGCAGGAGAGTCAAGGGCTTTTGGGGAAGGCAGTGAATGTAAATATTGCTGGCATTTAATCACAATACAGACCAATTAGTGAGCAAACCCCTTGCTCACTAATGAGTATTTTTGCAATATATGGCATTTTGCTCAAAGTGGTCAACACTTGCTCTTACAGTGCCTTGGGAACAGTCTTTCCAAATATTAAATTCCCTAATTACTTTCCCTATCATTTTTTATTACACCAATTCAGATGCAGATGAACAGGAATTTTTTCTCAAGTTGTTGGCCCAAAATAACTGAGAATTTGCACTGTAATAGAAAAGTTGTGTGTCTTTTGAATGAACTTGGAATCTCTGTAGTGTTGATTCCCAGTTCATGGCACACACAGCCCTGCATTTAATGTCAGCCTTGCAGGATGCCTCTGGTGTATTTAACAGCATGGAGAGGGTTGTTGTCTCAGACATGCAAAGTACCACTCCATGTGTAATGTTGTTCCCAAACAACTGGTGCCAAGTCCCTGAGTACTTACCCAGCTTTCTCTCTGGCTGGGACTGATACAATTCATAGAATCATAGAATCATAGAATGGATTGGGTTGGAAAAGACCTCCAAGATCATCGAGTCCAACCCTTGGTCCAACTCTAGTTCATTTACTAGATCATGGCACCCAGCGCCACGTCCAATCTGCATTTAAAGATCTCCAGGGATGGTGAATCCACCACCTCTCCGGGCAGCCCATTCCAATGCCTGATTACTCTCTCTGTAAAAAATTTTTTTCTGATATCCAACTTCAATTTCCCCTGGCAGAGCTTGAGCCCATTGTGCCCCCTTGTCCTATTGCTGAGTGCCTGGGAGAAGAGACCAACCCCCACCTGGCTATAACTTCCCTTCAGGGAGTTATAGACAGTGCTGAGGTCACCTCTGAGCCTCCTCTTCTCCAGGCTAAACACCCCCAGCTCCCTCAGCCTCTCCCCACAGCACTTGTGCTCCAGTCCCTTCTCCAGCCTCGTTGCTCTTCTCTGGACCCGCTCCAGCATCTCAATATCCTTTCTGAACTGAGGGGCCCAGAACTGAACACAGTACTCAAGGTGTGCCCTCACCAATGCAGAGTACAGGGGAAGGGTCACTGCCCTGGGCCTGCTGGTCACGCTATTTTTGATACAGGACAGGATCCCATTGGCCTTCTTGGCCACCTGGGCACACTGTTGGCTCCTGCTGAGCTTCCTGTCAATTAGTACTCCAAGGTCCCTCTGCCTGGCTGCTCTCCAGCCACTCTGTGCCCAGCCTGGAGCGCTGCAGGGGGTTGGGGTGGCCAAAGGGCAGGACCTGCACTTGGCCATGTTGAACTCCATCCCATTGCAATCAGCCCATCTCTCGAGTCTCTCCAGATCCCTCTGCAGAGCCCTCCTGCCTTCCAGCAGGTCGACACTCCCTCCCAGCTTGGTGTCATCAGCAAATTTACTGCTGATGGACTCAATCCCCTCATCTAAATCATCAATAAAGATGTTAAACAGGACTGGACCCAACACAGACCCCTGGGGAACACCACTGGTGACCAGCTGGATGCAGCTCCATTCACCAGCACCCTCTGGGCCTGACCCTCCAGCCAGCTCTTAATCCGCTGTGTTCAGAGAAGGATCTCAGTGCACAGAACTGGGGCTTACAGAGGAGTGTCTGAAAGAGAAAATGGAGTGGCTCAAATATTAGTAAAAAAAAATCTGGTTATTGTTTGACATATCTGGTTATTGTTTTATCAGGTTTTGTTCTACCTTTTCATTTTCAAATGTAGCAGTTTATCCCATGCTGGCAGGCAGGCAGCAATTCATAGAAAACACAAAGTTAAATTAAGTCATTCCATTCAGCTCCTTCCATTGACTGATTAAGTTAATTTTGGAAAGTTTTGGGTTTTTCTCCTAAGTGATCTGTGTAAGATCTGCATAAATACTGTAATACACATTTGGAGTGTGCCCCTTCCTCACTCTCCTTGCAGGTAGGCAGGAACTTAAAGAAATAATTTGTGTATTTCAGCAAATGTAACAAACACTTTTGTGGCTTTCCAACCCATTTTAAGCCTCTCCTGCTGACGACTGACCCCTGTAACTTCCCAAGACATGAGACTTCCCAGAGTTACAGGGTTGGTGCACAGAGCTCAGTCTTTATACCCAAGGGCAAAGGAGTCCCTTTGCCATCACCTGCTGTTAACCATTATCCTGGCAGAGTCTGCCCCTGGAACGGGGTCTGGCACAGTGATCACTGCAGCAGTTTCACACAAATAAATAGTTTACACAACAGTTGGATATGGTTAAATACCTTATCCTGGAGGATTTCTCTCTGACTTTACATACAGTTTGACCTGACTCCTTACCTGGAGGATTTTGATTTTCATTGAAAGTATGTGGAATACTATTATTTAGTTGTTTTGGTTTTTTTTTTAATTGGCAGAAATTCAGAAAGGAGATAACAAGGTTGCTTGGCCATTATATCAAGAGACACAAGATATTACAATTCAGCACAAAAAGTCAAATAATGGAGATCATTTTACTTTGGTTCAGTCAGATTAGAGCTTGCCCACACTAATGGCTGAATGCAAAGCTAATAAGGTTAATGGGAGTTCTCCCTAAAATTATTATAATGACTTTTGCAGAGTGATTGGAAAGTGTTTGAGAGGAAAATCAGTGCTGAAGCCACAGGGATATTCCTGATGTTCCCTGAGCTTACAGTATTTCTCCAGCAGAAAGAGCTGTGTGCTCCCTGGATTCCTGTCAGGCATTTCAGGTGGTTTGCTGAAGAACAACTTTGTTGTTGTCTGAGGTGGTTAAACACCTTCTCTGGGAGGGGAGTGACCACAGGGCTACAGCAGGGGAAGGAATTACCCCGATGTCCTTCCTGCCCTGCCTGTGTTTGTTCATAGCAGCTCTGGTGGAACCACTGCAGTGAATAATGATCAGGTCTAACTTTTCAGAAAAGATAAATAGAACTGTTCTACTGATGGATGCCTTGTGACTGTGATGTTGCTGATGGGAGTTCTTGTATTGGATGAATAATCTCTGTAATTGCTGCAGCCTTTTGGTTTGTCCCTGGGTGCTGCCTGGTGGGTGTGTGAGGAACAGGGTCTGCCTGCAGGGACTGCACCACTGCCCGTGCCCTGCAGCTTTGGGATGGCTCCTCAGCATCCTCCTCATCATCATCCCCAGGGCTGCAGGCACAGTGCAGTGCCAGGCTGGGCTGGGCTGGTGGCCCCTGTGCTGCTGTGCCCCCTCTCTGGGTTCTCTGCCTCTTCTGCCCCAGGGATTCTTCTCCTCTGCCCTCCATCATTCGGGATTCTCACCTCTCAGACTCACTGGCATAACCCTGTGTCTGAACCCACCCAAGAGCCAACACAGGCACTTGCCAAAAGGCAGTTCTGCTCTTCCCTGGCTGCCTCAGCCTGTTTGCCTTTCCAGAAACAATCAGGGGCATGTGATCTTGATTCAGAGATGGATTTGTTCCATCTCACTTGTGTGATTCAGGCATTTGGGAGGAAAAGAAAAGGCAGAATGTGATCCTTGAAGGAGATATCCCCATGGAGATACCAGACTGGAGTTTGGCTGGTGAGGAGTTAGCCCCACTGGCTGAGAAAAACATCGCCCATCATCTCAAAGCACAGCCCTTTTCCAATCAGAGGGGCAGATCCACAGTTCTGTGGGGACACTGAACCAAGAGCCCTCTAGAAAAGGATGTGACAAAGCAAGTTGTGCTCCAGAAAACCCCTTCCCATGGTGCCATCCCGGTCTGCTTAGTAACAGGGATATGACAGATGCCCCTGTCCAAGACAAAATTTGTCCTCTTGGCCCTAGTTTTGTTATGCAAGCTCAGGCTAAGACTGTCTGGTTTAATACCAAAGTTTAAAGTGGATTTTGTTTCCAAATTTTAAGATGTAATAGTTTGATTCAGTTTGCCAAAGCCATTTCAAAACTCTGGGTTGTTTTGCACACTCTTTAGGTCTCTGAAAGCCGTGGGCAGCAAGTGCTGTGAGCCAGCAGGGCTATTTGGGAGTTCTCAATATCCATCCCTGGAATGGGAAGTTAAAGATCATATTGGATTCTACCTGTGTGAATGGAATGTGTTAGTGAGCAATGAGGAGCAGAGCTCTGCTGTCTCAGTGTTCACAGAGAGCCATGAGTTGAGTCCTTATGAATCTGTTTCAGGAACAGGAATTGCCTGTCAAAAGGTATCATTTGCTGTGTATTAAAGTTTTAAACTCTCTTGGAGAGGTGTATGTAGACAAATGTGTGTCAGGTGAATGTGAGGAGCTGCTCTCCACATTTTCCTGCTCTAGGGTTGTGTTGCACCTGTGAAATACCCCGGGGTCTGCACTGCACCCATTTCATGGGCAGGGTCTTTGCTGCTGCTCTCACAGGCAGAGGGTTGAGGGGTCTCAGCTCTGAGTTCTGATGGGCCCTGCTGGCTCAGCTCACGTTTGGTTTGCTGCAAACACCAGACATTTGTGGGTATTGAAATCTCAACTCTTAGGGTGCAACCAGAAAGAAAATGGATTTGGGGATGGGATTTTTTAAATGTTTTTTAGGGGGTGAGAAGGGGGAAAGAGTTGGCTTGCACTTCCTACAAACACAGACTAATCTAGACTAGTGAACCAGCCAAAACCACAAATTGTGATTTAGACCTACTTGGCTCTTCTGAATCATCACGAGCTCTGGGCACTGAGTCAGGCAAGAGCTGCTTTTCTCTTCAGTGTTGTGTAAACACAAGATGTTTCCCTGGGCTAAATATTATTAAGTTTAAAAGTCATGTTTATTTCATCATATTTTTTAAAAATGTCATGTATTGTATAAAAAATTATTAATACACAGAGTTGCCATCTGGGGAATCTGAAAGTCCTTTTCTTTTACACTTTGTTCATCAGGTAAGTTTTGAACACATATCAGTTTTACATTAACCTGACTTTTTGATTTGGTTCTATAAGTGATAATTATTTGGATCAAACTGCTGACAAAGTTTCCTGTATTTGCTCTGGAAATTGCAATTTCATTTCAAGTAATTAAGGAAAGCTGCAGGACTTAATTCATAGTTGTACCACAATGTCATGTGGATTCTTAAAAAAACAAATCTGCATTTCAGGTGTATGGAAACATGACACGGAGCTTGAGTAGAGTTCTAATCCTCCTTTCTCTCCCCAAACCAACCACACACATCCAAGACAAGCAAAAGGTGACGGGTGTTTCTCTTTTTCCCCCTTTCCGCAGTGCGGCTTCACGACAGCATATCAGAAGAAGGATTCCATTACTTAGTCTTTGACTTGTAAGTATGTGCTTTGCATGTCTGTAGCATGTCTTTAGCATGTGGCATCATCTAAACTTGGAGAGGCAAATACCAGGTCACAGGAGAATTCATGGTTCTGTGCAAGGAGTTGGACACACAGCTGGGAGGACAGTAACATTTGGTCATTGCATGTGCAAGAACTCACTTGTGAGTGTCACTGTGAGGATTCTGTATAAAAAGCTATTAAAAATACACTGCTGAAGTGGGTTTTAGTGTAAAATCTAGGGATATATGTAAAAGTTGCATGATACCTGCCCAAACTAAGCAGACACTCAGAAAATAGGCTTTGCTGTGAACTGGTTGTCTGTAAAGGAAACATTAAAAACCCCCATGTGGAACAACAGTTTCTCTACAGAAAATCTGCTGCTGGACTGACAGGTAAGCCTGAGTTTAGAGAGGGAAAGGTTCTTTCAGTGTTTTATTCCTGATTCGTGTCTCACTGCTCTGTGGAATGTTTCTGTTAGAACCTGCATCTTCCATTCAGGTTACATTCTGGTTTATTTCCTGACTTAATTTTTTTAGAAGAATTCTGTAAAGGCTTCCTCAAGACTAGATTTCAGAGTAGAAATACAGAAATAATAAATAGTCTGTCTGAAGGCATTCAGGAGTCAGGACTCCAGCCCTCACTGTGCTCACCAGGAGCTTACACCTGACCTGTGTGTGTCCCAGGTAAGTGCTGAGGTTCCTGGCTTGGAAATGGCTCCAGGGCACAACTCAAGTGCTTGTTCTCTGACATGCACTGGGCTTTGTTGTGGTGGGGTGTTTTGTCCTTAAGGGCTACAAAGGGCATCTTTCCGTGTGCACTTGGAAAAATCTTCTTAGTAAAAAAATCTTCTTAGTCCTGAACATTTCCAAGAAGTTCATGGAGAATTCTTAGTTCTGGGGACAGTATCCCTCAGTTCAGAAAGGATATTGAGGGGCTGGAGGGAGTCCAGAGAAGAGCAACGAGGCTGGAGAAGGGACTGGAGCACAAGTGCTGTGGGGAGAGGCTGAGGGAGCTGGGGGTGTTCAGCCTGGAGAAGAGGAGGCTCAGAGGTGACCTCAGCACTGTCTGGAACTGCCTGAAGGGAAGTTCTGGCCAGGTGGGGGTTGGTCTCTTCTCCCAGGCACTCAGCAATAGGACAAGGGGGCATGATGGGCTCAAGCTCTGCCAGGGGAAATTGAAGTTGGAGATCAGGAAAAAGTTCTTTGCAGAGAGAGTGCTCAGGCATTGGAATGGGCTGCCCAGAGAGGGGGTGGATTCCCCATCCCTGGAGGTTTTTCAGCTGAGCTTGGCCGTGGCACTGAGTGCCATGATCTGGTAAAGGGACTGGAGTTGGCCCAAGGGTTGGACTTGATGATCTGGGAGGTCTTTTCCAACCCAATCCATTCTATGATTCTATTCTATATCCCTTTTATAAACTGGTGGATTTGTAGCTTTTCTGTTGCACTGCTGTGCTGGTGGGAACTGTGGCCTCTGCAACTGCAGTTAGTCCATGTCTGCCTTAAATTGGCCATACAATGGCACACTCAGGAGATTATGATTGCCATGTGGACTGGAACATGTCAACAACCTCAGGGCTGCAGACAGCAGTATCTGTATCTTGATAGCAACAGGACAAATAGGAGCCCTTATTCTGCAATAAAAAATTAATGCCTAACCCAAAGATACTGTCTTGGCAGATTCCTGGATTCCTGCAGGAAGCATTTTGCACTGCCTGGAACTTCCTTTGCTTCCCTGTCAGGACAAACACAGGGACAGACCCAAACATTCAGACACAGCCTTTGTGTCTTGATCATGTGTTTTGGTTGTAAAAATTATTTCTTTTTCAACTAAAGGGTAAAGGCAGTGGCTTTGCTGACTCATTTTTGTCTTTGGAGAAGCAACAGGTGGCATTCCTGAAGGACCTTTGCTAAATGGTAAAGAATGCCTGTTCACAGTGAATTTTTCACATTCAGACTAAGACATTGTTGCTTTAATGCTCATTGATACTGTTGATTAATGAAACTTCATCTTCTGCTGCTGTTACAAATATGTGGGTTGGAAAGGTGCCGTTTGCACTCCTTGAACATGAAGGCCAAGTTGCTGCTTTGCTTTTCTCAATTTTCACTCAACAGGAGCCTGACTGTGGTGCAACACTGTCACTCCACCCACACACGCCATCATGTCATTTTCTTAATGATTTCCTTCAGACTGTGTGGGATTCAGTGCCACTGTGCCTTGAGAAATTTCTGTGAGACTGCAGCCCACGGAAGAAAGTGGAGGAGGAGGAGACTGCCTTTTCTGTGGATGGAAAAACCAGTTATTGTCACATTCTGTTTTGAATTTCTAATCATCTCCCTGGCATAAATGCCACGGACCTGTCTGCAGCCTGGAGGAGAAGCCTCTTGCCTCACTTGTGTTCCTTAGCTGTGCTTGTGTCTGGATAAAAACAGTGTTTCAGGTGTCCTGTCACAGGCCTGCAGTTGTGTGAACAGTTGTGGTGTCCAGTGGAAAGGTGGAAGTCTGAAAATCCAGGAGGCAAATGGACGTTGAACAATGAACCTCCTGAATTTAATAATGGACTGGATGAGGTTTGTGCTCCTCTTCCCTTATTGGTTAAGGCCATTGCAGTCAGGATTTACATCTGTCAGACCACTCCAGTTGCTAAGCACGAGTGAGACTGTCTTCAGCCTTAATGATGTTAGATGAGTTCAAATCCAATCAATTCTGTCAGTATTAATTGCTCTATCTGAATGGAAACAGCTGTAGCACTTGAAGACTCTCTTGTGCAAGTCAATGAGATTCTCTATTTTCAGTGTCTCCCATTTTAATGCACTTGATGAGATGAAACAATTGGCACATTAAGAATCCTGGCATGGCTTTTGGATTGCAAGTGGAGGGACTGTACAGTGTAGAATAAACAAAAAATCCAAAAAAATAGCCTAATTGCAACGTAGTGCTTGCCTGAACCTCTCTTTGTCAGAGGTAGGAGGGCCCCAGATAAATGTAGTTTTGTAGGACCTGCCTCCTTGCACCTGCATTTTGGAAGCAGTTTAAGAAATAAGGAGGAAACCACACCAGTGTGATCATCAGCAGAGCCTGTTTTAGCTGTCTTTGTTAATTTTTGTGTTACTTTTCAGTCATCTCTTCCATTTGTCACTGTAAAACTCTGCAGTTTTTCTGAAGACACGCCTGGTGCTGAGGGCCTTGGTGTTTCTACAGCTGCTTGTACCTCTTCTCTTAAAACAAACCCACGTGCTTTGTTTGTTGCTCTTCAGAAAATCACAGGACAACCACAGCAATTTGTGAGAACCAGTGGATCACCCTGAAAGTTCCTAGAGCTCTTCTCAGGGATGTCCTGTCATGAAATGCACCCTCACTGGAGTCAGTGATATATATTTGGAAATTCTGCAGCCTCTTAGAGCAACAAGTGCTTAGTAAATAGTTATGGTAAGAGTAGAGGAAGAAAACCCCTTGTATCTAATCAGTGTGCTCCAGCTCTACCCATCTTGGTGGCCCTGCATTGGTCTCTGTGCATTATTCCCTCCTTCCTTCTGCCCCTCTTGCTGGGAGTTATTCCTCAGGTGTCCTCCAGAGTGCCAGAGCACGAGAATTGTTGGCTGCCTCTTTGGTTGTCACTGGGATTCGCCCGCTCTGTTCTTGCCTTCATCTTTTCATCGTTTAACAATGGTTATGAATACCAAGCAAATGTTTAGTGTCAGCAAGTGAGATTTCATGTCCCCTTCTTTCTTCTGTGCTGGAGAAAAACAAGCATCAGTTTGGGATTCTCTCCCACTGAAAGCACTTTGATGACTGAAGCTTTTTGTTTTCGTATTCGGCTTGGATCAAAAATGAGTGTTTGAGGAAAGAGTAAGATCAAAGGATGCTTTGTTTTTTCATTCATCACAAAGTGAGAGTTATTCCTCCTTACCAGAACTGGCACACAAATACATATGCAAAAAGGAGATATGAGAGACTGTCAAAACATGCATCAATCAAACATTCTGTGTTACAGCAACCAAAGCCTGTTTCTGGAAGGCAAAAGACAAAAAGAAAGAGAACACAAATTAGGCAACAAGGTATTTTACCTCCTCCAGATTTCACTGCAGACTTTTGTACAAAATAGCATTCTGGTACCTGAAAGTCTCTACCTTCAAAGTCAGTAGGGTGTAAACTCAGAGAAGGAGTGGTGTAACCCAGATGTGACTGGAAATATGAAAATAAAACTCTTGAACTGGCCTTCTCAAAGCAAGGGGTGATGCTGCTGGTTGAGCAGGTCATTCTGTCATCATCTGGTGGGACTGAACACTGGGATCCTCCCCAAAGTGTTTGCAAGGGAATGTCACAGTTCTGCACACTCCAAACATGCTCATTTTTAACTCTTAATACTATTCAACTTCTCTGTATTCAGTAGTGATTGTGCTCATTGCAGTGTAGATTTTTAAACATCTTGAAGTTTCTTGTAGCCCACTCGAGCTTTTATGTTTGGGACTGTGTTGAGAATATAATGTGCTGGTATCTGCATTCCCAGCCAGTAATGAAATACAAACATGGCCTCAGGTTTGCCAAGCCACACTGGCTTTGCCTCTCTGAGAACTGATGCAGAGTAAGTGACTGCAGGGCATAGCAGTGATTTTTCTGCTCCTCCTGCTGTTCCAGTTTCCTTTTCCAAGCAAGAGTGACCAGAAGTGATGGGATCTTAGGAGGGATTTTACTGCTTTCTGTGAGGACAGTTTCAGATGCATCCCAAGCCTGTGGCAGCATCCTGCTTGGGACTTATTCTGGACTTCTGCTTGGGACTTATTCTGGACTTCTGCTTGGGACTTATTCTGGACTCCTGCTTGGGACTTATTCTGGACTCCTGCTTGGGACTTAGTCTGGACTTCTGCTTGGGACTTATTCTGGACTTCTGCTTGGGACTTAATCTGGACTCCTGCTTGGGACTTAATCTGGACTCCTGCTTGGGACTTAGTCTGGACTCCTGCTTGGGACTTAATCTGGACTCCTGCTTGGGACTTAGTCTGGACTCCTGCTTGGGACTTATTCTGGACTCCTGCTTGGGACTTATTCTGGACTCCTGCTTGGGACTTAATCTGGACTTCTGCTTGGGACTTAGTCTGGACTCCTGCTTGGGACTTAGTCTGGACTTCTGCTCATCTTCAGGCCATAACAACACACTTATATTCCTTCTTAATCACTTCCTGCCATTAATCCACTGGTTGTGCAGTGAAATCCCGTGCAATGCACAGTTGCTTCTGTTCCTGGTCCTCTGGATCATACAGTTGTTCCCTGTTACTATGAGAGAGTTGCACTTGGACTAAAGTTTCTGACTTTCTAGACAAAGAGAAGTGAAAATTTTGCAGGAAAGAATCTGCCATTAAACTGATTAAGGAACTCTGCTTGTACTGATACTTTCCTTCCAACTCAGTAATCCTCTTTCCAGGCATGGCACAAAAGGCAGCCCCTCTGGCACCAGAGGACTCCTCTGTGAGCTCCGAGCTCCACTCAGTTCCTGCACTGTGCTGCAAGGTCTCTGGCACTGCTGTGCCAAGATTTTGGTCATTCCTCTCTGATTTCTCCCTGTCAAGTTCAGTTTCATTTCTGAAATCTCTGTTTTCCCATCTTGCTTTTTGTAACAGAGTCACTGGAGGTGAATTGTTTGAAGATATAGTTGCAAGAGAATATTATAGTGAAGCAGATGCCAGGTAAGTAATTTGTTTTTCTAATGTCCCCTTGGATAGTTCTGGATAGTTCCTTGAATATCTCCTGGTGTTTGGCATCAGTTTCCCTGGCACAGTCTGGGAGACTCTGGGATTTCTCCTGGAGTTCTCCTAGACCTGGCGGGGCCCAGTTTGGCATTTTGAGCTCACGACTGTAGGATGGAGAACTCTTGTGAAGCCAAAATTGCACCTCAGTTTGTTAAAATCTTAGTATAGTTGTGAAGTAGTTAAAATATTACCCATTTTTCTCTTCTGCAAACTGGATGTGACAGTTCAACTCTCTCATCCATGGATTTGTACATTGGCAGTTCCCAGTTTGAAATACAGGAATTTTACATTAAATATCATTTTTGTTCGCAGTCCAGAAGTGCCAATTTCCTTTTGCTGCTTGAACATTTTTGTTGTGTTTCATCAATAACCAATTGCTGTGCATCTCATAGTCTGAGCTCAAATATGAAATCTCTGGCAATTTTCTGCAAGTGCTTGTTGAAAAACTCAAAGAATAAGTTGGCAATTATCATAATTTCCATGCTGACATAAAGTATCAGGGCCACTGTCCCATGTCAGAATCTGTTTGCCCTCACAGAATAATGAACCTTAAACATTCTGATACAATGATGAATCTTAAACATTGTGGTCAGTGACTTCAAAGCAACAGGTGCTGCCACTACACACCTCCCAGACACTGATCTCAGAGTGAATTTAAAGAATCCTCCCATTTTTGTGTGTGTGTAGTCACACCCCACCACTGATACGTTTTAATTCCATTAATTCTAAATTAGGCCTTGACATTTGGAATTCATTGGCAGATGACAAGAAAGGATTAAGTGTTCCCAACAACAGTGGTGGGATAATAATGAACAGACAAGAAATTGTTCTGAATATTAGGAAGATTTCACTGGTTTTGCCCTCACTAAATCTAGCAATAGTAGAAACATCTTTGCTTTAAACATTTAAATACAGAACAACACATAGCAAGTCCCACTGGAGAAAACACAGTTAGTGGTGTAGGTGAGGCTAAAGGAGAGGAGATATGTTTGAAAAATTTCCAAATTATTTTCTCCTGCCGGGATGGAAGTAAAATTTCTAATGCTGATGCCAAAGGCCAGTATTTGGTGTCCTTGTGTGTTGTTAAGGTACTGGGCAAGTAAAAGGAAAAATTGCAGTGATGATTTTTTCTGTTGTAGATTTATGAAATATTGAAAGGGGCTGTGCATATATATATATATATATAGGATATATATATGCATTTTAAATATGCAGTAAAAACTTGGCCAAACAAACGAAATATCAGTTATGGTGCATCTCTGTATTTTGTACATATATATATATATATATTTGTATGTATATATATATCTACCTATATATATTTGTGTGTATGTCCCTCTGTATCTCTCCAGTGTGTGTGTGACCCTGTAGAAGTAGCTGATGTCCCCAGGGATGCACATCCTGGGGTGTAGCTCTGCTCTGCTCCTGCAGGCCCTTCCTCTCGCCAGTGCTGTGGCCTCTGACACAGCCCAGGTCACTGACTGGCAACTCCTGGCCTAAGGAAGGGTTTCCAGGCTTGGGCTCCAGTTACTGATTTATGACCATTCCTTCTGAATTCCATGGTCAAAACGTTTTGGATGAGCAGCATCAAATCGTTGGCTCTTGACTAATATATATCACTTGTCATCACTCAGCTGCACCACAAGGATGTCCTAAAAAATTATAAGTTCTTGTGGTGCCAAAAAAACCACCTGGAAAAACTCCAGTGCTCTGAGAGATGAATACTTGAGTTGTGCTTTTTGGCATTGTAGGCTGGCCAAAACTTGCAAACCTGGGCATGGAGAAATAGGTGCTGGTTAAATTATTGAAAGCACCAAAAGAAAACATTTGTCTAAATTTTTAATGTGGATTTTCATTTCCAGTGCCTCCTAACCACACTAAAGCTTGAAGCTGTTTTAAATGAAAATGCATGCCACCTTTTGGAATTACTTGGCTTTATTCTACTGATAATTTTAAAGAAACCATTCTGTTCAAAATGGAAAATGTTTTGCTTTTCCTTAGCTTTTGACATTTTTTGTTTCATTTGTTTTCTGTACATCATCTCATTTCTGGGCATTTTCTTGTTTCAGTACTCGTTGTAATGTTAAACTTCACCACAAAAAATTAAGAAAACCAAAACATGCCACCAATTGTTTTATTGCCTCCACTTTGTTTTTCCTGTAGCAGTTTTTGGAAACTGGAAAAAGATTCCATACTGCTGAATGAAAATACAGTCTAATGATTCTGTCTTGCAGGTGTCATATGTTCCATGTTAAATGTCTTTTTTGGTTTGGGTTTTTTGTTTTGCTTTGTTTTTTGGATGTGTTGGAGCTGGAGATAATCCAGTTCAAAGTGCAATCAAGACTTGTCAAGTGGTGTAAAATTGTTTCTGTTCTTTACCTTTTGGTTTTTTTTAAGTTTTGTTTTATTTTGTATTTAATGTGATTATGTGCCTTTAAAATGTTCTCCCTTCCATTCTGCCCTTGTATCTTTGCAGTCATTGTATACAGCAGATTCTAGAAAGTGTTAATCATTGTCATCTAAATGGCATAGTTCACAGAGACCTGAAGGTCAGTATCTGGTGCCCATCAATTGGATATAAGAATTTGGGTTTTTTTTCCTCTGGGTCTGGGCAGAGGGTGGGTTGTCTGCGATGTTCCCTTGCCTGTCCCGCTCGCCCTCCACACAGCCAGTCCCACCAATACTGCATGACGCCTCTTTCCAGTTTGCAAGTCTACAGGCCTAATATACATCATGGCAAAGGGGGAATGGTTGCCCGGAGAGCCGTGGCGTTCAAGGCGCTGGATCCCCCGTGCTGTCCGACTGTCCGGTGCTGTGTTGGGGCTGTCCGTGTCTCGCTGTGGGCACAGCTCTGCCAGGTGCCCCCGGCTGTGATGTATGTCAGCTTGCAGATGTGAACGCCGCTCTGTGCGAGGCCGTGGCGGGCCCTCAGGCCAGGGGTGCTCATGAGGCTCAATTGGTGATCATTGACCTAAAACTCCTGGCTCGCAGCGGGTTTGGCCTCACCGCCATGCCCGCTGCGCCTGCCAACCATTTCTCCAAATTTTTAATGCCTCTGCAAAGACTGAGTGAGGAAAAAGCGCAGAGGATGTCAAATATTTAATCCAACCTTGTCAGTGAATTAGTGGCACAACTTTTTGCCTCTAAAAATGGTCGTTGAGCTAAAAATCTGTACTAAATTCCACCCAACGCCAAGGCAGTGTCACCAAGGACGGCCCCTCGCTGCCAGGAGCCTGAGGCCATCGTGCCCCGAGCGGGGCAGGGCCGGGCAGGATGGGCAGGGTGGGGCGTGGAGAGCGGCCACGCCCAGCCAGCCACGCCCGGCCACACCCGGCCACGCCCCGCTCGGCCTCGCGCCGCCGCCCCACGTGCGTACGGGCGGGCAGGCGCGCGGCGGCAACTAACGGGCGCCCCTGGCGTTTGCATGCAGTCATTGCATTCAGCAGATCCTGGAGGCCGTGCTGCACTGCCATCAGCTGGGCGTGGTCCATCGCGACCTCAAGGTGAGTGCTGTGCCCGCCGCCCGCCCCGGAGCTGCAGCCCCTCCCGACACCGGGCCTCTTCTGCGCTTGGCCCCTTGGGTGGTTGAGTCTTAGCTTGGCATCGCCGGAGGAGACGTGCTGGAGGCTGGGCCATCCCTGCCTGGGCAGTGCGGGGTCTGCCCGCACCTCTCGGCAGTGCCAGGGAGAACAGGAGGTGCTGTCAAGTGTTGGGTGTATGCCTTGAATACATGGTCTTCCTCTGTGCCATCCAGAGCTTTCGGGGCAGGGTGTGGTGGGAATTCTCCATCTCTCGTCAGCATAACTTGGAGTGCTTCTGGGAAGCACAGCAGCCTTTGCATGCCACCCATCTGGGTGCTCTGGGACTGCTGGCACAAGACCTCTCTCTGCTCCCAATGCTGGCTGGGCTGCAGAACATCTGTAGGACACAGGAATTACTCCAGGAGTGCAGCTCCTTCCAGACAAACTTCAGCGCTGGGATAGAAACTTCAGAAAGGAAACTCGTGCTGAGAAGAGCATTCCCTCTTTTTCAATCTCTTTTTTTTGTGGGCTTATCCAAATGGCTGGAGGCGGCTGCTGCAGGAGTGCTCTCTGCATTTCAACCATGTTGACATGGAGAGAAACAAGTCAAGATGATTTTCTGTTCCTGGGAGGCTCAGAGACTGTCCCACAGCTGGCAGTAACCTCGCCTTGTGGATGAGGGAGAGGACTTAATTTGGGCACTTGGGCTTCATGATCCTCGAGGAAAAGAAGATTGTTTATCTTGGAATCAAATGGAAGTGAAGTGTCTGAGCTATCAGATCCTTTACGAAGGCAGAGAAAAAATGGTGTGTGGGCTAAGGCAGCACAACACACTAATCCCTTCTGGCACGGCTTCTCGGGCTCTTGTTTTCCTTTCTTAATGAGTTCTGGGGAGCAGGAATTTCCTTACATCATAGGAATTTTCTAGTGGTTATCATTAGCAATAATGTTGGAATCAGAATGGTGTCATCTTCCTTGCCATCCTTCACTCCCAGATAAACAACTGTTATTACCTGAGTGTATGAAGCCTCTGCTGTCTGTGCTCCTCTGGGAACACAAAGGGTTATGCTCCAAAAGCTCAGAGAGCAGGATGGATTGCAAAGATGCAGACCCAAAATTCTCTACTGGTGTTGCCCTTTGGATTCTCCTGTGTTACGGTTGTACAACAGGAGACTGACAAGTCTCTGTCTGATCCATGAATCTTGCATGGCAGGTGGATAACGTGGAATGAATTAAATGGAAGGATTTAGAATGTGTCCAGCTGCTCCAGCGATTCCTGTCCTCACCATACGTGCAGGACTCTGCTTCCAGCATCAGAAGGAATTTTAAAAACAAGGTTGTTGCCATGAAAGCTGACAGAATTAGGAATGTTTTCTAGTACTTTTCATACATTCACATAAAAGAACTTTTACTTTGGAAGTGCATTAAATCCAGCTGTTCCCTGTTCCAAACCATGTGTGGAATTTTTATTCTCTCAAATCCAGGATGAATTGAAAAAACAGTGAGAAAAAGTGTTTGTGCCAAGCTGTGGTGCCCAGTTTCATTTCTGAAAGTGAAAACTTGAGGAAGCAGAAAACCATCCTTCTTCAGTTACTACTTTGTGGCAAAAGCCAAAAAAACCCAAGGACTGAAATGACAGACTGTGGTGAAATCCCAGCAGAACTTGGTTTGCCAAAAAGAAAATGCCAAGGCCAAAGACCAGAACTGCAAGACATGTAGAAAGTGGTTATGGGCTGGCATGGATCCTTAAGCTGCAAAACTTGATGGATGTTTTTTCCAATAACTCAGTCTACAATTTGATGGCATGTTTGAGGGTGAGGAAGGCAATGAGAGGAGTTTGGATTATCTCATTTTACTTGCTTTTCCTTTGAGTGGAGTTGAGTAGCAAATGGAGAGCAGCGTTTGCAGCCCCTCATGGGCTGTGATAGTGCTCCTTGCTGCTCTGTTTGTGATCACTGGTGTCAGTCAGAATGGTGGTGGATCCCAGACCCAGGAAAAACCCAGCCTGCCTTTAACAGCCAAGTAAAAGGTGCACTTCCAGGTAGGAATTGCAGTTCTTGTCAGGCAGCAGCGTTGCAGCTTTTGTGAAACTGCCATTATGGCCCTCCTGCCTTCCCCCAAAAGCGGCTGCTCTAGTTGTATTCAAGGACAAACACAGAGCCATTAGGTACTTGATGTCTTAAGCATTAAAGACCTTTGGAAAAACGTGACATAAATCACATTAATTTATTAGTAAGTAATTTTAGCAGTTAATGCTGCCATTCTGCATGCTTGACTGCAGCCCATCCCCTGGGAGCACAAGGTGACACCCTGAGTGCAGAGTTCGAGTCCTGCGTGGCCCAGCCCGGCTGTTAATGTTTCCCAAGTAATTGCAGTCATTCCAAGTTAATGCATGCTAATTAGCCAGCGTGCCTCTCTCAGCCTCAAATGACAGCTGCATGTTGGTTAAGAGCACAGTCCCACTCGGCATTGTCTTTGGCTTGGGAGTAAGTTGGGAATTCTGGTGGAACGGACTCACCTCTGCCAGGGGTGTTTCTGCAGAGCAAAGGCACACGGGGGAATTAGAAAAACATCCCAAGGGGAAAAAAAGAGGCCAACAAAAACCTGCCAGCTGTGGAAAACACAAAGCTCCTGTTTGGAAGGAAATCCCTTTTTGGGAAGTGTTGTGTGCTCAGTGGGGCAGTGCTTGTGTTTGATCCAAGAGGGTGAGTGAGGCTTTCCACCGCTTTTGGCTTGCCTGAAGGTCACGGCCAAACAGGATCATCCATTGCTTTAAGAGGTTTATGTAAGAACAGCGTTCCAGGAATTAATTACTGTGAACTTCTCTCACTCTGAGGGGAATCCTTCCAGAACTGTGGGACTGTGTGCTGAAATTAGTGCCATTAAATGGCAGGGAGCGTGACATTGCTTAAATCAGTGTTGATGAAGCTAGAGAAGAGTCCTCAGCATGTCATATAATGTACTTGAGGTGTTCACTGGAAATGTAACTGAATATAAACACTATTACCTTATTCTCAGTTTTGAAAAATGGGGAAATAGGAGATTCCTCATGTAACTGGTAATGAAAGGTTTTTAATGCTGCCTCTTCTATGGCAGAGCAACAGAGGGATAAATGAGAGAAAGGTGTTTCTAAATTGCTGAAAAAGTGTTCATTTACAGTTTGGTGAGAGGGGAAAAAATGCCTTTAGACTAAAGAGTTTGTCAGGGCCAGGCATGTGGTTAATTAATACAAGTATCACAGTGGCTGAGGTCTTAATTAGGCTCAAGCATATTTTGCTGGATAGCTGACCTGTATTAAAGATAGCCTCTGCTGAAAGAAGCTTATGCTCTTAATTGTTTCCAAACTCAGTACCTGCTTGGGATTAACTGTAATCGCATAAATAGCCCCTTGGAAGTGATATGATTGCTGCTGGATTTACATGGAATATGCACTGAAGAGTTGGCAGGATTGGGGCCCCAGTGCCAGGCTGGATATGGTGAAGTCCTTTCTCATAGACCACTGCAAAAATCACTTCTGAAGAGCCACAGCCAGAGCCTTGCAAGTGAGGTTTTGTCACTCTGTAAATGTAGAACAAAACCTTTTCTAAAAATCATGGAGATAGGAAAGAAAGGAATGGCAAGAAAACACTATCAGGTCACAGTTCCCTGAACTAGTCTGTTGAATTTCACAGTAAGTTACTTGGCTTTTCCAAAGTAAACATTCCTCCAATAAAGTTGCGTTTGGACAATTTGATGTATTTGCTGACTGAAGATAAAAGGACACATTATGAACAGCAGAGTGAACACCATTGTTATTTTCATGTTTTTACATTCCCTTTAATTGTGCTGTGTGCACATTTGATTTCAGAGGTGACCAACATGCCCTGCAAAACAAGCAAAGTGGGCACTTGCACCGACTACCCCTGTTTTTTTCAGGCTCCCCCAGGCACAGCCGTGGGTGTGCTGGCAGAGCTGCCCTGTAAATACACCTGCCCTCTAAATAGAAACATAATCATGGGCTGGTATTGTTGAGCTGTTGTGCAGAACGTTTGTGTTTGACAGCTACAGATCCCTGATCCTGCAAACTGCATCAGTTAGGCTGCTCCTTAAAGAATCCCTGTCTTTGGGGGCCTTTCTGCCACATTTTCCAGTAGGGGATCTGGATTGTCCTCTCACAGGACCAGTTCCACCTGCCCATCCTGGCTGACTCCTCCTCTCCACGCTGTCCTTACTCTTGCTGTCCTGAGCTCAGGAAGGCTCTTTACAGGCCTGCTGGTTCTTTCCAAGTAGGAATGGGAAGTGCAGGTTTTACAATTTCATGGAAAAAACTCACGGGTTTTTACTCTTTTTCACTCCTCTTAAATAGCTGATCTTTTCCAGACTACCATAACTAAAAAAAAAAGTGAAAACCTGTCCAAAATGTATTTACTTACCTTCTCATCTCAATTTTTTTCTCTCTCTGAATAAAGCCTGAGAACTTACTCCTAGCTAGCAAATCTAAGGGAGCAGCAGTAAAACTGGCAGACTTTGGATTGGCTATAGAAGTCCAGGGAGAGCAGCAAGCTTGGTTTGGTAAGTAAACATTATTTTTTCTCACCATTTACTCAGCACAGCTGTTAAACCTCCTAAACTGCCCAGTCTCACCCCGTGTCAAACATGGGTGTAGAGCCTGGGAGGGACATGGCTGGTTTCTGTCTGAGTTTCCCATCAGGTGCTCAGAGGGGTGAGACAGGAGGTTGTTGTTACTGCTGAGTGTTCCTGCCCGTTCATCAGAACGTTTTGTCTGAACGATTCTCTGGCAGCTGCAAACACCTGAAAATTTTCTTCTGAAGCACTTTAGAATGTGAGTTGAATGGAAAAAGATAAGAGGGTTGAGTACCTGAGGCTGTATGGACAGACACTAATTACAGACTGCTTGTTACAGTTACCAGCTGTCCAAAGGAAAATATTGGGAAATATTAATGCTGGTCATTGAAATAATGGGGTTGCAGTGCAGGCTGAAACTCCCTGTAGAGGCACAGGCAGTGCTGTTGGACATATGTTGGCAGCTTTATAAGCCAGGCTGTTGTTTTAAATCCCAGCCTTTATATAAATGGATTTCAGTAATCCACAAAAGACAGAGGAGATTGCTCTTGCAAATAGACCAGAACAAAAGGAGGGGAATACAAACAGCACAAAACACAAGTGGTCTGTTCAAATCACAAAAACATCAGGTAAGCAGGAAGCAGCTCAATTACAAAACAGCAGATTGAACTTGGCTTCAGGGATATTTTCTCTACATAATGTGGCTGCAGATGATGCAGAGGAGGTTGCAGTTCCCTGTAAAATCTTGCACTTTATTTTTCAGTCATTTGGTTCTGGTGAATTGCTTGGTTTAGACTGGTAGGATCATGAGAACTTGGCAGAAAGGAACAGGATGTCTTCAAAATATATCTGTGAGGGAGAGTCAGCAAGGTAATAAAAAGAGAGTAGTCTAATGTGGCACTTCTTTTTTTATAAAAATGTGGACTCAGTAAGACCAGTGGGTTCTGTACCTTTTTTGGCACTTCCTCTGCAAAACAGAATCACAGAATCCCAGACTGTTCTGGGTTGGAAGGGACCCACCAGACCATCGAGTCCAGCTCTCAAGTCAATGGCCCACACAGGGGATTGAACCTTGGCATTATTACACCCAAGTTTGAACCAACTGAGCTAATGCCCCTTTCCATAGTGGCCCAAGTGCCTTCCTGCAGCTCCAGGGCTGCATTAACAGGGCAGAACATGAACTCCAGTGTACATTTTGAACTTTTTCTCACTTTCAGTGGGTTTTTCTGCTTTCCACTGGATTCTGCAGCACTTAGTGACTCATGGCATGCTCTGATCTAACTATAGCTCTGCATCTCTGTGTTTTACTTTCCTTTTCCTTTTTATACCTTTTCTCTTTTTTTTGGGTGTAGCCCTCTGGTGTGATGGTCCCTTTTCTGCTTGAACCAGCAGGAAACTGGCTGGAGCTGTGTCTTTGGATAGAACAGAATTCTTTCCTGCTTTGCATGTTTGCAAAACAATCCTGTTCCTTGCCTGTTTGTAGAAAGTGTTACAGGGCTGGGTGAAGCCTCCCACCCTCTTGGCAGGTGTCTGAAGGTGTGAGGGAGCTGAACTCACCAAAGCCAGGGTTTGTCCTGGGCCTCTGGACACCTCTTTAAATCACACAGTGACAGGAGAGTCTTCAAGGCCCTTCCACCCCAAACCATCCTGTGATTCTGTGTCCTGAAACCCTGCCAGTTATTTGTGTTCAGTCCCATTCTGTGTCCTCATCAGGACATAAATTTAGCCAACTCCTATTTATTTTCTCTTTAAAGTTTATTTCCAAACGATGCATAGGAATGTTCAGTGAGCTGTGCTAAGTTTTAAAGTCAGGACAACATTATTTCCCCTTTAAAATGAGCAAAAATATTAATGTAGAGCACTGCACCCTAGAAGGGCTATGAAGCAGCACTCTGTTTAAAGCTACTTAGAACATCCATATTTCAGCTTCTCCAAGGAGCTTAAGATGTGTTTCCTGTGTGATAGTGCTCCTTAACAATTCATAGCTCTCCTATCAGGAGGCTGCAAACAACAAGCTTGTTTCTCAGGACCATATTTTAGCTCTTTTCTCAGTAGAATATACAGAATGTGTTCCTTCATTTCCTGCTCCCACTCCAAAATAATTCCCAACTGCAGAGCAAGGGCCTCTTCTTTCCTGTAGCTGTGCACTTTGCATGTTATCACTGTCTCTCATGAGCTTTGTGGAATCCAGGGTGGTGAAAAGCCTCCAAATTCTCACCTTTCAGGAATTCCCAAGCATTTATTTTAGGCAAAGATGCTGGAAAGAACAGACGTGCTCACTGAAATGGTGTGCACTGTTAATGGTCATTAAGTTTTTATCCTTTCCAGCATCCTAAGAAAAGTAACTTTTGTACCTACATTTTGCATTTCTGCTGAGAGAAAGCAGCTCTGCTGGTCATGAATAAAGGATGAGGAATGGATAAATTTGAAAGGCTACATTGCTGCAGAGGTGCTTTCTGGAAGCTTTTATATGGAGCTCCAGAAGGGGAATGACTTTAGGGCAGTGGGGTTGCAGTGGAAGGATTGTATAAGGTGAGACGTGGCCAGCAAAGGCAGGGCAGGCTGAGCCTGGGCTGGTGAACTTCATCCTGAGGGATCCCCAGCGGTGCCCTTGGGAAAGCCAAGCCTGAGTGTCTGAACATTTCCTTTGCCACCATCTGGCTTTGCCTGAATTGGGTTTCCACTGCTGTGTGAAGAGTTTTGAATAGTGTTTTGACTCTCTTTTTCCCTCCTAAATGATTTCTTTGCTTTTCCTCAATCTACCCCTATGTGTTGTTTGCTCCCATCCCACTGAGTGGAACTCTTGAAACACTCCTTGTATTTACAAACATCACTTCGTTTTTGCAGAACCTGTTCAGCTATTGACAACAGTTGCCTTGCCTTTTGACAGGCTTTGCTGGTACCCCAGGATACCTCTCTCCAGAAGTGTTACGGAAAGATCCTTATGGAAAACCTGTGGATATGTGGGCATGTGGTAAGGAATTGCTCTGAAAGATGTGGGGTGTTTTAAGGGTGAGAAATGATGTCCAGAATACAATGTATTCTGCATGAGAAAATAGGTGTTTAATACAATTCAGCATTCATTGGATTTATTGTTATTCTCTCAGCTTCTTTTTTTTAAAAATATTATTTATGAAGATGTGTTGTCATGATATCCTTGGCCATGTCCACACAACACACTGTCCAAGGAGTGGTGCAGGTGTGTAATGCTTAAGTAGTTAGAAAATGCCACAGTTCATGCTGTGAGCTGGGCCTTAGTTTTGGTTCACAGGCAGCCTAGAATTTGATCTGACCAATACACCACAACTGCAGGCACGAAGTGCAAAAGGAGATGTTTTGTGAGCAATTACTGCATCATCCAGCTCCTGCCACAGTGTGGTCTGAGGCACTGGCCAGTGGCAGCTCCCCAGCTGAGAACTGTGCCTGCTTTCCTTATTTCACTTCTACCCACACTTTTTATTTGGTTGTATTTGTGACAGTGCTTTTCTTTAGCCTCAGTGAATCATCTCTGTAAGGCTGGCAGGGGATCTTTTTCATTTCCTATTGACTGTGTACAGATAAACTGCGTTGCCCAAACTTTCTTTGCATGAGATCAATTAAAACACAATCTCGCAGACACCAGTAGGAGCCATGATAAAACCAGAAGTAAAAAAGGCATTTCCCTAGAACATAGAGAATCATGGACTGTTATTTCTGCATCTGTTCAGTGTTTTCAAGGTTCCTGACCTGATGTTGTGTCAGATGCTCATTATTGCCTGTGCTTCCTATAGAAAGTTATTTCACAAGATCACAAACCCCACTTTTTCCCCAGTCTGAACAGGCAGCATTTTTCAGTGCCTGGGGTAATGCTCCTGAGCCTTTTGTTTTCAGTGGGTTTAGGTGCAAAATTCCCAGAGGTTGCTTCTTGAAATCCTTAATCCTGGTATGAATCTTTGCAGGAGTCATTCTGTACATCCTCCTGGTGGGATACCCTCCGTTCTGGGACGAAGACCAGCACAGGCTTTACCAACAGATCAAGGCTGGGGCCTACGATGTATGTGCCACACTCTGTCTACTCTATTGTTTATAATTGTGCCAAAAAAGAGGAGTTTTCTAGAGTGAGAAGTGAAATTATACTTTTTCCTAATTGTATTGGTTATCCTTGAGTCACTCAAAGTAGTAAATGTTGCTTTAGAAACATGAACCTTACTGGAATGTGCCAATTTAAGTCTTATTTCCCTGTGGCTCCAAGCCCTCATTGTCTGGTCCTTGTGTGAATCCTACCAGCTTGTGTTACCCTGGCAAGCCTATTCTGACCTCTGTGAACTCCCAGGGATCTGTGTTTTCCTTTGTGATTTATCAGTTCAATCAATCAGTTACTCTTAATTGTTTTTAACAAGTCTTAAATGTCCTAAATATACACCTGGATGCTGCTGTATTGCCCACTTTTGGAAAAGGTTTGCAAAAGGTTCCCTTAAATACAGGTAATCCAACCAAAACCATCACAGCTGTTGGTAAATATGAACTGGGGATTTGATGGCCTATGAATTTTGCAACATCATCTATTTATCTGATATTAAACAGACAAAAGGCTGTTGGTCCTGGGAATTAAGCAATTTGTGAAGGATGAAAAGGCAGAGCCTTGTAATTGTGAAGCTCTGACTCAAATCCAGGAGTGGGTCCTTAGGTAGAATTATGCCAAGATTGCACAGGATCATGTACACTTGCTCTTTTTTCCCCTAGTTCCCCTCCCCAGAATGGGACACGGTGACTCCCGAAGCAAAAGACCTTATCAATAAAATGCTCACCATCAACCCAGCGAAACGGATCACGGCGTCAGAAGCACTAAAGCACCCCTGGATCTGTGTAAGTGATTCCCACAGCCTCAGCAGGATGACTGGGCAGGCAAACCACACACAGGGAAAGTGTTGAGGGAGTCACTTGTGTCCTTCCTCGTGCAGCTCTGGAACTAGAAATGGTACAACTGTAATTGCACAGATACAGCCAATAGTGGGGTGTATCGAGATCTCAGCCTGGGCTGAGACTTGTGCAGAAATGAACTCCTTGGCCTTGACTTTGTGGTGCAAAAGTTCACTGCAAAAATCAGAGTGTTATTTTAAATTCTCAGTGAAAAAACCATACAGGAAAGTGAGTTAGATAATAACACTTTGCACCTTCATTTCCCTGTAGCCATTATGATAGGCAGGAAATTAAGGGACTTCTTGCAAGTCAATTTGCAGGTTGTTCCTGGATCCAGGACTGCTTTCCAATTCTCAGTGTATTCCACACTGTGACTTTTCAAGGGGACTTTACACATAGAAAAGGCAGAGCAAAATGAGCACAACAGGATAGTCAGACAAGGCAGAAACTCAAGGCCCAAGTTTTGCACCATCTGGGTTGTCATATTGTACTGGAGAGTAACTGAAGTGCTAAACAGCTGGCTGGGTGCCCTGAAATAATTCTTTTCTTCTTCTCTCAGCAACGTTCTACTGTTGCCTCTATGATGCACAGACAAGAGACTGTAGATTGCTTGAAGAAATTCAATGCAAGAAGGAAACTAAAGGTAAGAATGAAAACTTGGGCTTATGTTCCTTGTGTCAAACAAATGGTCTCCAAGTACATTTTTTCTTCAATATTATGCTTAAATGAACTATTGTCAGCTTTTGGCATGAGGATCTTCAAAGGTTATTCTTTTGGGTTATCCTTTGTTTTCCCCTGGCCAGACAGGATAACTCTGTAGATGTGAATTTTTCTAATGTGCACTTTACAAATAAACTGCTATTCCAAAAAAAGAATCTAAAGGTTGCTTCATATTCAGACATGTGTTTTGGCAATAATTGCTGTGCCTGTGAGGGCTCACGGCTTGTGCATCACACACTCAGAACTGACAAATACCTGAGGTGACCAAGGCTGCTGATGGGCGTGTGGTGAAGATTGATGGCAGCTGATGCTCTCATGGCTTGGCCTGTGAGGGGTGATGCACAGACAGTCCTTTCAGGGCTAAGCCAGTAATTGCTGTAATTGGTGCATGTTTTCCTTTCTGTTGTGTCATGTCACATTCAGAACTTTACCCAAGTGTGATGCTAATTTGAGGAAATGTGTGTGTACACAGGGGGCCATTCTGACAACAATGCTGGCTACCAGAAATTTCTCAGGTATGTTCATTGAGCTCCACATTAATGCTCTCTTCATGTCGTGATGTCTGTGAAGGGCAGGGTCTAATTAGGATTCATTAGTACAGAAAGATCAGTTATTCAGGAACAGCTGATTATGGTATATCTGAAGTTGTTTCCTTTGCAGAAGCAAAGAGAATTTAAACTGTTTGGGCCAAAGGGATTCTCTTGTTGGTGACAGTCTGATTTTTCTGTAGAAGTTGAGCTCCTTCCCTGCTTTTTGATTGTTACCTGTCAAACCACAGTGTTTGCCTGTCTGTTTGGGTGGAGGGAATTGCAAGTTCTGCACACAGCTCCAGCAAGTCTCAGCAAACAGCATTTAAAACTGACTTCTTTTTATGTGTTAAATGCCATCCCCTGGTTCTGTTACACCTTGTATTAAAATCAAAATCATTACATGTTCATTTCTTTATTGTTTTGCTAAGAAATAAGGAGTGTGGTAAAAAGAATCCCCCTTTCCTTATCTTCTAATACCCAACTGGATAAAACAAGAGTTGTTTCCTCTTCAGGAAATCATTTTGTAGTGATGTCCTGAGATTGCAATCTTTGTGCTAACGGAATTTGAACAGCCAAAGCTGAAATACTTGTGCTGTCAGTGGAGTTGGAATTGTCTCAGTGGTGGCATTGCCAAAATCTTTCAAATTTTTCATTTTGCCATTCGAGCTTTCGAGTGAATAGAGAAACAGAGCACCAGATTTAACATCTTTATTGATGATTTAGATGAGGGGATTGAGTCCATCAGCAGCAAATTTGCTGATGACACCAAGCTGGGAGGGAGTGTCGACCTGCTGGAAGGCAGGAGGGCTCTGCAGAGGGATCTGGAGAGACTGGAGAGATGGGCTGATTCCAATGGGATGGAGTTCAACAAGGCCAAGTGCAGGTCCTGCCCTTTGGCCACCCCAACCCCCTGCAGCTCCAGGCTGGGCACAGAGTGGCTGGAGAGCAGCCAGGCAGAGGGACCTGGGGGGACTGAGGGACAGGAAGCTCAACAGGAGCCACCAGTGTGCCCAGGTGGCCAAGAAGGCCAATGGGATCCTGGCCTGGATCCAAACTAGCGTGGCCAGCAGGCCCAGGGCAGTGACCCTTCCCCTGGACTCTGCACTGGGGAGGCCACACCTTGAGTGTTGTGTTCAGTTCTGGGCCCCTCAGTTGAGGAAAGAGATTGAGGGGCTGGAGCGGGGCCAGAGAAGAGCAACGAGGCTGGAGAAGGGACTGGAGCACAAGTGCTGTGGGGAGAGGCTGAGGGAGCTGGGGGTGTTTAGCCTGGAGAAGAGGAGGCTCAGAGGTGACCTCAGCACTGTCTGGAACTGCCTGAAGGGAAGTTCTGGCCAGGTGGGGGTTGGTCTCTTCTCCCAGGCACTCAGCAATAGGACAAGGGGGCACGATGGGCTCAAGCTCTGCCAGGGAAAATTGGAGAGCAGAAAAAACTTCTTTGCAGAGAGAGTGCTCAGGGATTGGAATGGGCTGCCCAGAGAGGGGGTGGATTCCCCATCCCTGGAGGTTTTTAACCTGAGCTTGGCCGTGGCACTGAGTGCCATGATCTGGTAAAGGGACTGGAGTTGGACCAAGGGTTGGACTTGATGATCTGGGAGGTCTTTTCCAACCTAATCCATTCTATGATTCTATGATTTAAAAGTCAGTGCTTCTACATATCCTCCTACTCTGTGAGGGAACTCTTGGAGTGTAACATAAATTACTGTACAGACAAAAACATGGCAGTGCTTTGGGCATGTTTGGAATAATAATAAGCACTGACTCATCCCCAAAAAATTACATAATCATGAAAGCAAGAACAACTTGTTCAATTTGCATAGTACTTGAAATACAATTTCTTTCTTAGTAAGTGCCTTTATTTAATACACACCTAATCACACAAGATTACATTAATTTAAATTACCTTGAGTTAGTGCTTAATGAATTGCCAGTGTCTGCCAATTCCCTTTAAAGGTGGGAAGGCTGTAGGCTGCACATCTTGTACAAATGAATTACTGTTAAATATCAAACAAATAAATCATTCCTCATCCCTTTTCATAACTGTCACTGTCTCCATGTGTAAGGATCAAGTTCAGCTGCCATGAACCAAAAATGCTGAAATAGTTTTAGAGCAGGATTTCGGCATGAAAAGCAAACAGGGTTTGGGATTTCTTTTTATTTTATTTTTTTTCCCTTATCATCTCATGTTTTACACCATGATGACCATGTTTTTTCCTGATACCACTTTATTTTTTCAATTTATTTATTCATTGTATTTCATTGCAAAGCATGCTTTTGAAGGTCATTTGTCCATGGTGATGTGGTTATAAAAGTGTTTTATTTTCCTTTTTTTTTCTTCCTTTTATGTGGAATGTGTATTTCTTGTGAGGTAAGACCCTCAGCACGTGAAAGGAACATCCTTTATCTCTTCTGAATCCAAACTGCTGTTTGCCCTCAGTCACTATTTTCTCCATGTTGTCACAACACCACTTCCTTTCAGTCTGCTTTGCTGCCTTGGGTTTTATTTAGAGCTCTTGCTTGTAGTTGCAAGAAATCTCTCATTGTGAGCTTAATTTAGAACACGCTGATTGCTTTGCTCCTGTGAATTCTTTAAATATTTCATTTGTGTGCAGTATCTGTGATTAAAGAAAGAGGAACCAAAATACTGTTAAAACCCATTCCCAGTGTGTCCCATCCCACCCTGGGCAGTGCCACACACCCAACACTTTGCTTTTGGTGCCCTCCTGTTACTGCCCTTCATTGACTTGTCTACACAGAATGTGTGTTAAGCATTAATGAAAAACTCACAAGTTCCATGCAGAAGGACCTCCAGCAGGTTCTAAGAATGAATTGGTGTTTTCCCATGGTTTTGTGAGGGCTGAGGGTATAAAAAGAGGCTTTGACTGCAGGTCACTTCTGGCTGTTTAGGTTTCCAAACAGCTCCTCCCTTTTGCCTTCCCCGAGTGAATTCCTGAAGTTAATGCAGTGCCCACAGTATTTTTGGTAGTGTGAAGTCTCAGGCCCTGGTGCATCAGGTTCTGGAAGCACACATGGCAGCAGGGAGTGTCCTAGTCAGAAATACATGGAAAACAATTTGTTTTCAATGTTGTCATACTTGTTTCTGTAAATAAAAATGTGCAGAGGTCCAGCTGTGTAATACACACAAATTTATTTGTGCTCATTTGAGTTGCAAATCGTGGCCTTGTGGGAGTTTCAGTGGTACTGTTGGCTGATGCCCATAATTACTACACTGAGTTTGGAGGGCTGATATATTAATGAAATTATGAACATTTGCCTGGATTGACTTTCCAGGGGTTTTTCATGTAAACAACACAATAATGGGCATAAGTAATTTCTGGATGGTTGCTGAGGTGATCCTACATTTTCTGAGTCCTAAAATGAGCACTTAATGCAGATGTAGCTGGAAAATAAGCCACAATGCCAAGAATTAACTTCAAGGGTAAATCACCTTCTCAGTAACTGTGATAGCCTCAGCCTGTCTGAGCAGCCTTAGGCTTGCAAGGTCCCATTGCCTGGGGGTTCCTTTTAAAGACAAGGCTGGCAGAAACGATGGCAGCTCCATGTCAGGACTGTCCCTTACATACAGAACAGCAATTTCCTAACATCCTGAGCTGTGGAACACTGGCTGATGGGAGGACTGGGCCATAAACAACAGTAAAACCCCAACTTGTTGTGCAGTTTATTATTCCTCAGGTCTCTGGCAGTGAGTCCTGAAGCATTCACACTTCAGGGAACAGTTGTTTGGGTTTGGTGGGTCAGCCAGCCTGCATTTCTGCCAGAGAAGTTTTCAGGTTCCCAGTTCACAATGGTGTGGTGCCAGTTGCCAGGGGGGAAGTTTAAAGCCTAACACCTTAATGACATTAAAACAAATTAAATTGTGCCCATCAGACTCCACTGCTTTGAAGGAATTTGGTCAGTGTGCAACACAGTTCAGGAAATAGCAGGTTTTCTTCACTAGAAGCTGAGGGAAAGCCTGGGATTTGTTATGCCCTCCAGAACAACACTTGGCCAACACGTCCTCCCTCCTCTCCTGTTTGTGCTGCCCTTTCACACAAGGACACTGATGAGAAACCCCCAGAGGAGGAACAGGCAGTGTTGCACCTCCCTACACTCTCTGGGTACCTTGTATTGACCACTTGGTTGTCACTGTCCTATTAATAAACACCAGTAAGATCCCAGTGGGCTCTGCAACACCTGGTCTGAGTCCCTGCCCTCAGAACAGTCCTTTATCATAGTCATATGGAACTATCCCATCAACAAATACAAATATATTGCTGTTGAAAAAGTGAATATATCCAGAGCTGCTGCCTCTACACTCCCCTTGCTTCCATTTCCTCTCTGCCCCCTTGTACGAGCACAGTGAGCCTGTGGCTGTAACAGTGGAAAAAGAGATGTGATCTAAAGCACTGCTAGTTTCCTAAGGATTTAACTCCTCAGAGCAACAGGAGGAGGAAATAAAAGCTGAGCACATCTCTGGAGCTGGGGGGCAGTGGGGGGGTTGCTGGGGGACCTCAGGGGGAGCCACCTGACCTTGCAATTCTTTGTCTCCTTTTACAGCAGCCAAGAGTTTACTGAAAAAGCCGGACGGAGTTAAGGTAAGTGCAACACGCCCTTCCAAATGTGTCCTCTTAGTCACCACCTGTCTGGAACCTCTGCCAGGTTTTAGAATTGATTGTTGCTCTTCCTTTCCTCTGTAGAATTTATTAATAAGTGCTTCTCACTGTGGTTAAAGTTAGTAGGTGAAGCTTAAAAATGAAATAAAAGAAACGCTTGCAAAACAAGCGTTAAGTAAGTGGAAGGTAGAAAACTACTGAGAAAATGCTTTTCTTGCCATTCTAATGAAGGATGATTGTGTAATTGTTGACTCAAAGTTGTTAATTAGCTGGTAATAAAGGTTTGGTGGTGGGCACGTTGCCTTTGTAGGCAGCAGGGTTTATCTGCAGCTCCATTGCCTCTGTGTTCCCCCTTGACTTTGCATTAGATTTCATGGAAGACCAAAAGTTTTCGGGTAGGTTTGGCTCCACATGAGGTGTATTCTGCCAGATGTACTTGCTATACTTGGCAGAACTTGAGGGGTTTACTATCTCAACAGATCAGCTCATCCTGACTAAGAGGCCTTGCTAAGAAGGGAACATTTTGGCAGCTTTCGTACATGATTTAGAGCTCCTATTCCCACATCCCCAGATCCTGCAGGAGGAGAGATGCTTCACAAAGGAATGTTCTGGATAAAGACTTGGAAAAAAAGCCAGGGGAAAAAAATCACTGGGCAGAAAAGACACTTTATCTCTTTTCTCAGAGGATTCCTGAAGACTCTATAAGATAATGTAATGCCTCAAGCTTTCATTATAAGATTTAAAATATATTCTTCTGTGCCCTGTGTGTTTACCCAGAAGGGTGTCTTTGAAATGAAATTTAATTTTCTATTTAATCTTAACGTCACTTTAACAAAGCATTATAAATGCTTGGTGAAATACCAGATTCACAGTGCATTTGTGCCTATTCTCAGAGTATTGCACACTTTTCTCATCCAAAAAATCAGGAGCCTGGCCTAAAATGGAATGAGTATGGTCAGATTCCAGTGCTTCTCACTGCCAAGCAGTAGATACCCTGTTCCACAGAGAAGCACATGTTGAGTGCTGTTCTGTCTCTCCTCTGGAAAATCCCTACCTTGGTTCATTGTGGAATATATAAATTTCATGCACTCTTCTCTGACCACCTTTTCCTTTTTCAATATCGTTCCTCCTACAGGTCTATGATGGTATTTGTTCTATCTCAATTCCCATGATAATATGGGAAACAATTGTTGCCAAAATTTTGCCTCAATTGCACTGGTTGGGGTTTGATCCTTTGGATTTCAGCACATGTTATGTGTCTGCTGTTTGTCTGCACGGTCATGTGGAGCAGAGGGAGTGAATTTACAGCTGGGGAAGTGTATTTTTGTTGTTTCTGTTACAGGGAGTAAATTTACATCTGGGGAAGTCTGTTGTTGTTGTTTCTGTTACTGAGCTACTGTAAACTCCATAGTGTTTTTCCACCCCTTCCTACAGCCTAAGCTGCCTTTTTCTTATTAAAAAAAAAGGAAAAAAAAGAAAAAAAAAAGAGAAATATACTGTACTCCATGCATTGATACTGCAAATCCAACCAGTCACGTTTTTTTCTTTTCCTTTCTCTCTGACTGGTCAATTCAGAAAAGGAAGTCCAGTTCGAGTGTTCAGATGATGGTGAGGATCTTTATCGACAGATTTTTTTCCTCCTGTGAAACGTTCACACTTAGAAACCAACCAGTTGCATTTAGCTTTGTTAACTTACTGTGAGAAGCTGCGAGATTTAAACTACAGCCTTGTGAGTTCCAAGCCTGCAGTTGCTCTATTCCATCCACAGGGAATCCTGCTGCAAATCCTGAATTTTTTGGTAACCTGGGGACATACAAAACAAAAAAAAAAAAAGTAGATGTAACATCAGCCAATGCAGCTGTCCGTAGTAAATAAGAATAGTAACAAACAGTAATCTTGTAACATCCTTCTGTTCAGTTTTCAAGCCTCCTTGTTTCACCAGCTAATGGTATTAATGTCACAGACTGTAACCCCAGTGCAGTGTGTTAATTGAGCCACGATGCCATGCTGAATGCTCAGGGGTGACAAAGCCAATCCCCACCCTTCCCACACCACAGTGTCCCAGCCAGCTCCCCTCACAGCTCAGGGCTGTCACAGCAATTTCAAGATGTCCTCACTGACTTCTCTTCCTCCTCAACCTGCTCTCCAGTCCTGTGTTCATTTGCCCTCTGTGACCCCACAGGAGCTGCCCCTGTTGCTGTTCATTGTGGGTTTCAGTCTGACCCAAGATGATGGGCTGTGCCACCAGCAGAGAGAAGGCAAATTCCCCCATCCACACCTTCCTGTGGGAAGCACAGCTCCTTGGAAAGCATCAGCTGCTGTGCAGTTATGTGGGCAAATCCTCTGTCCTTTGGGTGAACACGGAATTGCAGGGACGGGATCGGCAGTATCCAAAGGGGGGTCACTGGGAAGGCCCAGTGTGGTTGTTTCCAGGATCCCAAACCAAAGGAGGGTCACTGGGAAGGCACAGTGTGGATGTTTCCAGGATCCCAAAGCAAAGGAGGGTCACTGGGAAGGCACAGTGTGGCTCTTTCCAGGATCCCAAACCAAAGGAGGGTCACTGGGAAGGCACAGTGTGGATGTTTCCAGGATCCCAAAGCAAAGGAGGGTCACTGGGAAGGCACAGTGTGGATGTTTCCAGGATCCCAAACCAAAGGAGGGTCACTGGGAAGGCCCAGTGTGGCTGTTTCCAGGATCCCAAACCAAAGGAGGGTCACTGGGAAGGCACAGTGTGGATGTTTCCAGGATCCCAAACCAAAGGAGGGTCACTGGGAAGGCACAGTGTGGTTGTTTCCAGGATCCCAAAGCAAAGGAGGGTCACTGGGAAGGCACAGTGTGGCTGTTTCCAGGATCCCAAAGCAAAGGAGGGTCACTGGGAAGGCCCAGTGTGGCTCTTTCCAGGATCCCAAACCAAAGGAGGGTCACTGGGAAGGCACAGTGTGGATGTTTCCAGGATCCCAAACCAAAGGAGGGTCACTGGGAAGGCACAGTGTGGTTGTTTCCAGGATCCCAAACCAAAGGAGGGTCACTGGGAAGGCACAGTGTGGCTGTTTCCAGGATCCCAAAGCAAAGGAGGGTCACTGGGAAGGCCCAGTGTGGCTCTTTCCAGGATCCCAAAGCAAAGGAGGGTCACTGGGAAGGCACAGTGTGGATGTTTCCAGGATCCCAAAGCAAAGGAGGGTCACTGGGAAGGCACAGTGTGGATGTTTCCAGGATCCCAAACCTAAAGCCTGGCATTAACTTTTTGTACCATGTGAAAGACCCTGAGATGAGCTCAGTTGGTTAAACTTGGTTTTAATAATGCCAAGGTCATGGGTTCAATCCCCTGTGTGGGCCACTGACTGAAGAGTTGGACTCAGTGTTCCTTGTGGGTCCCTTCCAACTCAGAATAGCCTGGGATTCTGTGATTCCTTAAGATAAGGCCCCAAGACACACCTTTTTTTCTCAAAAATACATTTATAATATATGACAAAAGACCATAATGGTCCCAGCTGCTTGGAGTGTGTCTGTGTGTCTGTCCTGGGTTTTACCTGCTCTGGTTACACGGACAAAGTAACTGGATTTTGAATCCCACCCTCTCTCTCTGCTGTTACTAATGAATGCTGGATTCTCCATACCTTACTGAAGAAGGTCTGAATGTGCTCCCTGCAGTTCTCAGCAGGAGCTGTAATGGGTATTGTTTATTTTTGTAGGGCTTTCTCCAAGGGAGTGTGGGCCCAGCCTGCTCTCCTTACTCAGGCTAAATTGGAGTTGAAGTTTGATTTTGCTTTCATTATGTATCAGCAACAGGCATTCATTTGGCACATCACTTGAGTTGTTGCATTAAGCTGCTACTGAATAAGACTGTATGAAATCTGGTGAAATCTTAATGTTTTTCTTCCTATTTGCCTTTTGTTAGGGCCTTTTTATTTGCAGTCCCTCTGACTCCACTGTCATAAAAATATGACTTTGTAGTTATACCACGTGGTATGTGATTTTCCCCTTGTTTTGTAGGTTTAGTTTGCTGTCAAACAGCATTGTTTGGGGTCTCACTATTCCCCATTCTGCAGAACTTTCATTTACTGAAGTGCATGGGGTTCTTTTACAGTTTTTTTCCTGGGTAAGGAGTTCAGGTCCTGCCCATCTCAGAATCCCATAAATATCAAAGCAAGTGAAATACTTGCCAATAATTGTGTCTCCCCATGAAAGACTTTCTGCACAAAGGTGTTTATTTCTCCCTGTCTTGCCCTCAGACACCCCTGCAGCTTAGGCTTGCAATTGTGTCTGGATAAATGAAATTTATTTGGCAGTAACCAGGCCAAGTTGGGGCATAAACACTCAGAACTCAATAATGACTCATATTTTCTCGTAATGACAATTTCTGTAGACAGACCATTGTTTAAAGTGACTCTTTCTCATCCTCCTGCTGTAGAGCACCATGAACTTTGATTTTAAATCCAAGAACATTATTTTATTCTGTATGGGGGACTGGTTCCTATCACAGGTATTATCAAGTAACATTTAGTGTCGACATAATATTCCCTGATTAACTAAAGAAACAGCTTTATGTTCTTCAAAACCTGGGAAATGCTGGATAAGATAAGGAAATTCATAATCTGTGATTAATTACTGCAAATCCTGTTGACATTGCCATAATCTGGACATATCCTAAGGAAGCTCCAGCCTTAATTCCTGCAATCCACAAATCAGCTGCCACGCCTGGCCCAAAGTGAAATAATCACCCAAATCTGCTGAGGGCATCAAGTTCCATGAATTTGCATTCCTAGAAAAATCCATGTCAGACTTTTTTTCCTTTGCTTTGCACATTTGTTGCTAAGAATTGGGACTAGAAGGTTCAGTAGAACTCTCTGTTTGGATCAAAGCCTTTGCAGACAACATAAATATTTTGCCAGCCAGTTCTGCATGCTGCTTTGGACTGCTCTGTTAAATCAGACATGACCCAAATGTGCATAGTATTTTTTCCTAATTATTGTTAGAGGGAAAAAATGACATCTTTCAAACCAGTTTGACTGTACTCAAATCTTGCTTTTTAGTGCATGTGGAAAGTGGCTTATTCCATTGGGTTTGGCATTTCTGTTCTTCCCATACCATGGTGTTAATGAAAGCTAAATCTGAAAGAATGGATTTAAAGAATCAGATACTTTAAACTTACTGCTAAATTGTTTAGTTTGAGTTAACCTGGTGTATAGGTAAGAGCCAGAAGTCATGTAAAGGTGTAGTCCTGTGGTGTGATGGCCTGGATGGAAAGTTAAACAGGTATATACTGATGGATGGAGTAGGAATTACAAGTACTGTAGTGTCAGACCTCACACTTCAGGTTATAGCCCCAAAATGGAAGGGCTGGTCACAGCTGCCAATTCTTTTTGTTGAGAATAGCACCAAAAAAGCTGAAGGGGCTCCAGCCTCTTTCTAGCATCAGTCTTATTTATTCAGATATGGATTCAGAAGCCATATTTATTCAGATATGGATTCAGAAGCCATATTTATTCAGATATGGATTCAGAAGCCATATTTATTCAGATATGGATTCAGAAGCCATATTTATTCAGATATGGATTCAGAAGAGCCAGCAGAACAAAACAGATTCCTGGAGAGCCACGAATGATAAACAATCAAATATTATTTATGGTAGTGATGCTGAATTAGAGATACAGAACTACATGGTGCAAGTGCTTAATACTGTTACACATCACAAACCAGCTGTTTAGCCCTTCCTTCAGACCAGTATTAATTCTTTGCTCTTCTCACATGTGATTAGCTGCTGCTTAAGGGCTCTCTGCTCTGTTCAGTGTCTCTGGAGTCCTCTGTGCCTCACACAGACCTGGGAGTGGTGGCTCTGCAGGGCCGTGGGGAGGAGCTGCCAGGAGCTCCCAGAGCTGCTGCCACTGCTCTGCCAGCTCCTGAGTCCATCTTTCTGTGATTCTTTATTTCCATATCTATATCTGCACATAGATATCTATGCCTGCCTATAGATGTTCTATACAGAGATATAGATACGGTGCCTCTGCGAGTTCTAAGGCCTGTCTGTTTCTATTTTCTGCACACCTACAGATAAACAACAAAACCAACGTGGTAACCAGCCCCAAGGAAAATATTCCTACCCCAGCGCTGGTATACCTGGAATTTTCCTTCTCATGCTATCTTGAAGTTTTTGACTGTCTTCTGTTTGTTCTTCCTTTTTTTTTTTTTTGTTTTTGCTTTTTCATGCATTTACTCTGTTTGCTTTCTAAAAACAGGTTTTGGAAAAGCTTTTTGTTTGAATTTTGCTGTCTTATTTTTTGTGAGGAAGTCCATTAGAGCGTGTTTATTGACAGAAAATATTAAATGGAAGCTGGATGGCTGGTAGAGTTGTAGTGTTTGTAACTGTAGCTGGGTTTTTTTGCATGCTGTGCCAGAAAGTGAGGAGAATGCGCTTGGTGTTGCTCTCAGCTCTTTGCCTGATGACTGTTCCCACCTTTAAATGTTAACCTTTTGCACCAAAAAAATAAAATTTTAAAAAGAGCATCTCTAATACTTTCTCTGCTGCCTTAGTAGAAGGCTTGATGTCCAGGAGAGCTAACAGGAGTACTGCTAGGCTGCCATAAAACAGACCTTATTCAGATTCTCATTCCTTGTTTCCTAAAACTCAGCAGGACTTTGCAAGTCTCCTCTGGGATCAAGAGCCACCTCGAGCTAAACATTTTTGCTCGTGTCTCTTCCATTGAAATCAGCAGGAGACATTAATAAGCTCTGTTAGGGATGTATTACTAATCAAAGTGATGTTCATGAGTGTTTCTTGCAGTCTTGCCTTTATTAGTAGCTCTGAGGCATCTGTGTGTCACAGGGCTCACAAATGTAAATGTGACATATCATCTCCCATATGCATAAATAGCTTGGAAAGTGTGGGTAATTCACACCCATTGGGAGAGATTTTTCCTCTGGAATTTTTTGGCACAGCTGGCACTGCCACGTGCACCAAGTAACTCCCAAGGACCTGCAAGAAGGTTTCACCCAAGAGTATGTGGCACTCTGTTCCCAGACAGAGCTGTGCCCAGTGGTCCATGCCTGCCATGTCAAAGATCATTGAGTCTTTTCTCAAGGGAAAAGCATTTGGAGAAATTACACTTTGAAATGACATCAAGATCTCTCTGTCTCTGCCAAGGCAGCACTTGGGAGTGATGCACACCTTCCAAACCATGGGAGTGTTTAGATATAGAAACCTCATCCTGAATCCTTATCAATTCCTCTGTATTTTGATTTGATCTGTTAATACTAATACAAGCAAACATGATTGAAGGAAGGAGGTGATCTGTGGCCTGGCCTGGCTCAGACAGAAAGCACAGGAAGCATTTTGCCTGCCCTGCTGCAGAAGAGCCTCTGCAGGTCTCCAGAGCTTCAAAGCCCTGCACACATCAGTCCTGAATAAGGTCTCTGCATGCTGCTGCTTTAGGTGAGATGGCCTTTTTTGCTGCCTTGCTGTTGAGGAAATCTGTGTTAGAGACATCCAGTTTCACCCTCTGGCGACAGTTAACGTTTGTTTTAACTCTTGTCAGTGTTTACCATTTGTGGGCTGGCTCTTCTTGCACTCCCTCACACCAGTGAAATTGTATTTACCAATGGGAACTCTTTCTCTCTTTATTTTGTTCTCGCTCAGGAGCCCCAAACTACAGTAATCCACAACCCTGATGGAAATAAGGTATTCAGAAAGAATCAACTCCATCCTGCTTTTCCACACCACACATTCCATCCACCACTGTCCCACAGCAAAACAGGGCCATTCCAGGGATTGGTGACGGAGAAATCTCCTTGCTGTGTTTGTTGTGCCCTGGGCCTGTTCCATCTGTGCCCAGCGCTGGGTGCTGAGCTGCTGGAGCTCTGGGGGCAGTGGGAGCCACTGGCACAGCTCAGTGCCCGGGCCTGATGGGTTCTGTGTGCAGTTGTGCCCTCAGGCAAAGCTGTGGCCGTGGTATCTCCCATTGCTGTTCCCCAGCATGCTCACACACCCTGTCGTGGCGTGTTTCTTGCCCAGGGCTTTGATTTCCTTCCATAACATCACTGAGCAGTCTCAAAACAGTTTGCACATTTCCAGTGACCAAGAGGTCTTTTGGTTTTCCCATGTTTTCTTCACGCTCCTTTCTCTTTCTTGTGTACTGTGATGTTTGCGTCTGGCAGCTGGTCCCTAAAACGTGTTTTGTTTTGTTTTTTTCATGCATGGACTTGAAAAGGGGCAGGAAATACCATCCTTTACATATAACACATGTTCCTAAGTTTCCTGGAAAGAGTTTGCTGTCCAGCAAGAATGTCACTGTTTGCAGTGTTGGCTTAAAGAACTGCCATGTCATTTGTCTAGTCTGAGCTGCCCGCAGTTGTTTGATGGGAGGAGGGCTGGGTCTGAGTGACAGAGTCACGCATGCAGACAGACATTCCTCAAGCATGGAAGTGCTGATGGTGTGTGTTGTGTCCCTGTATCCCGTTCCTTTACATCCCTGCCTCTGTCCAACACAGAACTTCTGTTTCCATGTTACTACTTTTTCAGCTGCCCAAGTTTAAACTCATAGGCAACGAGCAGCCTGTGTTGGAACACCAGGCTGAGCTTTACTGCTGAGGTCCCCTAAACCCCAGATGAATATTGGCATGACTACATCTACTGCACTGCACTGTGTAATCCCAGCAATTCAGATCCTCAGTGTCCCTAAAGGTCACAGCAAACAAAGGAACCACTCAATGCAGAGTTCCTCCTAAATTTGTGTGTGAGACCCATCCATAGTGTGGCACCTGGAGTGGATGCTTCAGTGTCAGAGGCCACATCTGCCCCCTGAGCTTTGCATGGTGTTCACAGCTCCTGTTTGGGGGGGTTGTCCACTCATAAGTACTTTGCCTAATGCTGTAAGTGACAGAGCATGACAGTCCGTGTGGAGTGACACGTCTAACACAGGGCCAGCATGGGGACTCTGTTTTGTTTGTGTGTGAATTAATTCCTGTGGGTCTACTCATGAATGCACTTATGTCTTGGTTTTATTAAGGTCTGAGTAGTGCATTAGCCTTTTGAACATTCCTTTGGCTCAGCCTTGTGAGGATGCAGTAAATGAAGGGCACTGGCAAATCTCCCTTTTATCATTTATTTCTAAGATCCTTTAAAGAATTAAATACAGTACCAGTCCTGTCTTCTCTCTCCGATTAAAACACATCAGTTAATCCTTTTTGTTACTGAGCTGTGAATTTTAAAAAGAATAATTTATATTCTACTTCTCAAGAAAACACACAGTTAAAAAAAGTCAAGCTTAAGAACTTTCCAGCTCTCTGAAGCTGCCAGATTTGACAGTGCCCTGTGGAATTTGCCTGTAATGTTTCATGTTTCTGGTAATTCATGAAGGACTGAGATACAACATCCTTGCCTTTTTAACAGTGTGATGGCTTAAGAATGAACTGTCTGATAGATGAGTCATTCCACTACACCACTGACTGATTGAAGAATATTCTGCAGAGATGCCTTAGTTTGTCAAAGTTGTTATCAGATATTTATCAATTCTCCATCTCCTTCAAAGATAAAAAAAAAATTATCACAAACCAGTATAAAAATGAGAGAATGTGATCCCATGTGCTTGAAATCCCTGTGAGACTCTATTTAAAGTCAGGTGGGCAGAAAATGGGCTGTAAATTGTGGCACGCAGAACTCTGCCTCTTTAGAAGGTGAAATTGGAATGGAATGACTTATTTTGCACAGTTGGTTTGATCACTAAGCTTAAAATGGCAAGTTCTCCTCCTTGGCTGAGGTAATTCATGTGACATTTCAGATGGACTTTGTACAGTTGGATGTTAAAGGAAAAAAGTTTCCTGTACATTCATTGCTGTGAAGTGAAAGCATCGGAGAGCAGGAGATGTGTTTGTGTCCCCCACCGCAGAGAATGGCGATGTTTGCCACCCCTTTCAGGTGGAAATGCCTTAATCGGTGTGTGCCCCGTGTTTGTGAATGACACCCCACCCGCTTGGAGGCTTTGCATGAGCCCTGCCACTAATCCCAGCCTTTACAAGGCTCGGCTTGTTCCACACATTCTACTCATATTTGCTTCTCAACAGGAATCAACGGAGAGCTCCAACACAACCATCGAAGATGAGGATGTCAAAGGTAGGATTTGAAGCTTGGCACATTTGGAGAAGCAGTAACATGAGTTTTGTGATTGTATTTCAGCACAGAAACCCCTAAAGAATCCTACCAGAGAATATTATTTTTCCTTCTTTAAAGGAAACTCCTTTCGATACGTTTCAGACTTTGACTTTTCAATTCCCATATCACCATTTTCCCTTCTTTTGAGTTAAGAATATAAAGTTACTGCTTTTTAACTAAGATATTAGTTCCAGTAATAATAGAAGTAGATTAAAATGTGCAAGTCAGTGTTTTGTAACTCTTAGTTTATGTTTAGCATGCATTTGTGGTTTTTGGGAGGGGTTGTTTGTATGATTTTTGGTTCTGGGTTTTTTTTAGTTTTGTTTTTTTTTTTAGTTTTTTTTTTTTTTTTTTTTTTAGTTTTGGGGGTTTTTTAGTTTTTGGGTTTTTTTAGTTTTTTTGTCTTTTTTTTTTAGTTTTGTTTTTTTTTATGTCACCATTTTCATTTTTATTCTGTTCAGATGCCAGTGTATTTTTGTGGGTTTTCTTTTGTTCTATCCATACACTTTTTTTAATCTTCTTTTATTCTTTAAAAAGCTAAAATCAAATTTTTTTAAACAAACTCAGTTTTTTAACTTCACATTTTTGTTTCCATCTTTTTCTCCCTCTAAATATTACTCTGTGATGTTCCTCATACCTACTTTAGTAGCATTATGTTGTAAAACAAAGGGTTTGGCAAAGAGAACATTAGGTTGGTGTATCTCTGACTCTTAGAAAATATTGGGGTTTGGCCTCAAGGAACTACGAGATGCTGCAGGTGAGAATGGTGGTGATGGTTTGAGTTAATGTGAAAGGAGAGAACAATTACAGGGCTCTGCAGCTGATGCTTAGGAAAATACAGTGTAATTTACCTGTATTCACAGCACTCTGTATTTCTGCCTTCAAACTCTTACTTATAGTTCAGCACCCGAGCTCATTAAATGAAAAATTTAATTATAGGGCCTCTGTGTGAGGATATAATGTGGTGTTGTTACAGTAGGAGTTCTTAGAAACTCCTGTTGAAGCTCAGAGATACAATAGAGACAGACCAACAACGGAAATGATTTGCCTGATTGTGCATTTTAGGACAGTGAAGAGCAGGCTGGACGGTCGTGATACATGTGGTATCACGACAGAGAGGTCCTGCAGCCAGCCCAGGGCTGAGGGAGGCACAGGGTCCTGGCTGTGGCTCTCCATGCAGCGGGTTCCATTGCTGCTCATTTAAAGGACAACTGTTGTAATCTCCCCGTTATTAATTGCTCGGGAGCTTGCCTGGTTTTCACTATTCCTCTCACACTTCCCACCTTCCCACTGGAGGCTGCTGTTCACATTGTTTTATTGTAAATTAAAGCTAACAGTGCCCCCAGGGTCTAATTTGTAGAGTGATTCAGGGACTAGGCAGGCCTGCAACCCTGACAGCTGTTATAAGCTCAGGCTTCCTGCTTTAGCAAGGCACTTAGGAAAGATTATTCCCCTCCCTACACTAATCTGGATTCCTGGGTGGAGATTTTTCTGGTAGAACAGTGAGAGAGCTGTGCCTGTGTCAGGAACAGCCACTGGAGATGGAATACCGATAGGGACCAGTGGATTTCAGAGGAAGGGGAGAGAATTCTCCCAGCTGACTGACTGTCCAGGTCCTTGTGGGCATGTTCAAGAGGTGTTTGCCACCACATTTGAGACCTCAAAGGAGCGTTTTCCACCTTAGCTGATAAAGAACCGTAAAATCACTTTGATTTTCTTTGCAGTGTGGAGAACAACATGGGGAGAGGGTCTGTCCTTCCCACAAAGGAGAGGGGGAATGAGGGGGCCACTCTGTGACTGAAGAGTGGTATTAACATGTTTTGTAGCATTGCAGTACCATCCACAGCTCCCAGGGAGTGGCTCTGCCAAGGGATGGCATCCAGGCACTGGATTCCTGCCCCGTTATCCAAACCAGTGCATGGGCTGCACAGACAGGTACAGGTTCCTCCCTGGGTACAGACCACCAGCCCTCACGTACCAGAAACATCCAGTGCTACTTTTCTTCTTTGCTGATCCAACCCCCAAGGGCAGTGTGGATTGGAGGTGTGTGGGACACACCGTGCCCAGCAGGGCTGTGTTTCCTGTGCCCATATGTCTGGACAAGGTATTGGGAATGCTGTGATACACTGGGAAAGGGAGCCACTAAAACTGTCTTTTACCACCTGCCCCAAACCTGGCTTTAGGAACAGATTCTGCTCTTCTGTCTGCCAAGGAATGCACACAGCACTCGCCTCTCATATCAGGATCTCTCCCTGTTTTCACTTTTAAAGGCAGGTATTTAACTGAAAGGCAGTAAAGTCAGGCTTGCTTTTCATTTTTTATTTACTGAAAATCTTAGTGCCTGTAACTTTGCCTTGCTTATGTTTGGATTTACATCTTATAGGACTGGAACATATTTCTTCTACCAGAAACAGCGTTTGGCAAACAACAGTGAGCTTTCACAGTTCAAGGAATAAGCTAAGTCTGTAATTGGAGTCTGAAATGGCTTGGAGCTGTAGTTCAGGTTCCTTGCTAACACAAATTTCTGACATTAACCATTGATCATTGGCTTGTCTGCATGACAGTGATTCCTCCTAAATATGACAGGAGGGGGCAGAAAGAACATGCTGAGGCCTGGACTGTGGGCAGTGCCTCCTTCTGGGGTTGCCTGTGGGATTTCTCCTTCCTGTAGTAATGAGCCTGGAACTATTGAGCAGCATCTCTGTGATGGGAGATTGAGATTTTTGTAAGTAGGGCTGTAGAATACCACTGTTATTTTTGTCCAGCAGTGCCCACAGGCTTCCAGACAGGTGAGTTGTTAAATTTATCTGGATTTCTCATGGTATCTTTTTGCCCCTGGAAATGAATTAATGAAAGCATTGGTAAGAATGATGATTCCCAGTGGGAAAGTCTGCAGAGAGCTGTAGGGCACTTATGGATTAGGTAAATTGTGGCTAATCTTGCTACTTAATACATCTGTGAGGTACATTGCTTCGAAATATTGCATATATTCATATTTTATTTTGTCCCTGTTGGGTTTATTTTATTTAACAGTGGAAAGAAAGCAATTTAAACTATTTCTTTTCGAACATACACTCCTAAAAAACCCATTCAAATTTCTAAGCAAAGCTCTTTCAAAGCCCTGTGTATCCCAGCACTGGACACAGGGTAAATCTGCGCTGGCATCTGAACAGAGTCACTCATGCCCACGACCTTTACAACTGTCCTTTGGCACCCACACTGCCCTCTGACAGCCCATCATTAACATTGTTTGTGTGCTCGAAGATTTTCTAAGTTCTTGTTGCTTGTAATTAAATTATCGTTATTTTTCTTTTGGCCTTCTTTTTTTCTTCCTCCACATGTACTTGACCCTCACACAGCTCTCCCAAAGGAGGGGGACATGGAGAGGTTGAGTTCCACCCACCACTCCTCCTCTTCCATTGCTTCTTCATCCCACTGGTCACCACCCTTGCCGTGCCCCAGCGGCCGCTCCTGCTGCCAGTGCCTGCTGCGGACTCTGGTCACACTCTACCTCTTCATCTTTGTTTGTTCATATGTTGTGTTTCTTTCCATCAATTCAGCGGGCAAGTCCATGAGAAATGCAAACTCAGAGAGTCAATCGCTCGAGTCTGAGCTCTCCCACTCCACTCCTTCCTCTGTGCTATGTAAGTTGAGAGACTCGTCTGTCCACATGGGCTCCTTTGCCTCTCCTCCTCCTCCCTCCCCACCATCTGAGCAGCACAGAGAGGTCACTGAGCTAGGAATGACCTGCTCTTAGGGCTCACAAAAGAATGGAGTGTATTTCTTCAGATATTTATTTCTTGGTGAGGTGTTAATAATTATAAAAATATTTCCGTTGGCTGGAACAGCAGGATAAGTAGGTGTGTGCTTCAGGAAGCTGTGTCTTGCAGAGAGTCTTTGCAGTGGTTTTCAGCTTAGAGAGAGATTTGAGTCTCACCTCTGGCTTGGACCCTGGATGGGTTCCCATGATTAATTACCTGTGCATGACTGTTGGCAAAGCAACCTTAAAGCTGCTGTGACAGCTGTGGGTGTGCAGCGTTGATCCGACAGCTGAGAGGTGCCATGGGGGGATCTGTGCTCATCAGTGCCCATCTGACTGCAGAGGAAATCTCCAGTGTCAGTAGGCTCTGTCTGAGCACTGAAAACATGAGAGGGAAAAGCCTGGTAGGATGGAAAAGACCCAAGTAGATAATTTCTTGTTTATAAATTAACTCAGGAATTCTTTAGGGAGAGGGACCTTGTGGGTCGGAACATTGGCCTGAAGTTTATTTTAAATCTGAGTGGAATTTTTGGTGGGTGCAGCCAGTGCAGGTGAGGGGCATTGCCTCCCAGATGATGGGCTGCCTCCAGTCACAGCTGTGGCCAGGGAATGCTGCAAGGGAATTCCATTCCAAGGCAGGAGCAGGATGGTCTCTACTGATACATGGATGACTGTGCATCAAATCGGAACTGCTAATTCCAACAGTGCAAACTGCTCAGAGCCTTAAAAAGGAGAGGAATTAACAGGAGGGACTTGGATTTGTGCAACACTGAGAGCTGACACAGCAGCCACATGTGCTGTAAGGCATTTAGTGCACCCACAGGAGTGTCCCCAGAATATCCATCATGTGCCCAGCAGTGTCAGGTCTGAGTGCTGCAGCCTCACATTTCCCGCTCCACTGGGTAGGGAACAGAGGGCTGTTCATATTTAAACATAGCTGGTCATTGCTCATTTCATTACCAAATTTAGGGACTGTGCACTATTAAAGGTAATGCAGTTTTCCTCAGTAAAACAGGCAAATGCTGCAGCTCTTAGAATTGTTATTTGGGGAGGTTGTTGTTTCTATTAACACATCTCGTTGCTTTTGAAAGCTTATTTACAAAAGAGGAGATACAGAATTGAGAGTTGTTATTGATTTTCACAGCAGTGGACAGCAAGATTTCTCTGAACAGGCAGAGTGATTATTCAGGAGCACAGCTGAACCAAAAGCATGCACAGCAGCAAACCCTGTTAATGTGTTGGGTATCAGCCTTCCAGCATCCTCAGTGGAGACAGCAGCCACATTCCATGATCAAAGGAACCTGTGGGGAAACCATAGTGGGGTATCTTGGAAGTGCAGTGACCATGAGACAGCTTTGATCTGAGACTGGAGGTGCTTTGTCATCAACAAATAAACATTTGCCATCATTTGCTATGCTGTGTGAATATTAGTGTCATCTTTCAGTCTGGTCATATAAAGGGAGAGCATCTCTAGACATAATTGATTTCATATAAATAAAAATTACTGAGTAGGGCGTGTGACAAGTAGCTTAACATCAATCTGTGATGAAGGTTTAAATAGAAGGTACATTCATTTTGTTGGGTCTGTTTTGTCAGTGCAGGGTGGAAAAGTGCTGGGATAATTTTTCAGATCCTTGCCTGAATAGCTGATGAATTGATTTTTTTCACTGGGGCAGGAGCAGGCTTAGTGGTGTTCAGAGAGGTGAAAGGAGGCCAATAACCTAAATAAAATGCTGCAAATCATCCATCCATATCATAATGTGGTGAATCAGAATGAATCTTGGCAATCAGCAGGCTCTGGGAACAAGATGTTACATGTGAGGTGACAACTCAGATGTCTTAGTCCATATCAAAGGTTAAGTGGTGGGGTGAGAGATAAGCTCTGGCCTTACATACACTGAATCTTGATGAACTTCTTCCAGAGCAGTCCCCTGGAGCACACCCTGTCATCTGGGGCTCTGCTCAGGCCATATGTACATCTGACACCCCACCAGTTCTTTATTAATGCAGCAGCTTCTTTTATTTTCTTCACAGAAATTACTTACCTGGAATATTTGCAGCATAAGCAGTAAGAGAAATGATCAGCAGAGAACTTTCTAATACTGGTGTGTTGAGAATCCTTTGGAAGAACACTCTGTGATGTTCAGCAGTCCGTGCTGTAAAGCTGAATGAAATCTGGTGCATCCACACAGCCAGAGCTTGTTATGTAACAGGAGATGACATTTCTAGTCTCTTCCTTTTCAGACTTTGGTTATTTTCAGAGTGTAGGAGTAACATCAGGGGCCGTGTGCTGTCCATCTCAGTGTTTGTTTTGGTCAGAAGGCCAGTGCCACCTTGGCATGGACTGCTCTGTGTTAGAACAACAGCTCAATGGGTAAGATTTGTCCCCTAGACTGAGCCACCCTCCCCAGTGTGGATATCTGTATTTGAGCTACTTGTCTAGACTCCCTTTAGTCCATGCAAATAGGTCAGATGAGTCACACTTGTCTCAAGTATCTATTTTAGGATATGATGAATTGTGCCCTGAAAGTGCTTATTTCTCTCCATTGACTGTGAGGGAAGGGAGCTGAGAGAACAAACTCACTTGTCTGTACTTATACATGTCCAGGATGTTGGGAGATTAATCCACTCTGAGGTGTACCAAGATGTGGAGCTGAGATTACTGAGCTGAAAAGTTTTAAGGGGTTTTGCCTTCAGAAACAACATGTGAGCAAGTCAGAGGCAAAATCATTTTAATCACCTTGCAGTGCATGAGCAGATCAGGATACCTTGTTCTTCTGGACAGGTGCTGTAGTGCTTAACCAGGGCACTGATGACAGCAGAGAGATGCTCCAATATCTGAATGAAGCATAAGGAGGTTTAAATTATTGTTTTCAGAAGTAAATTACTGGTCTCAGTTCCTCATTGGGGAGTATGGTGGTTGGTGAGTTACCAAGGGTTCTCTTGTTGTGTTTCACAAAAAGTGAAGTTTCTGGTGCCTGTATTTCTGAAGGCTTCATTTTCACATCTCTGCAGCTCCTTTTAGTCCTGCACCTTCTCTCTGCAACTAAAACATCAAAATATCCATAGTTTCTCTGTGATTCTTATAGATGGAGTTTACAAACTGAGGCTGCAGGAGGGGAAGAAAAGCCCCAGAGTTCCCTCCTGGAACAGTTTTTGCTGTTGTTTTGTACCTTTTTTTTTCCTGTGTTGGTGGATTTCACTGGGTGGGAGATTGCTCATTGTAGGTTTAAAGTATTGATATAGTGTTAGGTGCTTTTTGCTTAAATGATGTTCTACTCATTTTGTGTTCTTTAGTTATGAGTGTTAATGGTGTTCTTGAGTTGTGGAAGGTTATTCCCCACCCTGGAGCTGAGCAGGGAGAAGGTAGAGAAATACAGGTAGAGGTTAATGACTCCTTTGGAGTTAACATTTGTGCTATAGCAGGGCTGCAGAAATCATTTCAGCCAGTGTTAGAAAGTGTTCCTGTTTGTTCTCTTCTTTTTGTTTGGTCTTTTTATAGCTCTAATTCATAATATTTTTGCTCCAATTGCCTTTGTATTAGTCATAAACCTTCTTGCTTGCCAAAGCAGGGATTGTATGTTTTTGAACTGCTAAAACCTTACTAATTAATTAACTCACTGAGCCTGTGGGGGTGCAGGTTCTATTTAGAGAGTAGGTCCATGGTCTTTTTCTCAGTGTTTTTACTCCATGGATATTCTGAGCAAAGGATGGAAAAGCCACTGCCTTTCCCACACGGGTTTGCCTTGTCTACAGAGTGTTTCATTATCAGTTGGCTCAGCACCTCAGGCTTCTTTTAACAATGTTCTTGCTTCACATCTCAGTTGTTTTAAACACACCAGATGTATTTCTGCTCAGTCATCCTCTGCTTACAGAGAGCAGCCAATGCCATGCCCTGGCAAGCCATTGCCATGTTCTGAGAAACTATGGATGTGTCAGGCTTTAATTGTTGAATTGACTTGCACCACACTCCATAGAGAAAGCCACTGAACCAGTTTTATCAGAATCTCATTACAGTTGTCAGTTTTCTTTAGGAAATTTAGTTCCTCTGGTTTTATTTAGGAAGTCCTTGCTGCACATCAAATGAGAAGTATAATAGCATGAAATTGCCACTGTACATCAAACAGCATCACTGTCCTAGAATTCAATACAAGCCAAGTTTACTATTGGAAAAAAAAATAAATAATGAACAAATCAAATGAGAATGGTGATCACAAGTGACAGTTATCTGGCAGATGGGAACTGGCCAGATGCCTCTTCCCTAATGCCTTGTGTGTTTGTTTGTTGGCCTTGTATAGATTGTAATGTCTATTTAGATGGGGAAAATTGGATGTTTGGAAGAGCATACGTGGAGTCCATCAAATTTATAATGAAAAGTTGCTCATCTTTTTTCCTCTCTAAGAACTGCCAATTATTTCTGTCAGATGTCTGCAATGGCATGACCCTGTTCCTACTTTTACCAACAGCCTCTTCACCAGAGCCCTCCCTGTTTCTTCCTTTGCCCTAAGGATAAGCACAAGGGTTTGACTTGGGCCACCAACTCATGGCTGCCTTTTCCTTCTTCTGCTTTCCAGTCTGCTTCCAATGCTCTGCTTGTTGTGTTTCAGCTTTCCCATCTCCTTCCTCTTCCTCCCTCCCTTCCTCCAGGTTAAACCTCTGCTCCCAAGACAGTGGAGCAGAAATCCCTTTGGTACCTACTTTGCAGTCTGTCTCCCTGCACACCTGCTCAAGAAGGTGCAAAAACTGAGGCAGAAACAAGGCCCCCAAACAGTCAGGGGGAGGTTTGTGTGAAACCACAGTGGCTACTGAGATTTTTAATTAGCCTTTGATACCTGCTATTATTTCATACTGCCTTGTCCTTGACCACTTTTGCCTTGCAATGAGTAAGGGCTGAGAATGAGGCAAAGGGTTTTGCACATAGGATAAATCATTTCTGGAACTCCACTTCCTAAATTATGCTCCACCTCTGCCTTTGGCTCTCTGCAAGGGGACTGCACATCAGATCACTAAATAGGAAAAAATCTCAATTTCTAATATGTGTGTAATTGTGTGTTGCTGAAAGGTAAGAGTTACGTAGTTGCTTTCATAGAGTTTCTTGTGGTGCTTGTGATTTTGTACAAAAATTGAGAGCCGAGTGGAAAGGCAGATGATTTGCCAACATGTTCCTCTTCCTGGCAGTCCACGTGGTGAGCTGAGAAATCTTTCCACAAGCAGGGGAAGAGCTGGCAGTAGTGCTGGAGTGGGATGCAGGGTGGTTGGAGCCAGTGCTAACTGCTGGGATCTCCTTCCCTGGCTTTGCTGGCCTGGAGAGCTTGCTGGTGGATGTGTGTGACACACACAGCTCGAGTGGGTGTTAGCACAGCCCTGAGGAACTGTGCTGGAGCCACAGCCTGCAGTATCAGGTGGCTTCTGTCAGAGAGCTCCATGAAAACATACGTTCCACTGCAGCTTCAGTGTGGAACTCAACCCAGGAAAAACAACTGTTTGGCAACACAGTTCAGTGTCTCCCTTCTGGGGCTGGTGTTGAATTGTATCTTTTGTATCTCAACATCAAAGGTACGATGGTAAGACTTGGGAAATAAATGACTGACATGAGTGGAAAAGGGAATATTGCCAATTGCCTCGAGCCAAAATTACGTGTCCATGTGGTTTTGTGTCTCCTGCATGTGGAAACTGCAGTACCTTAGACATAGTCATTGCTTGCATTGTTAGCCAGTAACATGATCTCATGATCCTGCAGCAGCTGATCAAAGATTTTTCCCTCATTTCCCACTGTCTGATTTAATAGTCTGTAATTTCCTAGTCTCTGATTGAAATGTGTTGCTGGGTTATTTAATCAAATCCTTTAGCTCCATTATATTTATGTGAGATGTTGCATGCAAAGCTGGTAATTTCTTCACTGCACGAGGTCAGCATATTCTGGGGGTTTTTTGCCAGCCTTCAGTAACACTGCAGCTTTATTTCTTACCCAGCCTCCTACCACTTGGCTGGTGCTGCCAATGCCATACAGAGTCCAGGCAGTCTGGGCTGTGGTGTTCAAACATACTGCAGGAGAGGCATTGCTGCCTCTTCATTAAAAGCCTTTGTTCTTTCTTTGGGAAAAATAAGGCAATTCATACTTGAAATACTCTTAGCCCTCATGCTGTCCAGGAGACAAGAGCTGCTCACAAGAAGTCTCACTAGACTTTTATATCCACTTTTTTCTCCATCACATCTTTCCTTGCTGGTTTCTTTGGGCTGTTTTTGTTTGAATGTGTTAGGTGTGCACTTGGGAAAAGGTCAACACCACCATGCCAGTCCTTGAGCACAGCACTGGAGGCTTTCTGTGTGTGCTCCCCAACCTGTTCTTTTTCAAGAACAATGGGATCTCTCTCATTGCTTTTGTTTTAGCATTCCAGGCACGTTTTTGTGGGTGTGCTAATGGTCAAACCCACGTGTAGGAGTGTGCAGCACAGTTACAGCTATTGCTTGCACAGGAGAGCAACTGCAGCATTTAATTTTCTGCTTGGGTCTTCCAAATTAATTCTCTGATGTTTAAGGAGTAGACCCTGTTGTAAACAGACCTACATGGATACACGTGCATTTTATAGAATCTGTGAGTTTTGTGCCAGAGGATCTTCATCACAGGCTTAAGGTTCAAATTCACTTCTGTTTAAATGTTCACATTTGGCCAAAGCAAACAGCAAGTGTTGAAAAGATTCCTGAAAATCAGCATGAGACACAGAAAAGGTGAAGGCCTCCTGTGTATATGAAACACAGAGCACTGTTTGTAAAGCAATAATCAGTTTGCTGGAGTTTGAAGTTCAGAGTAGTGGGGCCTTGGTTTGCTCTGCCTTTTAAACAGCAGACCCTTCAGTGAAGATGATTAGAAGTATGAAAGGGAAGTGGATTGGTGTCAATGTGTTTAATTTCCTCATGGATACAGGAGTGCACTAAAGCAGCAATACACCCTTCTGTCTGTGGCCATAGAGAGGCAGAGAGGCGGCTGCTGTGCCAGCTGAGGGGTGACAGGACACCTGCCAGCTGTGCCCTTCCACCCTGCCTTCCTCCTGACACTGCTCTGTCTCTCTCCAGCTCGTAAGCAGGAGATTATCAAGGTGACCGAGCAGTTGATTGAAGCCATCAACAATGGGGACTTCGAAGCCTACACGTGAGTGTTTCATAGAGTCAGCTGGGTGGGAAGAGGCCTCCGAGGTCATCAAGTCTCACTTCAGAGGGAGGGAGGGTTTCTGATGTGTTTGACACACTGTGTGCACGTGTGTGTTGTCACAGCAGTGCCTGTGCTTGTATTTATGTGTTGTGGGGATTCCTCCTCCTGAACACAGAGCACCTTCATGGCAGCTTTGCCCTGGCTCACACATGGCCAGATTCAGAGGAGCTGCCTCTGTAAACCCACTGTAGTTAAACCCAAGGAATTAAATCTCACTTAAATACTGATGTGAGACATAAACAAATGCGTTGGATTGCACAGCAGCAATTGTCAGAGTCACACGTGGCAATTCCTACCTGTGAATGTAATACCCACCACTGGCATGTGGGGCTGACCTTGGTGGTGAAAAGATGATTTATGTGAAATTTAGTCCACCTGAAGTGAGCTGCCAACTCGGTGAAACCAGAATGTCATTCCTTCTCCTCATTTAAATTGTGTTTTTTCGGGTGTGATGGCATGGTTAAGTGACATGTGTGATTGGAGTTAAGGAAACTTATAAAAATTATCTCTCCAAAGTTGTGTTCCATAACCACTCATCACGAAATTCCCTCTTTTCCACAGAAAAATCTGTGATCCAGGCCTTACATCTTTCGAACCTGAAGCTTTGGGCAATCTGGTGGAGGGGATGGACTTTCACCGGTTTTACTTTGAAAATGGTAAACATTCCCTTTGCACTTCCAAACCCTCCTCTGTTCCCTGGGGCTGTGTTTGAGCACTTTGGTTTGGGAGTGCCCTGATTTGGGCAGGGCAAGGAGGTGAGTTCTTTTTGCCAGAGTTCTGTGATATGTTTCTGCTGTGCTCACTCACACGTCACCTCGGGTAGTGCAGGAAAGTTTCAGGTATTTCTCATGTATTTGTTTTTCTCCTGGGGAAATAGAGGTGCTTGTACTTAAAATAAAGGTCACTAAATTATTTGGTGACAGGGGTTGCAAGCAGCAATCAGAATTTGCAGTCAATGTGTGACTGTTGTCATTGCAGTCAGTCTGTGCTGCTGAGGAGCTGCTCAGCTGTCTCTGTATTGCTGTAGATATGAAAACATCAATTTATATTTCATTACACATATGTATATAATACAATCATGTCATCTGTAAGAGAGAAAAATTACCCACAGAATGGATTTAACAAAGTTTTGGAGGATCATGTAATGTAAGTAACCATTTTAGAGCAGCCTTGACATAAAAAGAAATACAATATTGTAAATTAAGGTCTCAGTTTATCCAGTAATTTCTGAGCAATGTCTGAGCATAAAATGGGATTATGGTATTCCTAAATCTAAATATCCCAAATCTCAGTGGGATTATCATATTCCTAAATTCTCTTCCATCTCCAAAAGAGCATTTTCCATATTTTCCTTATAATTTCTCCTTTCTTTACCACTGCTTTTTAGTTTTCATACATATCAGCATTTAATAAAATGGGATACAAGAATAAGTTAAAAGGTGAATCATTTTGGCTGAAAATATTAAGCACAAATGTTATTAGACATGAGTGAAACTGAAATATTAGAAAAGTCAAGACAGTGGCCTCCACTTTATTTAATCCATGTAGATATATATTAAATAATGTGTAATATAGACTGTTACACATTTGACTTTAAGCTGTGCCATTTCCACACTGTACCTGAGCTATGGATAAACAATAATTACTAATTTATACCCACTCAGCTCGGTGGTTTTGATGCCATGAGAGACCCCAGCAAAGCAGGACTCTGAGCCAGTTTAGTGTGGGATAAGATAAAAAGTGCAAGTCCTTTAATATCAGGCCTGGGGCCCACAGGAATACACATTGATGTGCACCCTGAGCTCTGATTTCTATGGTTTTTATAACATTGTCCACCCAATCCCCAGTTCACACATCTCTCAGTCCAGCCCCATCCTGCCCCCTGGTCACACCTCCTCAGAATTTGATTTAGGGGTCAGTGGGACCCCCTCTTCGTCATTCTCTTCTTCCTCAGCACACATAGGGCTCTTGGAGCTTTTCCATTGTTCTTAGACCCAAGGTTGCTGGCTCATGTTTATGTCTCATTCTGCAGGCCTTTCTGATATTCTTCAGCTTTCTGCCTTGAAGAGAGTTGTCCTGGGTTGAGCTGGCAAAACGCCAACTGTCCAGGACAGAGAAAAAGTGTTCCTCCCCCCCACAACCAGCCAAGGGATGAGAAGAGGGAGAAAGGGAAAAAAAAAACTTCCAAAAGCAGGTTTATGCTGGAACTAACTACATGTATTTATACAGAAAGGAGAAAATTAAGAGGAAACTACAATATAACACACACTTACACAAGTTACATATATATATAACAAGGAATAACTCCCCACTCCCCAATTAATACATTACTCTAAATTCATAAGCACTCCAAAAGACACTCAGCAAGAAAGAGAAAGTATAACAACAAAATATTGCTGCTTCCCTGAATGCAAACAAAATGCAAGCACAGGCAACAGGAGCAGGGCCCAGCATAGTAGAGGAGCTGCTGGATGTCCTCCTCTTAGTGCAGCCATGATGGAACTGAACCAAGCCACTCCCACACACTGGATTTTACACCCTTTGAGATGATGTAGTATGGTATGGAATACAATATTATTGGCTGGAAGAAGTCAGCTGTTAGCTAGCTCAGTCCAGCTTAAATCAGCTGACAATCCTAGGCCTAGCTGAACTTTAAAACCTAAGTTTAGGCCCACCTGCCTAAACCCATAACAAGAGTCTAAACAACTAAAAGAATTTGAGTTACTGATACGTGGCAGAGGTTGGCATGGATAAACATTGAACTTAAGCTGTTAGAAATATTAGCACACTAACTCTACATTTTGCTACAGCTACAAGTACTTCTAAAATCTATTAAATGTGAAAATCAAAAATCAAAACCAGTCTGATGTTGCTTTGGCTCACCCAGAGAACATTTCCTTTCCTTCTCTGTGTGTGTTTGGTTGGTTGGCAGCCCTGTCCAAGAGCAACAAGCCGATCCACACGATCATCCTGAACCCGCACGTGCACCTGGTGGGGGAGGACGCGGCGTGCATCGCCTACATCCGCCTCACGCAGTACATGGACGGCGCCGGCATGCCCAAGACCATGCAGTCCGAGGAGACGCGCGTGTGGCACCGCCGCGACGGCAAGTGGCAGAACGTGCACTTCCACCGCTCCGGCTCGCCCACCGTGCCCATCAAGTAAGAGCCGGGCTTGGGGTTCACACCACGCGGCCTCACAAACTGCCGGCGCCGTGTCTTGGGGTGCTCTGTCATGTGGTGTGTTCACATATGGTGTTGGGCAAGTGTTTTGGAATCGTGCTTTGTTTGGCTGTTGTTTCAACTGTGGTGCCCATTAGTTTAGTTGGTTAAAACGTGGTTGTAATAACGCCAAGGTCGTGGGTTCAATCCCCTGTGTGGGCCATTGACTGAAGAGTTGGACTTGATGGTCCTTGTGGGTCCCTTTCATTTCAGAACAGTCTGGGATTCTGTGATTGATCTGACTCAGCTTGAAGGGCAGGAAAATGTTTTAATTAAGGTAAGGCGTGATAGAAATCACGCAGAACAGGATTAGGAAACCCAGCCCTGAGATGAGCTCAGTTGGTCAAAACTTGGTTGTAATAATGCCAAGGTCATGGGTTCAACCCCCTGTGTGGGCCATTGAAGAGTTGAACTTGATGATCCTTGTGGGTCCCTTCCAACTCAGAACAGTCTGGGATTCTGTGATTGATCTGACCCAGCTTGAAGGGCAGGAAAATGTTTTAATGGGGATAAGGTGTGATAGAAGTCACACAGAACAGGATTAGGAAACCCAACCCTGAGATGAGCTCAGTTGGTTAAAACTTGGTTGTAATAATGCCAAGGTCATGGGTTCAATCCCCTGTGTGGTCCATTGACTGAAGAGTTGGACTTGATGGTCCTTGTGGGTCCCTTCCAACTCAGAATAGTCTGGGATTCTGAGTTAGAATTTCTGGAGTATCTGGGAAAAAAAGCAAGAGGATACATAGAGTTGTTAGAGCTGACCAGAAAGTTTCAAGGAAAAAGTATCACTATCATGAAAAACTGACATTTGACTAATGTTTATTGTGGTTTCCAGCCACATGTGCTTACTCAGGCCTAGGTGTGTTCACTGAAGGTTGTTTTTGAGCCAGTTTACTTATTTAATTTGTCAATTAAGTCACCCCAGTAGCTCCCACATTGTTATCTCTTTCCCCACGCTCTCCTTGCTTAACCTGCTGAGCAGTGTCTGTCTCACAGCTCTGACACTGTGTGGGTCAGCCTCGTGTCTCTGCTGTCATCATTCCTCTCTCTTGGTCCCCCAGGCCCTCCCACACCCTGAGTCATTCAGGGCCCCCAGTTCCTTGAGCCACACTCTCACTGGGGTTAATTACAGCACACTCACAGAGGCAGTGACAAGATAAAGAGTCTCAGCTCCCTCAGCAGGTTCAGCTCAGGCCCTTGGCTTCCCTCCCCCTGCAGCCTCTCTGATGAGCCCAGCCCTCACTGACTGCTGCCTTAGGCTGGGCTCTTTCCAGATCAGGCAGCACTGGCACAGGCCTTGCTTTGCTCAGTTGTGAGCCCTCTGTATGGGATATAATTACATCTGTCTTAATGTTGGCAGTGGCTGAATTTCCTGTGGTGGATGTGAAGGGCTTAGATTTCATCCTTCAACTTCACCATGTCCCGTGTTTTACTTCTTGCACCACTGTTGCCAGTATGAAATAATACTTGATAAATTAAGGGACATGGTAGAATGAAGTGTTGAACTTCCTTGGTAGAATGAAATGTTAAACTTCCATGGGGATAAATTTTCTTTAGGAATAAAGGAATTTGATTACTTAGTGGTAACTATTTCAAAATGTGAAACCAATGGCAACAGGAACCACATAATCCTCAGTTTCTCACATTCCAGCTGCACTGCTGATGTTCAAACAGATAATATTGAAAGAGTAGCTACATTTACATGAAATACAGTGTTAGGTAGATTTTTGGTGTTTTCCTAAAGGAGGGTTTTGTCAAGGGATCTGACCTGGGTGTGTGTAGAGCCAGAAAGCCCAAGTGAAGCAGGTCCAGTGCACCCAAGACAGTGTGTGTTTGCAGCAGAGTGGCATGAACTGGACTAGAGGGTTATGTAATCTTTTCCTTTGGGGATTTTTAGCCCCTCTGTGTTCTGGGAAGAGGCTGTTTTTTGTGGCTGCTCATGCTAATAAAGATAAGGATTTCTGGGACTGCCAAGGATGGGAGGAGCAGCAGCCTCCAGGTGATTTTTTTGAGGCTGCAGGTTTTGTCTGTGCCAGTGGATGTTCAGGCCTGTGGGGTCAGACAGAGCAGATTCAGGACTGCAGGAGGGTGTCCAGGCTGAAAGGGTCACAGAGGAGGAGCCTTAGAACAGGACTCAGGGGTAAGGAGAGATTCCCTGAGACAGCAGCACTGGCATCAATACCACATAAATGCCATACCTAACCCTCATCTTGAACTCAGAGGGGTTTTGGACTTGCTGATATCTCTGTTCTCAAACACCCTGGCCTGATGGTTAGAAGCCCTACTTGTCAGTGTAAAGTTCAGTTGTATTCCATGTCCCCTTGGTAATTCTTACTTTGCCCCTGTCCTCCTGTGCTGGGGGTGGCTTTGCAGACACGAGCTGGTTCATAGGAAGGCTGATCAGATCACTTCTATTTTCATGGGGTGAATAACCAGCACTAACTCAGCTGGCTTTTCTTGATGGGATCTCCATTTTCCTGGCTACCTTAATAGCTCTTCACTGTCCTTTTCCTTTGAGGTTTATATTTATCTTGGATTCTTCAGAAATACTCTGTCCAGTTGTGGGCAGGGCTTTATTTAACTCCACAATGTGTTTCTTTTCCCTGCTATGTCCTGGCATGGTTTTGCACTTCTCTCAAATGCATCTTATCAGCAGCTCATCTGAGCCAGCCCTGTATTTTTGCTCCACTCTCATTCCCAAACCCTGAGCAGGAAGGACCTTTGGCTGAGCATGCAGCTCTGCACTTCCTATTATTCCACGTGACATTTCTGGATTACCCAGCCCTTGAGGTGATTTGGTTCTTCTTGCACAATGCTCCTGTTTTCCTTTCTTTTCATAGTGCCTTCTACTAAGTGTAAATGTCCTACATGAGCTCAGTCCTCCTGCTTGTGCTCAGGACCAGTGAGTCTCCTCTAGGCTGATGGTTCCCCTTTCAGCCCAAATATTGCCATTTTCCATTAGTTATTTTACAAATCCTTTCTTTATTCCCCATCTTCTCAAGGCTGAGTGGAACATTCCCAGGTAGCACCATGCTAAAATCTCCTTCTATAACAACCCATCCTGACCCACCTTAAAGCTGCCCTGACCTTCACCTGCACTTTTGCCAGTCAGAGCAGCAATAACTCCATTTTGGAAAACTACAAAAGAAATCTATTTAAAATATTATTCTAGTTTATCCTTCCTTTATTTGATATGTATACAGTCCACAGCTACTTATTTAATTATTACCAATGCACAGTAGTTAATAATGGAATTGCCATTATGAAAAAGGATCTTACACATCATGTCTGAAGAGAAATTTCAGATCTAATAAAGTCCCAAAAGCAATTATAGCTGTGATCTGCTTTTGGAAACATCATATCCCAGATAATGTCAAATCACTTGCAAGCACTGTAGCTGCTTTGTTTTCTTGACTGCAGGAAGGAGTCTGCATAAATCTTGGGATATATCTGAGGTTTTTGGTAGCTGTAGGTGTAGAGAAATGTTTCCTTATGGCAGAGAATCTGTTTGCAAACAGATTTGAGCACAAATGTGTACCTAGTTTATAAATAAATTTTATTTGTAGTTTTGCTGGGAGTCAGACAACTTAAACATGGGTTTCTCTCTTGTCCATTTTCTCTCTGAGTGATCTGAGTGATGGTAGGAAATCCTCCTCTGTATCCATGTTCTTAAGAACCTGTGCCAGGGTGGACCTGCCTGGCACGGGCAGTCCAAGGGGCTGTGGGAGCCAACACTGACTGAGAGAGGCTTGTGTTGGCTGGTTTATCCCAGCTGCCAGCCCCTTGCCCTGGCTGAGCCCCCTGGCAGCAGCAGGGGCTGAGGCAGGTGTGTGTTGTGTTTGTGCAGTGCCTAGCGAGAGGGACGCCCGCCCGCCCGCCCGGCGCTCCGTGCTACGGTAATGCCAGTGCTGGACAGCCTGATTAGTGAAACCCTCCCCTGTGCCTCCTGCTCCTCCTCTGCTCTCTGCATGTCTTGCATGTTCATCACCCCAGACTCCTCCTTGCTCCTCAGTTCCATCTGTGCACGAGGCCCTCAGCCCATGGCACTGCCTGTGATGTCCATGCTGAGCAAATGAAGTTGCCCTTCACTCTTAATTTTACTCTCCCTCCTTTAAGGAATCCCTTAAGGCACTTTGACTTCCTGCCTCAGTTTCTTTTTTCATTCTAACATCCTCTCTGACATCTTGTAAAGATGGAAAATGTCTGTAAAGTGGTTTGAAAAATAAAAGAATGCTTTGCCTGAGCGTTTGGGGTTTTTTTTTCCCAATACCATGTTAGATGACCCTGAGATTAGCTCAGTTGGTTAGAAGTTGGTTGTAACAATGCCAAGGTCATGGGTTCAATCCCCGGTGTGGGCCATTGACTTAAGAGTTGGACTCGATGATCCTTGTGGGTCCATCCAACTCAGAATAGTCTGGGATTCTGTGAGGAAATGATCTTGAGAAGCTTTTGGTTTTTTTCAGTAGCATTGGCTAACACTTGAGCATGTATTGTTGTTACCAGTGATGTTACCAGTGATGTACCAGTAATGGAAATCTCTTTTCTTTCTCTCCTTCCTCCCAGCTAAAAATATCAGCGGTGCCGCTCTTGCATTTCTGTACCCAACGCCCCGGGGGATTTACCATCTTGGCCATCCCGTTCTCTTCATGCATGTTTCTGAGTGCATGGAGTTGTGAAGGTTCTTCATGTAACACATTTGTGATGCACCACCTTGCTGTATATTCCATCTGTACACTGTTAGCATTTCAATGAAGGCGATGTTCCATGCAAATAGAGAATAACAAGGAGAAAAAGGCAAAAAAAAAATAATATTGGATGGACAGCAGTAGATACACAACACATCTGTCACTTCCTCCATTTATGCCAAGTTTTGACAGACAACTTTAAAAACTATCCTGTTTATTAAAAAAAAAAAAGGAAAAAAAAAGACAAAATATATTTTACCTTCTTTTTTTAAGAACTGTTTTTTGACTCCTCCTTTTCTCCCGAGTCCCAGGATTTTGCTTTGGTTCTGGTAGGAATGGTTAGGATTTCTGCTGGCAGCTCCGTTACCGTAAAACAGATCTTGGTTCCGGCACGTAGATGGACAAAATCACTGATAACTGTGGAGGGGATGTTGGCTTTGGACCAGCTGAAGCCTTCTGAGTTTAGTAGTCTGTGCAAACTGGAAAAATCTCCTCTCTTGCTGGCTTGGCCACTTCAGAATTAACTGTCGGTGTTCTGGTGAGTCAGCAGCTTCTGCTTCCCCTTGGAGTCCTTTTTGCTTCTTATTTTGCTTAAATTTCTATTGGATGATTAAGCAAAATGAAAAATTGTAACGAATTAAGAGATAATTGAGAGGCAGTTTTTGAGGATTAAAATGGAAGGAGAGAGAAAGATTTTTATCACTTTTGGGATGTACTGTAAATTTTTCAAGGAGGCTTTAAAAAAATGTAAAATAATATGTTGGTTAATCTATAGACCAGTTGTGTGGTTAATATAATCAAGAAATATTAGGCCTTAAAGCTGAGTATGAAGAGTTTACTTCCATTCCACCGCTGCTGTTGCTTCTCTGGAAATGGATGTTGGATGCACCGGTTCCACCACAGCTCTGTCTGCCCCTCTCCACCCTCACTGTGGTTTCTGGGCAGCGCAGTGTCCAGCCCAGCCATTCCCACTGCCATTCCCACTGCCATTCCCAAGGTTTGGCCGGCTCCAGGCCCAGGAGGGACGCTCTGCTGCCCCTGCAGAACACAGACCTTGTCCCAGGGACTGGTTTGCCCTCCCAGACGCTGCTGTGAAACATCCTGGCTGGAATTGGGGTTCGCTCCCCTCCAGTGCCCACAGCAGCGCCCAGGGCTGGGCTGTTCCCGTGTTCCCCTGGGCAGTGGGTCCTGCAGGCTCCCTGCTCTGCTCAGCCTGTGCAGGGCGTGGGCTCTGCATCTCCAGCACACTCCTCTGCAGCCCATCAAAACCTCCAGCTCGGCAGCCTGAGGTTTTTCAAATGGGAAAGCTTCCTAATTTGTACCATTTCACCCTCCTGTGTTGGTCACTAATCAAAAGCAGTTCTTAAACATGTCGATGTTGTTACTAGTGGATGTATGGTAGATGGATTTAAGCTTCTCTGATAATTACTACATGATTTTAAACAATATATATTTAAAAAAAGCATCTACAATAAATGTGTTGAGCCATATTAACCTGCCAATGGGATCTGTGAAAAAAGTAATGGCCTCATTTTTTCTCATTAATTTCTTTACTTTTTTTTTTTTTGTGAAGCGGCTATAAGTGGCATAACTGTATTTAAAATTAACAAATTAGGTGTAGGGTGGTTTTTTTTTATATTTCTAACATAGCATGTGGTGTTGATGTATTACTGTAGACCAAGTTTGTCTTCCACACCGAGACGTGAGGAAATTGTGATTTGTTCTCTCCACCACAACTGAATTCTACACTTCTGTCATTTTGGAACACTGCAGTTTACCATGGGACACAGTGTACATATTTCTTGCCATAATGGTAAATGATTGATATATTTAAGGATTAATAAATTTGTGATTTCTGCTGACATGGTGCTTGTGTTTTAATTTCCCAAGTAACTGTGACCTGTTGCATGTTACATAACACCATAAAATAGGTATGGTATTATAATACCATGAAATACATTAAAGTCCATAAATAATTAGCATTTAATCTAATGTACCAGTTTAAAAGCTTTCACATATTCCTGTAGTTGGAATTTTTCAGTAAAGCCCAGCAGAAGCAAAAGCAGTTTGGTCTGTTGGGAGGTTTTACAGTTTGTTGTATCACCACTTTTTTTGCTCATTTTTTCCAGTCAGTGCTATCCCAGAAATCATCCTGATTTCCATTGTAACTGTGCCCCTGCAGAAAGCTGTTTGGCAGAGCAGAGTTGCTACTGATTTCAGGTATGCAGGGCAGAGAGCTCAGTGTGTGTGAAGCAAACTGTGGGGTGGGGGAATATATTTCCTAAATATCAGGTTGGAGATGTGGGAGAGGGGCAGGGGCTTGTGGTGTTTTTTTTAATGGTTGTGAGTGCCCTTTTGTAGCACAAGTATTTTAATCTGCTGCCTCCTGGTGGCTTTTGTGGTGCTGTTTTCTGTTCAGGAAGGCACAGGAAGATGCTGTTTGTTCTGAGCAGGAAGGAACCAAGTGCTTTCAGGCATTCACTTTTGAATGTGAGTAAGGGACACAGAACATTTCAGAGCCTGGCAAGGAGCATTTCCTGAGCTGTGAATATGCCCTTCACACGTACCTGCAGGAATCACATGAATGCTGTTCCCTAAAAACGGGCTCCCAGGACACAGTTAAGAAAAGTAACATCTCCTGGAGTTGGGTGTTCAATCCAGAGTGTCAAAGATGAACTTAACTGTTTCTTCAGTGAGTTATTAATCTTTGGTAATTTATCATCTCCTTGGGCTGTGTGCTCACAGGAAACAGAATTGCTTTGCTCTTCTCAGGGCTTTCCTTTCTTCTTAAATTTGTAGTCTTACTTTAGACATTACCCATCTTGAGAAAATACCATTATTCCAAAAAATAACTGTATTAGTTGACAAACTGATCCAAATTGCTTCAGGAGTTTCAGCTTCTTTCTTTTGGACAGATAAGGAGTAAAATACAGATTGAATAGATAAGGAGTAAAATACAGACAGATTGAAAAATAAGGAGTAAAATACAGACAGATTGAAAAATAAGGAGTAAAATACAGACAGATTGAAAAATAAGGAGTAAAATACAGATTGAACAGATAAGGAGTAAAATACAGATTGACTAGATAAGGAGTAAAATACAGACAGATGTGGGTGAATGGGAGTTGAGAAGCTGATAAAAAATAGGGTTTACAAGGGGAAGAGAAAGAGAACAGTATTTCTGTCTTACAGAAATGTCACGTTCTTTCTTTAAAGGTGTTGCCAGAACTCAGCTGTGGGGCTGGACCATCTTAAGAAATAAGTGGAGAATGTTTTTCCTCACAATGACCTCTAAGCAGTTAACAAAGTTAAGTAGCCTGAATGTGGCAAATGGCTGGGACAGGGTTGGTTCCTTAAAATAGCAAGGGCTGGGCCTCAGTCACACAGTCACTCCCTTCTGGTATTCCCTGAAGTCATCCCAAATGGAAGGATGCTGTCCCATGGCAGTGCCTGTCACTGCTGGGGAGTTCCCAGAGTCCAGCAAGCTGGGGCAGGAGGAGAGGGGACTATTAATACACAGCCCAGTGCACTGAGAGAGAATTCATGGCAGATGGAGCAGCCTGGACTGGGAAGGAGGCCACCACTGTGCTCTTTGACCACTCCTTTTCCCACCCTTCCCAGGCATTCAGTGCTGGCTCCCAGGGGTGACAGGTGCCTGGGGGGAGGCAGGGACAGCCACAGGGCTGTGCCAGCAACAACCAGCCTGACAGGGGAGGGAAGAGCCAGGCAGCTCATTTTATAAATGTCATTGCTCGACGTTGGGACCTACAGAGAAGTCAAGGCAGGAGGGGAAGTACTGCCAAGCACATCCCTTAATGAAACATCACATCAACCTGTTGCTGTGTCCTGTGCACCAGAGGGTGGGTAAGTACCAGAGCAAGAAGCAACAGTTCAGCTTAACTCACCTGGTTAAGTTCCTCAGAGAAAATGGGCACCTCAACATCTAGTCCCTAACTAAAAGTGCTGGTCTCTGGGGATTTTTTCTCAACAAAACTTTGTAGAGAGTAAAGCACAGAGTTGGCCCTGCCAAAACCTGCCTGCCTTTTTCATTGTAGCAAATCTCATCAAAGAGAGCTCTAAATCAAAGTCTAATCTTGCTGAAAAGTGACTCTAAACAGGATTTGGAGTACAGCAGAGCACCTTTACACATGGAAGAGTGATTGGTAGCATGCCCAGCCTTCTGTTTGCAGGCCTTACTTCTGCTCCTCTGGTTGGCCCTGGGCTGCCTGGAAGGTGTGCAGTTCCAACTGATGTGGCAATTCCCATTTCCAGCCCTTCATTGCTGTTCTTTGTACTGGTCATGTTCACACCATCTCTGAACCCTGCAGAACCCGTGGATTCAAGGCTTCTGTGAAAGGGAACAAAAATACCCTTCAGTTAAATACATTTTGAAGAGCCTGGGAATATTAACTAACTGGGAATATTACTTTGCAGCCTCTGAGAGGAGCCAGGTGTTGGCACATCCTTCTGAGATCTGGTTTTGGAGCCTCTGTTTCAGTGTCCTGTGTATAAATAGTTAAACTGTGTGTGATGGAGACAGGCACAGCAGCAGCAGGAGGCTGATTTCAGGGTCTGGGTGCAGAGCATTGACAGGGGTTTGGGAGACATTCTTCAGGGTTTTTATCTTTGTCATTCAGGCCAGGAATCTGAGTGTGTGTCCCTTGTACAAGGGCAGTGCCATAACCACTGAATGAATATCTGAGACAGTTTTTCTGTTTTCCCACTGAGAAATAAGTAGGGAAGGATCTCATTTGTGTTCTATGTGGTTTTAAAAAAATAGTCAAAACCTGCCTAGTGACAACAGCAGAAAGGATCCCTTTCCTGGGGCATCTGGCAAGTGCAGGTGCCACAAAGGCACTAATTAACTAATTAACACAAAGCTCAGGGCAAGAAACATTGCAAGTCTCTTTGCTTAATTCAGTGGATGTGTTTGATGGTTTCAGTAGGTGAGCAGATAGAAAGGCTCGAAAGTCTTCAGTTGGTGCTTTTCTGATCCCCTCTTTGCACTGGGTTCCCAAGAGGTGCTCTCTGAGTATTTCCCCTGTAGCTGAATGGGGATCTGGGTGTGTGAGTCCCTCCACATTCACACCTCTCTATAAACAGCTTCCCAGCTCAGACCAGCCTTTCACACATGACAAGGCAGAGCCACTTCACATCCCACCAGTCTTGCACTGCCTGCCAAAAGGATGCAGGGGGGGTGTTTGGTTGAGTGCAAGAGCCAGGGGAGGAGGAGGATGCTGTTTGCATTAGGAGGCCACAGCAGCTCACACTGCTCAGCTCTGAGGAGGAGTGGCGGGCACAGACATCCAAACATTGTGATGAGGAGAGGAGAAAGCACACTGAGGCTTCAGTGCTGTTGCATCCCCACTGCCTAGTGCTCATGCCCTGCCTTCCTCCCCTTCCCAAACCTCCTCATCCTCCCCTACAACAAACCCCGGGTTCTTATCACGTGCCATGTATCCTGTTAAAAGCAGTGACAACACGTGCCACTCCTCAAAAGGAATCATTTACTCCTGGGTCTGGAACTCTACTCCCTCCAGCCTCCTTTTTTCCCCACGTAGCTGTTGTGTCCCCCCTTTATGAGCCCCATTGCTGGGGCAGAGCTGGGAGAACAGGCAGCATTACTGGGAGTAGTGCCCTGGGAGCTGATATTTAGATGGCAGATGAATCTTTCTGGGTGGCAGTTAGACAAATGGAGGAGGTTTGAGATGGTGATGACTGATGGAGGAGATGGAATTCCAAGGTTTTGGGTTTGCAGTGTCTTGGTTAAAGTGCAGTGCTGCAGAGCAAGGTCTGAAGCACAACAGTTGCATATTTTTGCACAGGTGACTTTTTTTAAGCTAAGATCTGACTAAGGATTAAGAGCAATTTAATCACCAGCCCAAGAGAGCTCCACTGCCTCTACTTAGGAGATGATTCCAAATTTTCTGGGTCCTACTCCAGGTCCCTGAGCCAAAGGAATCTGTATTGTTCGTAGAATCACAGAATGGTTTGTGTTGGAAGGGACACCTTCCACTATCCCGGTTTGAGATGTCCACAGCACAGCTTGTAGGGCTGCAGTGAAGCCATTTGAGCTGTGCACAGATGGATTTGACCAGAACTGCTCGTTTTTGTCAAATAATACAGACTTTTTTAAGTTACACTCTGTGACAAGAGTCTGGTGTGATCAGCTGTGCCACCACCACATGGAGGAATTCATCATTTCTGCAGCATTTATTGGAGTAGCCACTTTTTATTGGCAGCAGCAATTATGATGATGAAAAATTAGAGCCCAGCCTGGATAAATGAATGCATAGTTTTATCTATGAGAAATGCACAGTTGTATCCACAACATCCATTGTGCCTCTCTGCTGCCAGCCAGTCTGTCTCCCCTCAGGAGTCAGCACAGGTCAGAGGAGGGAGGAATGAGATGCTTTTGATTCATAACTCGGGATAACACTTGAGAAGTTTCAGGAATGCTTCTTACAGACAAGCTGCAACTTCTCCTGAGAGTTTGGTTTCAGGGAATGAAGCAGCAGTTTTGGAGAGAGAAAAGGGAAGCCATGAGGGAGGGAAATAATGTGTCTTTAGACTGTCATTTTCCCCTTCCTTCTCCTTTGCAGTCAAATAAAAAGGTGTGAATTCAGTGGCAGGTGACAGTGTAGGGATGATACAGCATAGGCTTTCTCATCCCCCTCTGCCTCACACACCTTCTTGGAACTGCACTATCACAGATCCTGAGGAGCAGAGGAAAGCTCCAGAATAACACAGGCATTTTATAGGCATTGTAAATAAAAGAAACCCAGCTTTCATTTGGAAAGAGAAAGCCATTTTCAGTAATGTACAATGAGCCTGGAAATGTTTCTAGTGAAAGTATAGGACTCATTTTCATAAGCTGGTATGAAAGTCTGACTATTTTTCTCACTCATGTATCCTAAAAAATTCCAGCTGGTGGTACAAGATTTCTTTTCATGGCTGTTGTTCAGCTCTATTCCTAATTCAAGGGTCTGTGGCAGACTAAGGGACACATCCCCACCTCCTGTCAGAGACCTTCCTCACCCATCCAACAAGAAACTGGTTACCCCTGACAGACCCTGGGAGGAGCACCTTTGGTTTGGAGCCCATCCCAAACTGCCCAAGGGAATTTTGAGCATTACCATCTCTATAGGCCGTGTTGGTGACTTTGGTGCTTCTGCAAAGAGGGTTTTTCATGTCCCTGAGCCAGTGCCTCAAGGTGTGCTTGGAATGCTTCGTGTGCCAGCCAGTGGCAACCCCCAGTGTCCAGTGAGGGGTGGCACAGCAGCAGAGACCAGAACACACCAATCCAGTGCTGTAACTGATGGAACAGGGGCTTGGGGGAGTGCTGAGCATGAGAGGTGTAAAGGCTGAGAACAGGCTGAGTATAGTCAGAGACTCAGACAGTCCCTGCTGCTCATTTGGGGCTGTAATCAGTGATTTGTACTGAGAGGAAATTCTGTTGAGTGTAATTCAAGCCTAACAGCAAAATGATGCTGAAGGTGCTCATAGACATGAGCTGGGAGCTAAACATTTGCAAGGGATTTAGAGTTCCTGTTGCCATCAAACTGGCTCTGAAGTCCCATGCTCAGCTTTACCCGTCTCCTCCCACACGAGTGTTTCCACTTCCCACAGGATCAGGCCTTCTGCTGGTCCTGCAATGTATTTGCTTCTAAGTGTTGTCCCTCCAAGGGGCTTTCTCTTCCATGCTGAAATACTGTCTGTCCAGGAGAGCAGCCAGAAAACCTGAACATTGTTCAAAATTCGAGTGACTTCATGTCCAGAGTCTGCAACAGCTTTTCTGGGGCCTTCCAATTGTCAGGCAAGGCCATAAATGCCAACCTATAAAAAGTGTAATTCAGAGCCTCTGCTGCAAAGACCTCAGAGAAATGGCACTTATTTTTTCAGCATGTTTGGAGTAAATGCACAAAACCTGCTCTGTGCTGTTCAGTTGTGACACTTGGATAATAAAACAAGCGGGCCAGGGAAATTTAGAGCAGAAGCAAAGACCTCTAGGCAACAATGTAATATAATACAGCAAAGATATAACTCAATTGGAAATAGCCAGCTGGCACTAATGGCTCATTCGTTTAGACTCATATTTCTGAGCTGTCTGGCTTGTGGTGAGATGGGAGCAAGGAAAATCAGGCCTGCCTGCCAATGGCCATCAATAAAAGCACTGTTAGATGGAGCCATGGCTCTGCAAACCTCCTGCAGAATTGGAAATGCTTCGAGGAAGCTGCCAAGGGCCTGAGCTTGGGCTTCTCAGCTGCTTGACAGTCTCCTAAAACCATCTCTGCCAGGGCACTGCTGGTGATGGGGGGGACAGACACACCCCAAGGTGCAGAGCTCTGCTGGACACGCAGGGGAGGCCTCAGCTGTGGCTGGGCTGCATCAAAGAACCTGCTTTGGAGGAGAACAGGAGCCCTGCTGTGCCTGAGAACACGACTTTAACCTTGGTACAGCTGTTAGTGCAGTGCTGTTGGGTGTAATTACTTCAAACGATCAATAACAAAGAATGAGACAAAAACCACCCAAACAAACAAACACATAAAACCACCCAGGACTGTTTTTCCACAGGTTCAATGCCAGTGTTCTCCTGCAAAATAAACAGAACACTGCTAAAGCTGCCAAACCCAACTCCAGAGCCATGAGATGTGCTAGTGGAAGGTGAGAGCAGTGGGAAGGGGTGGGAAGTTCCCATCATCAGGCCAGGAACAGGACACAGGACAGTGTGATCCATCTGTCTGGACACTGTCACTTTGGGATGGAACATTCCTGTCTCCCTCCCTTGCTCCCCTCTGGTCCTCCCAGCTGCAGGAGCAGGCTTGACTCTTCTGGGAGGGTCAGGAGCACAGGTTTTGTTTCAGGCCCCTGTATTATCCCTTCTCCCATTTTTTAACCCTCCTTTCTGCCATCCTTGTACTTCCCTTGCTCTGCCTCAGTCCCCTCCTGAATAAACAGTTCCTGATTCCTTTCTCCTGGATGATCCCAGTGTGAGTAGCTCCACACCCACCCTTTGTATTTCTGGGGGAGCAGTAACAGCCATGGCAGTACTGGTGTCACTCTCTGGGGTGCCAGGGTGAGGATGGCACTGTCTCTGGCTGGCACACACCTGTCTGTGGCACTGTGGCTGCACCTGTGCCTGGGGAGCAGCAGGGACACAAACCTGGCCAAGGGGGACTCTCTTACTGAGTGTTGTGGGAGTGAATGACCCAAAGCTCTTGTTAACAAAACACAAAGAGGAAGTAAATATGTCCTGTGGCTTCCTGTTAGAAGTTACTTAAAAAGAACCATGGACTCCCAGGATTTTGGGTTGGAAGGGGCCTTGAAGACCATCTGGTTCCAAGGCCTTGCCCTGGGCAGGGACACCTTCCACTGCCCCAGGTTGCTCCAAGCCCTGTCCAGCCTGGCCTTGGACACTTCCAGGGATGGCACAGCCACAGCTGCTCTATCCCAGGGTCTCTCCGCTGTCACAGGGGGCAATTTCTTCCCAATATCCCATCTAACTCTGCCCTGTGGAAGTTTGAAGGTGTTCTCCCTTGTCCAGTCACTCCCCAGCTCTCCTGTACCTCCCTCAGCTGCAGTTTCTTCACACACACACATGTTCATTTGACAGAGGTTTTTTATTATAAGTGCATTCATTTTCCTTTGCATTTCCAAAGAGCAAGTCTCACCACACCTTGGGGTGAGTTATCAAACAATTTTGTAGTGATTAAAGGTCAGTTTAGCCCTTCCCCTGGATTTGGGAATTGCCTGCACCTGGGAGAGGCAGAGCTGGGTGAGGTGCCAGGTGTTCCCCATTCCCCATCAGGACAGAGCTCGGGCTGGCTTGGCAGGCAAATGGAATAGGTTTGTGGAGAGAGTGTCCCACCTTCTGTGGTGTCTGAAGAGAAGCTTTGCAGTGAGCACAGGGGGACTCTTCAGGAATTCCTGGTGGAACTGGGACAGATTCAGCTTTGGATTGTCCCGGGAGCTGCCTGCAAACCATGAGTTCTGTCCTTAGGGCCTCGTTGTACACTGGGGGGTGGTGGGGCTGGGAAGTGGAATATCTGGGGAGGGGAGGGGGCTGGAGCAGCAGGTGAAGCTCTGAGGATGTGTTTTCAAGAGCTGTTTTGCTGCTGTGAGCTCCTGGTAGGAAAGCAGTGCCTGGTCCTGCTTTAAGGCATTGCTCTGGTGTAAGAACTCGGATAAAAGACTATTTTGTGGCCCTGGTGTGTGTATGTGTGGCCTTAAATCTTACACAGCAAAGAAAACCATTTGGAAGTAATTCCACCAGCCAGTGTGGTTTGGTTTGTTTTACCTCTGGGGCTGTGAGGAAGAGGCTTTAATTTTATAAGTTGTCTTTTAAACCTGGAAGCTGGAGAATCAGTTGGCCAGGCAGGCACACACAGCTGCTCTCCACATCCAGCTGCAGTTTGGGGGAAATGCTGGGTGTCATTCTGGGGGAGCTTTCAGCTCTGTACAGGCCACAGTGTGAGGGCAGCTACTTAAATGTGCTGCTTTATTTTCCAAGACTTGGAGTTAAATGCCCTTTTGGGACAAATGTGCTGCTGCTCATGGTCCTTATGCATGAAAATGTTGTTTCATTTGCACTGGTGACCTTAATTTGATTTTTTCATTGATTGATAAATGATGAAATAATTAACTGTATTGGGATGATTTTAAAGTTGTGACATTCACTGGCAATGGGATGTCAGACACTGTTACTCTGGTGCCCCTGGGGAGAGATGGAGCCACAGTTTGGCTTGGGTTGTCACAACAAAATGATCTCTGAGTGGTTTGAACTGGTTTTTTTTTCAGATGAACATATGACTGAGATGTATTTACATGGATTTCATTGCTTGAACAAAGAATTGCTTGTGCAAATACACTTGAGGTGCTGATGTCAAATTCTGGGTGCACGAGGCAGTTTCCACCAGAAATCCTATCTGTGAGTAAGCAAAAAAGCTTGGCAGGGTTTCAGTTGTGCTGGGCTCATTTCAGCCTTGTAACTAAGAATCTGATCTTGGGCTTGCAATCTGGGAATCACTGAACAAAGATGTCACTTGTCAAACAGGATGTTAACCTGTAACTGTGGAGTTTGGGGGCAGAAACATCACTGTACTCGGGTATGTGCTGGTCAGAGAAACCTTTCACTTGCACTTGAATTGGATTTTCTCTGTGGAAATGGCTTGTGGGTGAATGTTTTTCTTGTCTTGGACACGAGTTAAGAATTCAGGAGGGCAATTCTCGATGCTTTGAGCTTGACAACAATTTTGCAGTGCTTTTGCCTTACTGTGGGTTTAAAGAAATTCCACTGGACCTTTCTGGAACATTGAGATGGGATGTACTACAGAGGTGTATGAGGAAAAAGGGGAATTTCTGAGGGATTTTCAGTGGATTTTTTATCAGCCAATCATTGGTTATGTAATGCTTAGTTGTGATTTTTTTTTTAATGAATTTATATATACATGAAAGATGGATTTGTGAAAAAGGAAATTAATAATTTTGTCCTCAGTCTCCACTGACAATTATGAAGCTGTTGATTTCTGTTGGAAAGGTATCAAATCTCTGGAATCATAACCTGGTCTCCCAAAAATAACCACAGTTTTCCTTGCCGTGTATTACTCATTCCATGTAACTGTATAAACTTTATTACTGTTGTAGAAAGCCATAGGAAAAGCAGCAACAGAAACATCTTTGGCATATATTGGAACTGTAGAATAACTGAAGGTTTTCAGTACAGGGCTGTTAGGAAGTGACTATAACTCCCATTTCCCAGTGTGGTGAGTGAAACACTGCACTGTTTAAGTGCAGCCCTTTTGGTTTGGTGTGAAAACCTTCTGAAGGCTCAGGTTGGACCCAGTGGGCTCGGGATGTGCCTGTTATTCTGAGAATCAGGTCCCAGGGAGCATCTGAGTCTAAATAAATACACGTGTACTTCAGTCTGAAAACTTGCAATAACAGATGGGAAGGTTTGTGCTGATTCTCGACTATCTGACTGCAAAAAATTTGTGGGCCTTGGGTTGTTCTCTTCCATTAAACACTGGTGATGTGCTGCACTCTGGTGGCTGCTGAGCAAGAGCCTTGTGCAAGCTCAGAGTGCTCAGAGAAAGCTGAGCTTATTTCTGCCTCACCTCAGAAAGGTTCAACCAGCTCTTTTAAGTCCTCTTTGAGTTGCCCCCATTTTCTTGCTGTATAAATTAGTTTGCTGAGTGGGAGGCTGGGACTGATCCCCCTTCTTTGCCTTTTTCCAAGAACAGTCTTTTCAGTGTCTTGAATTCCTGTCTGCTTTTCCCTGATGTTCTCCATCTCAGCACTAAGCCAGGATACTGCAGAGTCAGGAGCACTGGGAGGAACTCATGGGATGGATGGATGGAAAATGATGTTACTGCATTGTCAGCAAACCACTGACTGACCCCAGAGGGGCTCTGCACTCACAGCATTTGTTTCTATAACCTTTTAAGATATACCTTGGCTGTCTCCAAGGTGACACTTCTCCCTTGTCATCTCCAAGACATTGGCTAAGGTTGGAGTGTCTGATGTAACTGAGACTTTCTTTGGGGCTTTATAGAGTGGGAGGTGAGACCAAGTTCCTTAGAGAAGCTCCTGTTGAGTCCTGAGGTGCAGAAGGACCTCCTGGCATTCTGAACATCTCAGAAAGGGGTCTGGGTGTGGCTGCATCTCATCTTAGCCCCACACTTGGTCAATGGTTTAAGGGGTTATACAGGTGTAAGTGAACCCCTACACAACTTAGTCCTGCAGGATTAAGGATGGCAAACCAAATAAAGGAGTTGTTTTAGTCATATTAATATATTTAAGTAGATGGTCATGATGGTTAGTCTGAAGAATAAAATGTCTTCACTATGAATCTCACAGGTTTGGTGTGTGAAGTCCTTTCTCTCCACAGTATGTTGTTTACTTTAGACATGCAGAGAAGGATGGATACTGTGATTGGTGAGCAGCATCCCCACAGCACTGGAACTCTGGTGCTCAGAGCATTGCAGCTCTGCCTGTATGTCAGCAGGGGGATGACTGGTGGTGGCAGCAACATTCTTAATATTTGGGGGGTGTGGTGGGGGTTTTTTCTAGGTAAGCAATAAAGTTTGCAGGGTGAAAATGTGGTTTCTTTCTGAGGGACTGAGTTGTTTGTGGTTGATTTATTTTTGGAGCCCGTGCCCCGTCTTGTGCCCTACTGAGCCCTTGTAACCCCATCGAGCAGTGACAGTGGGAGCAATGAGAGGCACTGCCCCCCCTGAGTGCAGCCCCCCCGGCTGCTGCTGCTGCAGGAGCTGCCAGGGGCTCACAGAACAACCAGTCACACACTCAGGGAAGGGGAAACAATCAGTGCTCACTGAACAGAATGTTCTGCCATCAACCAGTAAATTCCCAATCCAGGGGCTGTACCCTGGGAGGGCCCAGGTCAGCCCTCCCAACACGGTGACAGTGAGGACCCTCCAGGCATCTCTCAGGGGCAGGGCCAGACTCAGCCCAGGGCTGAGCACAGTTATGGGGGGGCTGCACATCTTTCCTGGCTCCTTGGGCTGCATTTTACTGCTCTGCCTTAGGGGGGCAAAGGACAGCAGGGAAAGGACACCTTTGGTGTCCAAAGCCACATTCCTTTTGTGCTGAGTAGGAAACAGTCCATCTGTTGGGGGGACATAATTGTAATTTAAGTAACAGAGTATGTCTGTTTGTCTGGGCTCCTCAACAGACAGATGAGTTTGGGAATATGCAATCACAGGACCATTTGGGTTGGAAAACATCCTTAAGATCATCAGTCCAATCATTAAATAATTAATGGGTTTGGGGCTGCCCACAAAGAAAACACTGTCTTGGGTCTGGGGAGTGCTGAGCACTTCAGGCTGTTCAAAGTTTAGGCCAGTTTGTTGCCTAAAATTGAAGAACTTTCTGAGACAGTAAAGGTAGAAAACAGTTTTTCACTGAAAAGCTTTTCAGGTCTAGAAGATACTGTCACTTGCTACAGCATAGAAATGTTACCATTTGTAGCACTGCTTAATTATCATAACCAAAGGGTTTATCCAGTCTAAGTGTTGTCTGCTCTCAGGTTACCTTGGTGTTACTCTCTGAATTTCCCCTGCTCTGCTGCTGGACACACCATCCTAGAATTGAGTCTGGGGTCTCCAGACCCCTTACTCCATGATCATCTTCATTATCAGGCTTCTTTTCCTTCTCTGGAGCTCTTCCAAGGTCCTGGGTCCTCTCTCTTGTTTTGACTAAAATGGTCTCTTACTATCCTGGTGTTGGTACCTGAGTTTCAGGCAAGATATTCTTATCTGACCCTTAGGAGAGAATCCAAGAATGCAGCACAGGGCTTAGAACCTGCCAGCTAATATTGTAAATATAAGAAACTACATAGCTATATAAAATATACAAATACATAAAATCCTAAGGCAACATTTCCCCCCTTAAGGACTTGGCAAAACAGACAGAATTTGGCCTGGTCCCTCTACTTGTATTTAACATTGTAGCATAAAGATAAGCAATAACTATAGCACTTAATTATGCAGAAAGCTATTAAGGAAAAACTAAATACAGTTTCATCCAAGTTCAGTTTGGCAGCTGAGAGATGCAACACACCACTCTGTAAAGAAAGAAAGGAATCTCACTCTGTAAAGCTCAGTCTAAAACTGATACACAAAAAAAATTAACTGTGACTCTTCATAAATAATGTTAAAGGAAACAAACAGTAAATTGAAATAATTCTTCCCCAATGCAGTTCAGAAACACTGTCAGAGCAGGACTCTCCTGTCCAAACCAGCCAGTGCAGATGCTCTGAAAATGCTGAGTGCAATTTGTAGGTTCATTTTCATGCTGAGAGGGCACTGACACAGCCCCCTGATTATTAATTAGAGCACTGCACAAACTCTGTGCCTTGGCCTCTCTGTGCTGATGGCCAAGCTGTGCTGAGGCTCCAGCAGGGGCTGAGCAGGGTCATTCCCACTGTGTCCCTCCAGCTCAGCCGCTGGAATGCCACATTCCAGCAGTGGGGATGGGAAGGGCCAGGGGGTCAGTGCTCTGCCCTCCTCCCCCCAGCACTGGGGCAGGGACAGGAGCAGCAGCAGGGCCTTTGCAGAGAGAGGGGCAGAGGGGAGAGGGGGCAGAGCAGCTGCTGAGCAAAGGGGCTCCACTGAGCAGCACAACTGAAGCCCAATTGAAAGGTGTGAGCTTGGGGAGACCCAACAGCTCCTGCAGGTGCCACTGAGCATTAGAAGGGCCAGTGGGGGTGGGCCAAGTCACCCTCTAATTGGGGCTAATTGGGCAGGACTGACAGTCTGAAGGGAATTGCTGCCCTTGTCTAAGTCAGTTCCAATGGATTGCAGAGGGAATGAATTCCCCCTCCAAGTTCTGTTCCCTGCAGTCCCTCCCAGTCTGTGTTTCATGTTGCTCAGGGAAGGGCCAGAGCCAAACCTTGAGGAGCAGACCTTACTCAGACCTTAAATAACTTTGGGAATCTCATCCTGAAGTTTTTTTCAGAGAAAATCCTAATTGATTTTGGTTTTACATAACCAGAGCTAATCCAAATTATGTCTCTTGATGCTGAAAAACCCGAGAATAAAAGTTGCTGCTAAGAGACTTTTGGACCTTTTAGCAGCAAGGTGTTTATTGGCAGCATTGGAGGCCAAGCCAGTTCACACAGGTCAGACTTACCTGACAGGAGTGGTGCAAAACAAGCCAATTTATACCCTTCAGGTATCCAATTCCTTCTTCTCACATGCATAGTGATAATTAGGTGGAGTCCAGGTGTGGCTTAGGCAGAGCTTTCTTCTTTCAGGATGTCTTCTCCTCTTCCTTCATCCCCTGCTGGACATCCACCAGCAGCTTCATTTTCACCCTTTACCTTTCTTTGTTTCATGACCTGGACCTTCTCAGGCATATCAAGTCCTGTCTCTAAGCCTCTTGTGTCCCATTTAAACATCCACTTTGCCTGATTTATTCCCCAGTGGTCCTTTGTGCACCATTCCCTAGTCCATTCTTTCTACCATGAGATTCCTTGGGCTGCTGATCAGTGCAAAGCACTCAAGAGACTTTGGGCAGGGCAGGACAGGAGTGGGAGTTCTTGCAATGGCCAGGGACAAACATTGCTGCCATTCTCTGCTCCCAGCACTTAGTCCTACAAGTTAAGATGCTTTTCCCAACTAAGTTCACTCTTCTTGTGTCTTTTTGCTGCCGATTTCCCCCCTTTTCTTTATGATCTCTGAATTCTTTTGTGAAGCTTGAGAGATGGGTCATCTTGGTGAATATTTTCCATTGCTGAGATTATTTGCATTCTTTCAGCCATGACACTTAATTTGCACCATAACCACACATTAATCAAAGATACTAAAATTATTGTTTCCAGCAGAATTATGATGGGATGTACAAGAGAATGAAACACTTGTGTGGATGTGGGAGAATGTCTTAGGAAAATTTCTCACCAGTGATGTTCATGTTCCCCTACTTTGGTCAGAGTAGTTTTTATACTTTGTGTCTCATCCTTCTTCTGCCAAAGCAGACACTGGGTGGTTGTATTTTCTTTTTATACTGTTTTCTCTATTCTGGGGTGCTTAAGTATTTTCCAGAACAGGTTCATGTCCGTGCCCATGGGCAGTTTGGTTACATTATAATGCAGGAATCCTTTTCAATTAACTGTGTAGTAGTTACTCATCAAAATCACAACCACACAACTTGGTACCATTTCCTATCTCTATTCCTGCAGCCAGGGATTGTATCTACCATTCCATTTTTCTTGCAGAATATTCTTAACATGCACCTAATCACCAGGAGTAAAAGGATGCAGTTGATAATCAAGTTGTTTAGTCTGGTGTTCCAACACCCAGTAGAATTCTTACCTAATTATTTTGTGCTGCTTTACTTATTGCTTGTACAATCTGTGCACAAAAGTTGGATCCTCTGTGCAAGGAGATACTTCTTGGTACCCCAAAAATGTGGTATTATTTCATTTAACAAGATCTTACCCACTTCTCTCAGCTGGTTAGTTCTGCAAGGCATTGCCTCTGGCCATGCAGAAAAGGGATCTGTCAAACAGAAAGATAATGGAACCCCACCCTTTTCTGGGAAGTGTAGGATAGTTCATTTGCCAAATTTCACCTAGGAAGTGCCTTTTACTTACTGCACACTGAGATGTTATTTCATTGTGGGAAACAGCTTGGCCTTGCTACCCAAGTTTTCAGCTGCTGATATAAAGAGTCTCGTGCCCAGTGTGCTTTATCACATTCAATTTTCACAAAATGCCATGCTAGCTTTTCTAGGAACAGTAATAACCTGTTTTAATTGCCCTCCTCCCTTTTCTAAACAGCTCTCTTTTGTTCTCATGTGTCCATCTGTAATCTGGTTCCTGGTGCTCTGATTTAGCTCTTCTGGCACTGGAGCTGCCACTTGCACTTGTTGGTTTTCTCAGCAGCTGCCTGGCCTCAGTGCCAGCTTTTCTGTCCCCACCCCTGGGCCAGCTTCACCTTTCAGGTGTCCCCAGCAGTGCACAGTGGCCACTTGTGCTGGGAGCTGTGCAGCTTCTAACCAGGGCAGGATTCCTTCAGCACATTTCACAGCTTTGCCTTGAGCAGGGGAGAGTCCTCACTCTTCTTAACTCTCTCCATGAGCCTGCACGATGCCAGAGGCATGGCAGAGTCAGTCCAAACGTGAATTCCTTCTCCTTTTGCCAGTTCTAGAGCTCTGATGAGAGCTCTCAGTTGTGCTTTCTGGGCTGCACTTCCCCTGGGCAGGAGGTTTGATTTGCTTACCTGAGTGGCAGTGGTTGCAGCACACCCAGCCATCCTCACACCTGTCACCAAACCCCTTCTCTGCTCTCAGGAGAGCTCTGCACAGTGGGATATCCTGCAGGCACTCAGGCACAGCAGCTTCAGCTGGGGGTTTGCCTTCTAGAAAAGAAGATGGTTGGCAGCTTTAGTTACTTGAATGTTTGTGTCACCTGATTCACCCAAACTAGCCTGGTAGTTGAGAAATCCAGAGGGTGACACCCAGTGGATTTGCAGCAACTGGATGTGTGGTTTCACCTCATTCATTTGCTGTTCTTAAATCTTGAACTGACCTGTAGGTTCCATTTGGCTTCTTGAGTGGTAAAATTGGGGTGTTAAAGTCTGATTCCCATTCTGTTAAAAGCCATAACTGCCAAAACTTTTCAATTCTTGGTCTAATTCTTTCTCTATCTTTTGAGTTCCAGTGGATATTGTTTCTTAATTACTGAGTTTGCTCCTGGCTGTAATTCTGTTTGGATGGGAGTTGCTCACTCTGACCTACCTGGTGTATCAACAGTCCAGACTCTGGGGTAGCCTTGATCTAAAATTTAATTGATATTTTGATTATTCAACCCAACTTATAGCTAAGCTCAAAGCCATTATTAATTGTTCTTCTTTTACTTGGAATTCAATTTTACCTTGTTTAAATTCAATTACAGTTTCCAGATTTTCAGCAAATCCCTCCCCAACAGGGGTTTGGGTGAATTTGGTAAATATAAAAATTGATGCACTCCTGTTTGTCTTTCAATTTTAACCTGGAGGGGTTTCAAAGAGAAGCTTTTTCTGTTTGACCAGTTGCATTTGTGACTTGAACAAATTGATCACTTTTAGGTACTAATTCTTGATTTAAAACAGAGAAGTGTAGCCCCAGTGTCAATAAAAAAGAACATCTAATTCTTTCTGTTCTTCCCCTGGGTTCATTTCAGCCAGTGTGTCCCTCCCTTTGATATTCTAACTTGTTTTTTCTTAACTTTTACATTCTTCTGGCATTTCCAAAGGATCCACTAGATGTCATTCCTTACCATAAAAAGTGTCTGGGCTCTCCAGCCACTCAGGGCAAATCTGTATAAATACAAGTTATCTACAGGGTGAATTTATATAAAACCCACTCTGTCTGTGCTGCAAACACAAGATTTGATCCACAGAGCACCTCCCAGTGTTTGATTAGAGCCACCCTGTGCACACCACAAACTGGAAACTTCCCCTTATTTCCTGAGTTCCCCTGGGCCCCAGAGTGTGTTCACCACCTCTTGCACGAGGCTCTTCCACACAGAGAACAGTCACAAAAGGGACACATTCTAATGCTGGGGGTTCTCCAGTGTGGGTGCTTATAGTTAATCCCTCAGCATCACCTGCCAGGTACCCATTCTGGGCACAGTCTCACCTTTAGCAGCTCCTGGGGGTTTGCAGGAGAACAAGGGGATTTCAGGCCACAGCAACTGTTCTGACAACAGACAGCACAAAATGCCAATAATGGCACACAATAAAAGCACCCAGGCCCCAATTCATGGGGTAAAACACAAGGGACCAGTCCTCTATATTAAAGACAAGAAATCCAGGCAAATATTTGCCTTTCAGAAGTTATACCTCTCTCATACTGACCTGCAGTGCTACACCTTGCAGGGAGTGTCCTCCTCTGACTTACAGGAACCCAAAATCAAGCAGGAACCAAGTAAAATATAAATACCTTTTTATTAACATGCAGCAAGTCCTTGTCCACCTCTTCTTCTTGGCACAGATTTTAGGTGGTTTTCTCTTCCTTCCTCCCCTGCTGGGCATCCCCCAGCACCTTCCTCACTTGCACTTCTACCTTGTTTTGTTTGATGACCTGGACCTTTTCAAGCATACCAAGTCCTGCCTCTAAGCCTCTTGTGTCCTATTTAATCATCTAGTTTGCCTTATTTATTCCTTAGGGGTCTGTTCTTTCTGCAAGGAGACTCCTGGGGCTGGTGATCTGTCCAAAGTCTCTGAGTGCTTTGCACTGAATAGAAGTGAGAGTTCTTGCTGACAGACATTCCTGCCATTCTCTTCTCCCAGCACTTAGTCCTACAAGTTAAGATGCTTTTCCCAACTAAGTTCACTCTTCTTGTGTCTTTTTGCTCTCACTCTTCAGGCCATTTTCTGGCCTTGCACAGATTATAACACCCCCTTGTTTTTTTTCCTTTAATTTTTCTCCTTGCTGGCAAAGAAATGAGAGATATTGTGAGTGAAGGTCAATTGTAAAGTTTGTCTCTCACTTGGGAAATAATGAGGGGGAACAGAGCCCAGCAGGCAGGGGATGGAGCTGATGAAGGTGCCTTGTGAGGGTGTTTAAGGAATTATCTGTAGAAACCAAGTGAGTGTTGAGGGTGTAACTTGGAGATTCACTATGGACATTTTTCCCAAAATTCAAGAAGCATTTTCTAATATTACTGAAGAATATTTAGTGTTGCTATTCCTGCTGTTACCATTTTACCTTTCACCCCAGGGCTCAGCAACAACAATTTCTACAGGGTTATCAGGATTGCTGAGTGTTTCCTTTGCTGCTCAGTGAGGCTCAACACTCTTATTTCTGATCAGAATCATTTCAGTGGGAACTGGGAAGCATAAAAATAATGAGATGAGTTTTCCTAAGGACATCTTGCCCTGGTGAATGCCACGTGCAATCCCAGCAGGGCAGGGGCAGCAAAGCACTGTCTGTGCTTTCTCTCAGGGCCCCTCAATGAGCCTCAGCTTGAGCAGAAAAGGGGTTCCAATGGACAGTGTCCTGTCTGCCCTTATTGGATTCCCAGCTGTAGGAAGAGTTAAGCAATGAGGGGAAATAATTGTTTGAAATTACTGAAAATGAATCTTGATGCCAACCTCCAAAGTGAGACTCAGGATCATTCTCTTTGCATTCTTATGAAAGGACATGAAGTTATTGTTGTGCACCAGAGGATGTGTTTGTGTGTTACCTTTATCCTGTTTAGTGTTTGTGGTATCTCAGTGAGCACAAACTGGGGGCACTTGGGTGCTCCTGTTCACACTCACTGGACTCAGAGTTCAAGACTGATTTTTTCCTAACCACGTGCATGAGCAGAGATCATTAGAACAGGCTAATTAGAAACTGGCTCATCTGGGGCCCAGCAAGGCTCAGACCCATCTCCAGGATATTGTCTGATGGCTTTTACTGAAAAGGGGACAGTCAGAAGATTGCTAAGTGTGACCATCCTGGAGTTACTCAGAATATCTAATAGAATGGTTAACAGACACTTCTGTATGGAGGAAGCTCTAGAAATTGCAAAAATACTTAAAAATCAATCATAGAATCAGCTGAATTGGAAAAGACCTTTGAGATCATCAAGTCCAACCCTTGGTCCACTACCACTGTGATTACCAGACCATGGCACTCAGTGCCACATCCAGTATTGTCTTAAAATCCTCCAGGGATGGGGAATCCACCCCCTCTCTGGGCAGTCCATTCCAATGCCTGAGCACTCTCTCTGGAAACAATTTCTTTCCAATATCCAACCCAAACCTCCCCTGGTAGAGCTTGAGCCTACACCCTCTTGTTCTCCTGTATTTGGGGAATAGAATATTCCGTTATTAGGATTAGTCCAGGATTCAGACAGGCTGCATTGCATGGCTTTGATCCAGTTCCCACCTGGAATCTGTTGGTGCCTCTGGGACAGGAGATCCAAGGACCTGCCCCAGCACAGCAAACCTGCCCATTTGGGGCAGAGGATTCCCCAAGCCCCCCTCACCTGTGCTTAACCAACAAACCTTTCCCAGGTGTGAGCTGGAGCTGCTGGAGCCAAGCAGGGTCTGCAGTGGGAATCCTGTAGAGTAACATCTGCACCTGTTTAGGGAGACAAACCGAGGCTCAGCCAGGCAGTTGCAGGCCTGGAACAGAGAGCCCCAACCCTGCGGTTTGGGGGTCCGGAACAGCCCCCCAGCCCTGCCCGTGCCGGGCACACGGAGCACGGCCCCGGCTGGCAGGGCTGGGCCCGGCTCTGAGGGGCAGGGGCTGAGAGCGCGGGGCGAGCCTGACCTGGGTGAGTCCCGCAGCCCCGATAACGGCCCCGGGAGGCTCCCGGAGAGGCTCCGACTCATCCCCGGTGCTGCTGCAGCTCTGCAGTCCCCGCGGCTGCTCCCGGCACGGGCAGGGCCCCTCCGGCGCGGTCCTGAAGCAGGAGGCGGGTCTGGAGCCGGGATGTGCCTTCCCGGGAGGTTCGCGGCCGGTGCCGCTCCAGGGCTGTGCCCGCAGTGCCGGGCGGGGCAGCCCCGGCACTACAGGTGGGTTCCAGCCTTTATTCGGTACCTGCGGGGAGAGACCGCGGGACCGGACCGAGAGCCGCGACCGACCCCCGCCCGGCACCGCACCGAGAGCCGCGGCGGGGCCGTACCGGGAGTGCGGACGGGAGCGGGGAAGGACCGCGGGGCTCGGGCACCTCCAGCCCCGGACAGGGCTCCGCGGGCTCGGGAAGCGCCGGCTCCGGGGCTGCGGCTCCGCGGGCTCGGCCGAATCCTGGGACGGGACCCGCGGGGGCAGCAAGACCGGCCGGTCCTTCCTTCCATCTCCGAGCGTCGGTGGGAACTGCCCCGGGCGCGGCGCGGCGGGGAAAAAGGGGGCGAGGGCGGGGCTGGGCCGGCACAGGTGAGCGGGGCGGGGTCAGCACAGGTGAGCGGGGCGAGAGAGCGCATGCGCGGGGCGGGGCCAGGTAAGTAGGGCGGGGCCAGGACAGGTGAGCGGGTCCCCAGAGCGCCTGCGCGGGGCGGGGGTGGGTCCCACCTTTAAAGTGTCTTTTTCCTTGAGCACAACCAACTCTGCGTTAGCCACAAAGGGAGTAAGAACTTGCTCAAGTCTGTCGATGTTTTCTATTGCTGTAGTATGAGACAGGCTGTCCCAGTGTGCCCCAAGGGCAGCCGGAGGGGAAGACGGCCAGCTTGGTTAAATAGGGAGATTCTGCAAGAAATCAGGGATAAAAAGAAAGTTTACAGACTATGGAAAAAAGGGCTGGCTACTTACGAAGAATTTACAGATAGAGCTGGGTCATGCAAGAAAAAATTAGGGAAAGAAAAGTGGAATTTGAAGTAAATTTGGCTATTTCAGTTAGGGATAACAAAAAGTCCTTTCATAAATACATTAGTAACAAAAGGAGGGGCAAGGAAAACCTCCATTCTCTGTTGGACTTGGAGGGAAATACAGTTAAGGAAGATGAGGAGAAGGCTGAGGTACTTAACACCTACTTTGCCTCAGTTTTCACCAGTAAGACAGGTGGCCCTCAAGACAACTGGCCTCTGGAGCTGGTGGACAGGGAGAGGGAGCTGAATACCCCTCCTGTATTCCAGGAGGAAATAGTGACCGACTTACTGAGCCAGCTGGATCCTAACAAGTCTATGGGACCAGATGGGATCCATCCCAGGGTGATGAAGGAGCTGGCAGAAGAGCTTGCCAAGCCACTCTTCATCATCTTCCAACAGTCCTGGCTCTCTGGGGAGGTCCCAGATGATTGGAGGTTGGCCAATGTCAGCCCAATCCACAAAAAGGGCTGCAAGCAGGACCCTGGCAACTCCAGGCCTGTCAGCCTGACCTCTGTGCCTGGCAGGGTTATGGAGCAGTTCATCCTGAGTGCAATCACACAGCACCTTCAGGATGGACAAGGGATCAGACCCAGCCAGCAGGGGTTTAGGAGGGGCAGGTCCTGTCTGACCAACCTGATCTCTTTTTACAATCAGGTGACCCACCTGGTGGATGAGGGGAAGGCTGTGGATGTGTCTATCTGGACTTCAGCAAGGCCTTTGACACTGTCTCCCATAATACACTCCTGGAAAAGCTGGTAGCCCATGGCTTGGACAGGTGTACCCTCTGCTGGGTTAGGAGCTGGCTGGAGGGTCGGGCCCAGAGTGCTGGTGAATGGAGCTGCATCCAGCTGGTCACCAGTGGTGTTCCCCAGGGGTCTGTGTTGGGTCCAGTCCTGTTTAACATCTTTATTGATGATTTAGATGAGGGGATTGAGTCCATCAGCAGCAAATTTGCTGATGACACCAAGCTGTGAGGGAGGGAGTGTCGACCTGCTGGAAGGCAGGAGGGCTCTGCAGAGGGATCTGGAGAGACTGGAGAGATGGGCTGATTGCAATGGGATGGAGTTCAACAAGGCCAAGTGCAGGTCCTGCCCTTTGGCCACCCCAACCCCCTGCAGGGCTCCAGGCTGGGCACAGAGTGGCTGGAGAGCAGCCAGGCAGAGGGACCTGGGGGGACTGAGGGACAGGAAGCTCAAGAGGAGCCACCAGTGTGCCCAGGGGGCCAAGGCGGCCAATGGGATCCTCTTCTGGATCCAAACTAGCGTGGCCAGCAGGCTCAGGGCAGTGACCCTTCCCCTGGACTCTGCCTTGGGGAGGCCACACCTTGAGTGTTGTGTTCAGTTCTGGGCCCCTCAGTTGAGGAAAGAGATTGAGGGGCTGGAGCGGGGCCAGAGAAGAGCAACGAGGCTGGAGAAGGGACTGGAGCACAAGTGCTGTGGGGAGAGGCTGAGGGAGCTGGGGGTGTTCAGCCTGGAGAAGAGGAGGCTCAGAGGTGACCTCAGCACTGTCTGGAACTCCCTGAAGGGAAGTTGTGGCCAGGTGGGGGTTGGTCTCTTCTCCCAGGCACTCAGCAATAGGACAAGGGGGCACGATGGGCTCAAGCTCTGCCAGGGGAGGTTTAGGTTGGAGATCACAAAAAAATTCTCTGCAGAGAGAGTGCTCAGGGATTGGAATGGGCTGCCCAGAGAGGGGGTGGATTCCCCATCCCTGGAGGTTTTTCAGCTGAGCTTGGCCGTGGCACTGAGTGCCATGATCTGGTAAAGGGACTGGAGTTGGACCAAAGTTTGGACTCGATGATCTTGGAGGTCTTTTCCAACCCAATCGATTCTATGATTCTATGATTTACCCACCAGTTGGAGCTCAGTGCAGTTTCCAAAACCTTTCTTGATTACACCTTCTACTCTTCACTCCAAACCCCTGCAGGAGCACAATGCAAGCTGAAGGACTTACTCTTTAATAAAAAAAAAACAAACTAAAAAAAAATCCAAACAAACTAAAAAACATTAGTCACTCCCTTTCTTCTTAGCCCAGGAATTTCCCCTGCCCCACAAGTCCCCTTTTATAGACTTCTCCCAGGTGGACTCTGTCAGGAATCACCTGCTCCCCTCTCACCGCCCCGACTCCTGTGGCGCCTCTGGGAGGAGGCAGAGGAGGAGGCAGAGGAGGAGGCAGAGCGTGTCTGGGGACAGGGACAGCGAGGGAACCTCTCCCCGATCCCCACAGTGGCCACAGCTCCCCATCCCCACCTTCTCAGAATTCCAACCAGGATTGCGGGAACAGATACAGATCCGGCAGCGCCGCCGGGAATTCCAGTCGGGGCTGCAGGAACGAACCGCCTGTCCCAAGCCCCAGATCACGATTGAAGTTTGGCAATCAAAGCCTTAACCTGCCTCGTTTGGCACTCTCGAAACAGGACTGGGGTCTCTCTTTCTCTGCCCTAAGACTGCCCAGCTGGGAGTGGGTCTAAAAGCACCCCCAGAAAAACACAGGACTTTGTCTCCATTTTTGAGCCCCTCAAAATGCCCCATTTATTGGTTTCAGGACCCTAAACCTGGCCAAAGGAGCCTGGTGCCCCCCAACACACGGTGCTCGGGGTGTGTTTGTCAGGCACGAACACGCGGGACCCTCCCTGAGCCCCAGACACGCCACTCGGGGTGTGTTTCCAAAGCACGAACACGCGGGACCCTCCCTGAGCCCCAGACACGCCACTCGGGGTGTGTTTCCAAAGCACGAACACGCGGGACCCTCCCTGAGCCCCAGACACGCCACTCGGGGTGTGTTTCCAAAGCACGAACACGCGGGACCCTCCCTGAGCCCCAGACACGCCACTCGGGGTGTGTTTCCAAAGCACGAACACGCGGGACCCTCCCTGAGCCCCAGACACGCCACTCGGGGTGTGTTTCCAAAGCACGAACACGCGGGACCCTCCCTGAGCCCCAGACACGCCACTCGGGGTCTGCTCCCAGGACGCGAAGGTGCCGGCTCAGCCTCACCCCGCGGCGCCGCTTTTGGAGCCCCCAAACCCCAACAGGGCTCGGTCTCTCCTCTCCCGGCCTGGCCTGGAGCCCCCACCGCTGCTACGAGCTGGAAACGGGAAATTCGTTCCCTGATCCCCAGTCCGGACCCCCGGACCAGCCGCGGTCCCGCAGCGCCCCCGGTCCCGCAGCGCCCCCGCCCCACAGGGCGCCCTCCGGTGGACACGGCCGGTACTGCAGCCCCCTCACCCCACGTGGGGCTTTCGGAGCCCCCCACTCAGTCAACCCCGAGGTGGGAATATCGTTCGCCTCCCCCTTCCCCGTGGCCACAGACCCGTGGGGTTCCTGCCCGCCGTGCCCCTGGGGATCGGGGGATCTAATAATTCATATTCTCCTTTCAGGCATAAAGCAGCGAGAACAGGACTCTGGCAGCTCCTATGCTGGCAGGATTCGGTCCCAGGCTCCAGCTCACTGGGAACCAGCTGCACACCCGCACCCACCTCTGCACCAGCTGCTGGAGAAACCATGGTTTTCCTGGTCTTTCATCCCAGCTCTCCTTCCCTCTGCAGCCACATGCAGCATCTGGAGCAGATTTTCACCACTGTCAATTAAAACTCCACGCTTGAAAGTGAAAGGGGGAAAAAAAAGGTGGTTTCTGCCTTAAAAAACACTTCTGCCTTTAGCCCAGGGGATCTGGTCTGAGAGGGGACATCTGGTCCAAATGGGCACAGCTGGTTTCAAGGGGAGCACAAGGTGCATGGGGAGGCTGGGCAGATTTGTGGCCCAGAGCTCACCACAGTGGTTGGGTTTCCATTCCTCCATCCCTCAGTGTTTGCTTCCCTCTCATGAATTCCACAGGCAGGACTGCTGAGAATCATTTCAGCTGGATCTTCTCCTCTTCCCAGGCTTGGCTTTGGACCCTAGAAGATGACAACATGTATTTTCATTTTTCTAGGGACCAAGGGAAAGCTTCACCCTTAAGGAGACTTCACAGAGCTCTACGATGCTCCCAGCAGAAGTTTGGGATGAGGCTACATCCTCCAAAACCTTTTCCATGGCTTCCCCTTTCTGGCACAACCCAGCAGCTGCAGGGGCAGGAATGGAGCACCCTGTACACACTTGGCTGAGCTGTACTGCAGGGCTGAGCTTCCCAGGATAACACCTGGCATTTCCCAGCAGCATCAGACACTGCCAATCAGGGGAGGGCAAACAGGGGTGGTCCTTGATGCTCCCCACAGTCATGGGATGGCTCCTCAGGGAAGGAGCCCTGGAGACACAGCCCAGCACTGGGGAGTGCTGGCTGCTCTCAGCCCAACACACCACCAGCTTTCCCAATTTTCCAGTGTCACATAGAGCACCTACTGCCCCTTCTGCTGTGGCTCTGGGGGGCTCTGCTGCCAGCTCCAGGAGGGGAAAACACAGCACAGGCTCTCCCAAAAACCCTTGGGCACACGTGGGTGCAACACCTGGCTGTCAGTCATTCCAGGTGGGAGTCACCCTGACCCAGCAGCAGTGCCCCATGGTCAGGGCACTCATTGGGCCACCATCACCTCATGGAGCTGCTGCCCCCACCGAGTCACTGCCCCAGGCAGGTTTGCTGTGCTGCCATCCCAGCCAATGGCATCCCTGCAATGCTTTCCCTGGCACTTTTCCTTGTGCTGTTGTGCCTCCCATCCAGCATGGATGTCGCTGTCCTAAAGCCCCACATCCCTGTTTTCCTGAGTTAATGATTAGAGCCTGTTGGACAGCAGAAGTGTCTGCCCCCAGACCCCGGCAGACAGGCCAAGGATATTCACCCTCTGGGATTAATCATTCTCCTGGCTCTTGACACTGCCCCCATATAAACACTGGGATGGCATTCCCAGCGCCACTTCCCGGCAGGAGGAGGGAAGGCAGCTCACCATGAGGGCAGCTCTGGCTCTGCTGCTGCTCCTGGGCACTGCATATGCATTATACCGAGGTAAGGGCCTGGGGCTTTGCTGTCCTCTGGGATGAGGGGTATGGGGCTGGGGTCCTCATTTCTGGTGGGTTTTGGGGGCCTCCCCTCTCCCCAGCCCACTGCCAAACCCCTGGGCAGGATCAGAGAGAAAAGGGAAGGGGTGGGGTGATGGTTTGGTACCCAGGATGCCTCTTTGGGGTGATGTTGAAGGAGACTGGAGAGGGAGAAACTGGGCTAGAGTGGGAGAAGGAGAGAACAGAGCCACAGGAATCAGCTCCTTCCCTTTCCAAGGCAAAGAGGGATCTCCTGATGCCCTCACAAGCACCATTTCCCTGTAAAATTCACCTCTCAGTGGAAATTATGCTCTGTGCCACCCCTTGCTGCCTTCTCAGCTCCTCAGGGAATCACCCACCTGCCAAAAAAAAACCCTAATACTTACTTCTCATATGCAGCTTTATGAAGTGAACAGAAAGGCAAGGACGTGGGACCTGCCAGGAAAGAGACCTGCCTTTTCCATGGCTTCCCTGTCCTGGCAAACCCCCCTCAGCCTTCCCTTCCCACCAGAGTGTTGTGACCCTCAGTGTCACGGCCCATGACCCCTGGGTTCTGTGGGGATGACCTCACTCTGCACTGTAATTCCAGGAAACTCTGGTATCAGTGTTTACCCTGGCTGTGCCAAAGTCTGACCCAGGGTCTGTAGCACAAATGGATTGGGTTTTTCCCCAGGTGAGAGGTTATCCCTGCTGGCTGCTCCATGGCCTGGCTCCAGAGCTCCCAGCTCTTGTGGTTTCCAAACCCTGCCACAAAAACCAACCCCACATATTCCAAACTCAGAAACTGCCACATGTTTTACCTGTAGCTCTCCCAGTTCCAGGGAGGGTTTTCTCCCTGCCCCTTTCCTTGCCTGCAGAGCTGGAGCAGCAACTTGGGTGCCAGGAATGAGTAGCAACTTGGATACAAGGAATGCTTCTCCCAGATCAGCTGTGCCAACATCTCCTCAGGGACAACCAAATCCTACCTGGGAGAAGAAGCAACAGAATGAAAAAAATAAACAATCCTTAAGAGAATAAAGCACTGTGTTCCATGGTGGTGGAGCATCCCTCATTCCCTGCTCACAATTCCCCTTTTTCCTGCACTTCCAGGTAAACCTTATGTCCGGGAGAAAGTCTGCCAGGAGTACAGAACGCTGGGGAAGGAGAACTTCCGAACCCTGTAGGTACCTCCTGCTGTTGGTTCCCTCCCAGGACACTCAGCACCTGAGCCAAGAACAAAGAAACATTAATTAACAATAATCCTGGAAAATGCATTCACTCCTTTCAAACAGGCAATTGCTCTTAGCAGGAGGAGATGAGCTCAGCTGGTGAAAACTTGGTTGTAACAATGCCAAGGCCATGGGTTCAATCCCCTGTGTGGGCCATTGACTGAAGAGTTGGACTCGATGATCCTTGTGGGTTCCTTCCAACTCGGAACAGTCTGGAATTCTGAAAATTTACTTCATTGTTGAGCTCCACAAAGCCAATTAGGTGCCTAAATAATTAGGAATTCTAGTGGAGCTGGCACATCATCTCCTGGAAGAGGCAGCCCATTCTTTCCTGGCTGTTTTCCAAGGAATACTCTGCTACTTCTCGCAGCACCAGAGCCCATTTAGGCACATCAGTGCTGTGACATGAGAGAGGACTGTGCCACCAGCTCACCTTGTGCTCCCTCCTCCCAGGACCATCATCGCCAACAGCCGCAAATACTCCAACGCCACCTTCGAGGAGATCGGCCACCTGGTGCAGGAGATGGTGTCCCTGGCTGAGACCTGCTGTGCCGACGGTGCCGCCCCTTCCTGCTACGATGCCAGGGTGAGGCTCCTCAAAACTGGGCCAGAGACCCCAAACCCGGGGCTGGGATGAGGTGGGTTGGGGTGGCCATAACCCCTTGTCCCTCCCGCAGTCCTCGGCCCTGTCTGCCAAGTCCTGCAGCGCCAACTCGCCCTTCCCGGACCATCCTGACACGGCCAAGTGCTGTGCCCAGGAGGGGCTGGAGCGGAAGCTGTGCCAGGCAGCCCTGCAGCACCCACCCCAGCCAGTGCCCCGCTACGTCCAGCCCTCGGACGAGGAGCTCTGCCAGGCCTTCAAGAAGGACCCCAAGGAATTTGCAGACAGGTAAGCCGGGGTGGGGATGGCACCTGGTTGAGCCCAGGTGGGTGCTGGCACCGGCTGGTGCGATGATCCAGGATCTTGGGGTGATACCTGGAGAGGGCTCCCATCCCCGGGCACCCCAACACCCTAAAATCCCACAACTCCTGCTCTTTGGGGCGATACCTGGAGAGAGCTCCCATCTCTGGGCAACTCAACATCCTAAAATCCCACATCTGATCCTTGGGGTGATACCTGGAGGGGGCTCCCATCTCTGGGCACCCCAACACCCTAAAATCCCACAACTCCTGCTCCTTGGAGCAATACCTGGAGAGGGCTCCCATCTCTGGGCAACTCAACACCCTAAAATCCCACATCTGATCCTTGGGGTGATACCTGAAGGGGGCTCCCACCTCTGGGCAACTCAACAGCCTAAAATTCCACATCTGATCCTTGGGGCGATACCTGGGGAGGGCTCCCAACCCCAGGAACCACAACACCCTAAAATCCCACATCTGATCCTTGGGGTGATACCTGGAGGGGGCTCCCATCTCTGGGCACCCCAACACCCTAAAATCCCACAACTCCTGCTCTTTGGGGTGATACCTGGCGAGGGCTCCCATCTCTGGGCAACTCAACACCCTAAAATCCCACATCTGATCCTTGGGGCGATACCTGGGGAGGGCTCCCAACCCCAGGAACCCCAACACCCTAAAATCCCACATCTGATCCTTGGGGTGATACCTGGAGGGGACTCCCATCTCTGGGCACCCCAACACCCTAAAATCCCACAACTCCTGCTCCTTGGAGCGATACCTGGAGAGGGCTCCCATCTCTGGGCAACTCAACACCCTAAAATCCCACAACTCCTGCTCTTTGGGGTGATACCTGGAGAGGGCTCCCATCCCCGGGCACACCAACACCCTAAAATCCCTCATCTCCCACTCCTGATCCCGTTGTGCTGGGTCTCCTCATCCCACCCTTCTGCAGGTTTCTCTATGAGTACTCCAGCAGCTACAGCCAGGCACCCCTGCCTGTGCTCCTGGGCTCCACCAAGACCTTCCTCTCCATGGTCTCCACCTGCTGCATCTCTCCTACACCCACTGCCTGCTTCCTGAAGGAGGTGAGACCCTTCAGATCACCAGACTCAACCCTTCCCTCAGCTGGGAAGCCAGGCAAGCCCTGGCTTGGGGAGAGGAGGTCACCTCCATCTTCTTTTTGTGGCAGAAACTGCAAAGAAAAACCATCTCCCTCCTCACCCTGATTTCAAACCGGGTTTGCACCCGTTTCTCGGCATATGGGAAGGACAAAGTCACTGCCAGGTATGGGGGGAAATAGCCTTTTTTCCCCTGGAAGAGAAGCTGAGCTGGGCTGGGAGTGCAGTCCTAATTTCCCACTGCTGATCCTGTTTGTGGGCAGCATTCACAAAGACAAGTTTTAGCTCTGGTGTAAATCCCTGGAGATGCTCTGTGCACAGCATAGCCACAGAGTGAGCCCTGTGCCCCCCATCAGCTCCTTCCCACATCCCTACTTGGAGCTGATATCTGGGAAGGGATATACAAGCCCCCTGTGCCCCCCATCACCTCCATCCCACACCCCTGTTCGAAACTGTTACCTGGGAATGGATATCCAAGCCCTCTGAGCTCCCCGTCACACCCTGTGCTCCCCATCTCCTCCCTTCCCCAGACCTGCTTGGAGCTGATACCTGGGAAGGGTTATCCAAGTCCCCTGAGCTCCCCATCATCTCCCTCCCACATCCCTGCTTGGAGCTGTTACCTGGGAATGGTTATTATCCAAGTCCCCTGAGCTCCCCATCACCTCCCTCCCACACTCCTTCTTGGAGCTGTTACCTGGGAATGGTTATCCAAGTCCCCTGAGCTCCTCATCACCTCCCTCCCACATCCCTTCTTGGAGCTGTTACTGGGAATGGTTATCCAAGCCCCTGAGCTCCCCATCACCTCCCTCCCACACCCCTGTTCAAAACTGTTACCTGGGAATGGATACCCAAGCCCCCCTGAGCTCCCTCACCCCCTGTGCTCCCCACCACCTCCCTCCCACAGCCCTGCTTAGAGCTGTTACCTGGGAATGGATATCCAAGCCGGATATCCAAGCCCCCTGTGCCTCCCATCATGTTCCTCCCACACTCCTGCTTGGAGCTGATACCTGGGAATGGTTATCCAAGCCCCCTGAGCTCCCCCACACCCTGAGCTCCCCTTCACCTCCCTCCCACACCCCTGTTAAAACTGTTACTTGAGAAGGGAAAACCATGCCCTCTGAGCCCTTCCCCATGCCCTGTGCTCCCCATCACATCCCTCCAACAGCCCTGCTTGGAGCTGACACCTGGGAATGGATATCCAAGCCCCCTGAGCTCCCCATCACATCCCTCCAACAGCCCTGCTTGGAGCTGATACCTGGGAATGGATATCCAAGCCCCCTGAGCTCCCCATCACATCCCTCCCACAGCCCTGCTTGGAGCTGATACCTGGGAATGGATATCCAAGCCCCCTGAGCTCCCTCACACCCTGAGCTCCCCATCACCTCCCTCCCACACTCCTGTTCAAAACTGTTACCTGGGAATGGATACCCAAGCCCCCTGAGCTTCCTCACCCCCTGTGCTCCCCATCACCTCCCTTCCCCAGCCCTGCTTGGAGCTATTACCTGGGAAGGGGGATCCACACCCCTGAGCCCCCCATGCCCTGTGCCCCCCAGCTACCTGTCCTCACTGGCTCAGAAGGTGCCCACTGCCACCTTCGAGGACCTTTTCCCCCTGGCTGAAGAGGCTGCCGAGGCGTTTTCCCAGTGCTGCGAGGCGGAGGCTGAGGACTGCATGCAGGAGAAGGTAGGGGGGAGCCCCAAGCCCACCCCAAAACCACCTCCCAAGGCCCAGGAGGGGCTCAGAGAAGGCACCCCATCCCAGTGGGGGCACCCACAGAGGCTCTGCTGCCCTCCCTGCAGCTGTCAGAGCACACGACCAAAGCCTGCGCCGCGCTGTCCGCCCGGGATGAACGCATTGCCGACTGCTGCAAGGGGGGAAACCTCGTGCAAAACTATTTCTGCATCCTGAACTTGCCCCCAGTGCCTTCTCCCAGCCTGCCACTGGCACCAGAGCTGACCAACAAGGAGCTGTGCAGCAAGGAGGGGCCTCTCAAGGCCACCAGGCGAGTGCTACCCATGACAACCAGGTTGCAGTCAAGGAATAGAACCATTTAGGTGGGACAAGACCCCCAAGGTCATCAAGTCTAAGCACTTCCTGACTCTTCCTTCTCCCCGTGGTTATATCGTTTGGTATTTATGGGGTTAATTCTCAGTTCCTTCAGGGGCACCACCCCCAGGGGCTGCACAAAGATGCCAAAAGCAGCGCCCATCCCATTATGAGCAGCGCCCTTAATAAAACCTCCCGTGGCCGCTCGTTTTGCCACTCCAGGGGCCTGTTTGAGACGGCACGGAGGGACCCCAACCTCCCTGATGCTGCCCTTGCCAAGCTCTACGACGCCTTGAAGAAAGTGCGGGAGCAATGCTGCTCGGCCAAGGACCCCTCTGCCTGCCTGGACACCGAGGTGAGTGGGAGGAGGGAGCTCCAGGAGCTCACCCTGCTCTCCCCAAATCCCACCCCCCCGAGGCTTTTCCCAGCCTGGTGACACACCCACCCTCTGCCTCCAGCGCGAGCAGGTGGGAAAGGAGCTGACCCCCATCCTGACGGCCAGCCACCTCTGCTGGCTGTACAACAAGCACGAATTCCTTGATTTCAAGAAGAGGTAAGACTTCCCCTCACTCCACCTCCCAAAAAAAACCCGTCCCTGGATCAGAAGGTGCAAACAAATCCGTCCAGGATGTCGAGGATGCACAAAAGGAGGGTTTGAGCCTAAACCGCAGCAAAATAGCAGGCAGCACATACCCCATAACACCCCTCGTGCCATCCACGGTGCATCCCCCCTCCCCAAATGCCACGTGGCTGTGGAATGCTGCTGGATGCCCACCAACACCCCGTTCCCCACGCTGCAGCCTGCAGAAGCGCCTGGCACAGACGGTGCCCGAGGACAGACCGGCGCTGCTGGAACACGTCCTGGAGCAACGAGCCTCCTTCGCCTCCACCTGCTGCACCCCGGGTGCTCCCCCGCTCCTCTGTGCTGCCAAGGTACAGCCACGGCCCCCTCCCCGCACCCTGTGCTGCCCCAGCAGCCACACCCCACAGCCCCGCGGCTGCCCCTTGGCTCTTTTCCTCCTTTTCCAGGTGAACTCGGAGCTGGGAGAGGTGTGCCAGCAGGAGCCCTGCCCACAGGCATAAGGTGGGGGGTCCAGCGCCAGCAGCAGGGATCACATCCCCAGGGATGCTCTGTGGACACGCAGGAATGTGGCACATCAGAAGGGAGCTGGGCTGGAGGGTGCCCGGCAGACAAAAAGGGCCACCGAGCCCGCAGGTCCCTGCCCACCCACCAGCAGCACCAGCCTTGTATTCCCGCAGCCAAAATAAAGATGAAAACAGTCCCCTCACTGCTGCTGGAAAGGTTTTCTGCATCCCCGGGGCGGTGGGAAGGGCTGGGAAGGGGCACAGCTGCGCCTCTGCAGGCAGGAAAAGGTCCCAGCTCTTGTCCTGGGAGCTGCTGCTTCAAAAAATGAAGTAAAACCAGCAAAAACACTCATCAAGTGCCCCCGAAGGCAGCACTCTGTGGGTATTGGGATGTTCAGCTCCCTGGGGGCAACAGCTCTTCCCCTGAGAGTGGGATTTTGAGCACCCCAAACTCCCCCACAGCCTCCCCATCTGCTCAGCACCACCGGGGGTTTAGGGGTGCTCCAGGTGGAGCAGCTCTGGATTAGGAGGGAGAAGGATGGAAAATTCACCTAGGAAAATGATGGGAAAATCCCCCAAGCCTAAATATGGCAGCTTTTTGTACAACAACCACACCAAGGGGATCAAATAAGGACACCCGAGGTGTGCAGAGAGAAACTGGGGAGTTAAACCAGAGCAATAAAACAGGGATGAGCTGAAAACAAGGAAACCCCCCCCATTGACACTGGCTCCTCCCTATGCTGAGGAGCACCAGCTGCTTCTGGATCCCTGCTGGGTTTCCCTTCCCTGTGAGAAACGAGATGGGTTGGTTTGGCATGGTCAGTCCCTGCCTGAGCCCCTCTTATTTTGGGGGACAGAACTAAACAGAAAGGGCAGCTTGGTGGGGTTTTTTTGTCTAAAGGTCCCACTGACCTGGGATCAAATCTGTTGTACTGGAGCAGCAAAACCACTGGCACCCAGACAGTGGTTCCATCCACCATCCCTGTTGTTCCAGCCTGCCTTTGGCATTTGTTTTCCAAAATATTAATTTAAAATTATTCACATGTTTATTAATAATAATTTTCTATTTCTTCCCAATTAATAAGTTGGGATGAGCAACCCACATCTGCACTTGGCAAATGCTCCTCTGGTCAGAGCCGGGCACTGGAGCCCGCCACGTGCGGAGTTATCCCTGTTCTCACCTGTTTTCGCTCTGTTTTGCCTGGTTTCCCTCGCCCTGGGTCTCCGAGACCGCCAGCTGGGACCGGAGCCGCTCGGTAGGACCCCAGGGAACCGGGAGGACCGGGGGGCGCTGAGCTCGGCTCGGTCCCTGCGAGGAGACGCGGCTGCGACGGCACCGGGAGCAGCTCCAGCACGAACCGGAGCCCGAGCCCGGCAGAGCTTCTGGTAGCCGGGAGCGGGAGCAGGAGAAGGGAGCGGGACGGGGCGGGGGGACCCAACGGGGCCGCCCCCGTTCTGGCGCCCTCCGGTGGCCACAGCGCGTTTGGCACCCGGGGCCGCACCTGCCCCGCACGCCGCAGTGTCGCCGTCTGGCGGACGCGACGAGGCAGTGCAGCCCCCCGCCCATACCGGCAGCGGCGCCCCTCAAAGGACAGTGGCGACACGCAGACACCTTTCCGTCACCCCTTTATTCAAGCCGCTGCATGTTCTAGCCCTCGCCCATCGAGCCAGCCGGTGCTGCCGTCCGGGACCCGCCCGCAGGTACCGGGAGCTCCTGCGGAGAGAGCAGAGCCCGTGGGCATCAGCACCTGCCCCAGTGCGGGGGTCCAGTCACACCGACTCAGTCACTGCCCGGCCCTGTGCACCTTCATGCGATGCCCGTCTCGTGCACGTCCTCGCTTCGGGAAGGGGAATTCTTGTTCAGCGTCTCCATCTCTTCTGCCTTTCTCTTCCTACGCTGCCTCCGACAGTGACTTGACGGGGCAGGAAAATAATTAAAAAAAAAAAAGAGGCAGAATGAGGCATGGCAGGGATGCTGCTCCATGTCCCTCTGCTTTCACTCTGCAAAAGCTCCAGATGTGATCACATCTGGTTTCCAGCCGCAAAGGAATGTCCCAAGCACCTCCCAGCACCCACAGAGCTATGTCCCACCCGGCTAGGGCAGCTCAAATTCAACCTGTCTGGAGCCAGCAGAGCTGGGCAGGATTTGCTCCCAGTCCAGGGCTTTCCCTTCCTTCTTCCTCTTCCCTCCTTCCCTTTCTTTCTTCTTTTCCCTCCCGCCTTCCCTCCCTTCCCTCTTTCTACCCCCTCTCTCGTTTTCTTCCCTCCTTTCTTTCCCTCCTTCTTTCTCTTCCCTCTTTCCCTCCCCTGTTTCTGTTCCTTCCCTCCTTCTTTCCCTTCCCTCTTTCCCCTCCCTCTTTCCCTCCCCACCCCGTCCCCGCACATACTGACTGCAGAGGCAGATGCCGACAATGAGGATGATGAGGGTGACGATGGCGGCAATCAGGGAGATGATGACAATCTGGCTCCCGTCCCCTCGCAGGTAGAACAGATCCACCCTTTCGCAGCGAGCCCCAGTGTAGCCTCGCTCACACCTACTCCGCGGCACAGGGAAGGCAAAAGGGGGGGTCCCAAAATCTGCTGTGGTGCCCGTGCCCCCCTCATCCCGCTCTCCAGGGGAGGATGGGCACGGCATCCCCCCCGTGCCGGCGTGTCCCCACTTACACACAAGCCGGCGCCTGCTCGGCCACGAGGAAGCGGCACCTGCCTTTGACACAGTAGTGCTTGTACTCCTCCGGGCACCGGGAGAAGTGGCCCTGCCGCCTCAGCTGCGTCCCGTTCCCTGAGGGTGGCAAGGACAAAGAATCCCCCCCAGGGGTTACAGTTCTGCCCTGAGGCTGCAGCATCCCGGGGCTGGTCTGTCCCCACAGCGCGTCCGAGCCTGGCCAGCTGCAAACAGCCACCGACACGCGTGTCCTTGGCTTCCCAGTCACACGGCTGTGCCAGACAAAACACCTGCTCATGTGCCATCCCGGCCCGGTCCCCACCGCCTCCGGCTCCCCCGAGCATCCTGGCACCCCCGCCTTACCTGTGCATCCCTTGGCCGTGTCACAGGTGAGCCCTTCGGTGCCGTGGCCAGCGGTGACATTGGCGTCGGCACCCACGCAGCTGAAGAATGCCAAGCCTGGAAAGCAGCGCGGGTGGCTCGAAGGGGGAGGCCGAGCAGAGCCCTGGCAACCCCACCAGCGCCCCGCCGAAGCTACAGGGAGGGGACCGGCAGTGGGCTCTGCAGCCGCGCCCACGGCCCCCCTTCCCTGGCAGCAGCAGCTTGTCCCCAGGGCGAGGAGAAGGGAAAGCCGGTCCCCGCCTGTCACCTCCACCCACCAACGCCCCAGCACAAGAGTCTGGGAACCAGCGGGGCAGGTTTTGGGGCACACAGCCCTGACTGCAGGCAGCCAGCTGCTCCTCTGCCCTGGGAGGATGCAGGGACTGATGCCCAGGGAGACATGGAGTCACAGATTGGTTTGGGTTTGAACAGACTGTGTAAAGTGCATCTTGTTCCAACCCCCCTGTCTTGGGCAGGGACACCTCCCACTATCCCAGGTTGCTCCAAGCCCCGTCCAACCTTGGACACTTTCAGGGATGCCGCAGTCACGGTTTCTCTGGGCAACCTGTGCCAGGGAAGGATTACTCCCCGGTATCCAATCTAAACTTGCTCTCCGTCAGTGTGAAGCCATTCGCCCCGTCCTGTGACTCCAAGCCCTTGTGACAAGTCCGTCCCCAGCTCTCTTGGAGCCCCTTTAGGCACTGGAGGGTGCTCTAAGGTCTCCCTGGAGTCCAGCACGAGCCGAGCCAGGAAAGAGGCCACGGCGGTCTCCGTGGCCACGGGCCGAAACCGAGAGGCGGCTGAGCACGTCACGGTAACCGGATCGCTGGTATACCAGCACTGACTCAGCACGGCCCCGCTCCCAGCCCGGCCCTCCGCAGGGATTCACCCCGCCGCGGTGGCACCCAGGGGAGCGGGGACAGGTCCTGCCTGACGGGGCAGGGTGCTGGGCGGCTCCCGCGGGGTGACACGGAGAGGCGAGGGGTGTTCCCACGCCGAGTGGGTGCAACGTTGAGGCCTCCCAGAGAGAGGAAAGTTTGCACATCCAAATCCTGGCAGCCTCATCTCCTGCTACCTGTTGTCTCATCCGGCCTTTCAGCACCCTGGAAACAGCGGTGGGAGTGCCCAGCCGAGCCTGCAAGTCCCCCTGTGCCACAGCAGGGACATTCTCAGCACACACGTCCCTCCTGCCTATATATAGGCACTGCCGCGCTAATGACGGGTAACAGAGCTCCCAAAGAGCCGGGCGGGGAGGAGAGGGAGCCCACCGCCCCACGCAGCCCAGCGGCAGGGTGGGAGCTGCCTGGCGGGAGCCAGGGATGAGCCACGGGGCGGCTTCCCCCGCGGGAAGCAGCTGCGGGCGGCGTGGGCACGCGGCGGAGGAGAGAGGGAGGGAGGCTGACTTCACTCCCGGTGACCGAGTTCACAGCTCGACATGGAAAGATCCCCACCAAGATGAGCTTCCCGCCCTTATTGCAACCAGATGCGGAGCTGTGGCATCCTCCGGGCTGGCAGCCCCTTGGCAGGACCGCCCTGGTGGCAGCGCCAGCTCCGGAGGGAGGAGGCTGTGCCTCCCGGCACTGGGATCGCAGCACCAGGAGCTGCGGGTGCAAACTCCCTCATCTCTTTGATGCACAGAGAGCCCGGCTCCACTATCTAAGGCTGCACCCTTTTCTGAGCAGCCACAGATAACTCAGGAAAGCATCCCAAACATCGGGTTATTGTGCTGTAACACCCCCACGCTCCCACCGGGAAAGCCCTAAGTGCAGGACAGCAACAACCAGGCCATTGCCTTGGTGTGGTGGGGCACCCAGCTCCAAAACAGGTCGGCCACCCTTGGTTTCCTCCTGTCAGCACAGGTTTGGAAGGTTCTGCCAAGTGCCATCACCAGCTCTGCCAAAAGGCCAAACCCAAACTGTTCCCAGCAGAGAGGAAAGCTCCCCCGACATTCCAGCCCTGACGCTCTGCCAGGGGGACATCAGCTGTCCAGCCCTACCTGTGGTTACCTCCTGCCAGTCCCGAGCAGGCAACTGCCTGCAGCTTCCTGCTTCCCAAACGCTTAGGAGCTAACATGGGAAGGCTCACACACTTGTTGAGTAGGTACTGGCCCACCCCGGCATTCCCCCTCCCCAGCGCTGCCAAGGATGGCAGCAGGTGCTCAGGCACCGTGAGCAGTGTCCCATCAACAGGTGGGAAAAGCATCCCAGTCCTGCTCCAGGATCCAAACACGGTACCCTGGCCCCAAAGGATTTGAGGATTCAGAGCCAAGAGGGGCATTTGAATGGAGTGGTGGGGAGTTCCAGGATGGGACATGGGGGAGCCCAGAGACAGGACTGGGTAAACACCAGGCTGGGCATGGGGTCAGGACTGGGATGGGATTGTCCAGGGGAACAGGGAGTCACCGGGATGGGACTGGGGAAACACCAGGGTGACAAGATGAACACCGGGATGGGACAGGGTCAGCATCGGGATGGGGTGGGACAGAGAAGGGTACAGGAGTTCGGCAGAATGAGACCGGACGAGAAGCAGGATGGGACGGGGAAGCACCGGGGTGGGACCAGGAGGCAGGTGGAGGATCACCAGCCTGGGACCGAGAAGCAGCAGGATGGGACAGGGGCAGCACCGGCACCGGAGAGAAGACGGGGCCGGGCTAGAGGGTGACACCGGGCTGGGACAGTGGGGGTGGCGCCGTGCAGGGGCGGGGGGCACCGGGCCGGGACAGCGGGGAACACCGTCTGTCGGTATCTGGGTATCCCGGGCCCGGGACAGTGGCGGGCCAGGGGACCCCCGTGCTTACCGGAGGCGAGGGCCAGGCACAGCAGCAGGGTACCGGGGCCGCCGCCCGGGGCCGGGGCCGCCGCCGCCGCCTCCATACGCGCCGCCGCCGCCTGCCCGGTGCCCGGTGCCCGGCGGCTGCGGCGGGGCGGGACGGGGGCGGCCGCTCCGGCACCACCGCCCTCCTCCTCCTCCTCCTCCGCCTCCTCCTCTTCCAGCTGCGCGGTTCCCACCCCGCTGGAGACATCCCTTGGCGGTCTGGGGGTGCCCCTCCAGGCGTGTCCCCTCCCGTGTGTCCCACCCACGCGTGTCCCACCGACGTGTGTCCCACCTCGCACCAGCCACGCCTGGCCCTGTCCTGCCAGGAGGTGTCAAGCAAATGCCTCAGCACAGCATCCCTGGGGGATTTGGGCAGCGTGAGGAACCCCCAACCCACCCTCCCGAGTTCCAAGCAGTGCTCCAGGGCTCCCCTCCTCAGAGGGTGTGCACCCAGGCCCAGCCTCACTCCCCCAAAGCCGTTTATCCCTGGCCAGCTTGTTATGAAAAGGGAGATTTATTCATAGCAAGCAGCTATAAAACACCCTCCCAAAGGCCTTGGCAGGGAATGACGGCAGCTCCAAATCATCCTGTGAGGGGCTGTGCCTTGGCACAAGCCCTCTGCACACTGGCCTTGGGGTGGTTTTTTTGCCTCAGGGTGTGTGGGAGGATGTTTCTGGCCCCCTGAGTGAAGCCTTGAGGAATAGGGGTGAAGGTGTCCCCAAGGGATGCTGGTGGGTCCCCTCCTGGCATCTGGGGATGCTCAGCAAGGATGTGATGTCACAGGCTGTGATGCTGTTCTGGCTCCAAGGAAAGCAGAAGATCTTTGTCCAGCTCCGAGGGGTGCAGGCAGGGAGGGGTGGTGGAGCTGCTCCCTGCTCTGTGTCGTTACAGGCGTGAAATAAGGTGGAAATGAAAGACTGGAAAGAACGGGTGACCTCAAACCGCAAGCTGGCAGCTATTAATGCAAGTGCTGGCAGCCACCCAGCCATGCCATTTGGCTGCTGGCCAGGGGGTGAGCGAGCTCCCTTAGCCCTGGCCAGCCAAAAAATCCTGCTGCAAGCTCCAGCACCCTGGTACCGCCGGCCCCTCGGCTCGTGGCCACGCTGGCTCCCTGCCAGCAGCCCCCCAGAAACAGGCAGGGGATGATAAACCACCAGAGAAACATTGCAAAGCTCCAGTGGGGACACATGACCAGCAAAAATGGCACCTGGATGTGGCACAGGGCCACCCAAGAGAACCTGGCTTCATCCCAGTGGCCAGCCAAAGGCAGGGAGCAGGCAGCAGAAAACCCTTGTGCCCACCAGAAAAAACCAGTCTGCCTTCAGCATCCTTCATATCTAGATAAAACTGGGGAGAAAAAACATTTTAAAGTGATTTGAAAAGAGATGGAGCCCCAAGGCAGTTGTTGCCAGAGGCAACAACTGTTTCCAGTCTTTGACAGCAATGGGAAAGGGCAGGCAGAAGGTATCCCCAAACTGGGACATCTCTCTGGCCATCCCTCTGCTCTGCTGAGGTGACCATGCTGAGGGGACCAGGCAGAGGTGACCAGCAGATGGCAGCTGGAGCCCAAGCCTGGCAACCAGCAGAGACACTCCAGGCCTCCCACAGCCCAACCCTCGGCACCCCAACACCCAGATCAGGTGTGGGGTTTTCCATCCAAGACTATGGTGGGAAGTGGCAGCTGTGCCCTCTTCTCCTGCCCATGAAAGCATGAAACGCCCTCACAAAGGAAAATAAAAAAGGATGGGAGACAAGCAACAGGGAGATTATCACACTGTTCCCACGGCACCGAGCTCCTGCAGCAATAACAGCATTATTTTTCCTCCTCCCAGGCAGAGGAAAGGTTTCAAGGAGAGCTGAGGTGCTGATATCTCCCAACACCCATCTGCTTCAGCAACACCAGCTCACTTGGATTTTGTGTCCTGCTGGTTTAGGCCCAGAGCCAGGATCCATCCTGAGAAAATGCCACACAATGCAACAGAATAGAGGGCTGCATAACCCTAGATAAAGATAGCTTGGCCACAGCCTGAGTTCCATGACATCCTTTTCCATAGTGAGCATGCAAAAGCCCAGAGAAGATGAGTTCAGCCTGCAAACATTTCACCCACAGCAAAGCACTTTCCAGAAAGAAACACATAAAAAATGGTCCTTGTACCTCCTGCTGTGCCACAGGTGTCTCCTGGCTGGGTCCTTTGGGCACTGGGAGGTGCATTTTGGGAGCTGTTCATGCTGTGAAAAGGCAGGGACACATTCCACTATCCCAGGTTGCTCCAAGCCCCATCCAGCCTGGCCTTGGACACTTCCAGGGATGGGGCAGCCACAGCTTCCCTGGGCAACCCATGCCAGGGCTGCACCGTCAAGCAGGAGCTGGCATGGCCCTGAGGATGAAGAGGGACAAGTGGCAGTGCCACAGGGCACCCTGAGCACCCACCTGGAGCCAGTGGCTGAGACAAGAGCACCCCATGCCCAGTCCTCAGTGCATGATGCCCACTGCCAGCATGTGGTGCTCAGCATTCAGTCCCAGTGCCTCATCCCAGGGGCAGGGCGACTGGTCCCACCACACAGCCCTGTGCTGAGTGCCCATTGCACCAGGGCAGGGCGACTGGTCCCAGTGCCTGCACCCGGTATGATCTGCCTGGCGCTTGGTACCCTGCAGCCAGATCCTGGTACCCACGGATGCTGCAGTGCCATACGCAGTTCCCAGTGCCCCACATCCTCTACCCGGCCCTCCACATCCTATGTCGGTGTCCCGCACCACCCTCTCAGAGCTCCGCCTCCCGTGTCGGTGTCCTGCACCTCCTTCCCGGTGCCCCGCATCCCCCTTCTGGTGCCTCGCATCCGTCTCCCGTTATCCCACATCCCCCTCTCGGTGCCCCGCATCCCCCTCTAGGTGCCCCGCATCCTCCTTCTGGTGCCCCACATCCCCCTCCCGTTATCCCGCATCCCCCTCTAGGTGCCCCGCATCCTCCTTCTGGTGCCCCACATCCCCCTCCCGTTATCCCGCATCCCCCTCTAGATGCCCCCCATCCTCCTTCTGGTGCCCCACATCCCCCTCCCGTTATCCCACATCCCCCTCTCTGTGACCCGCATCCCCCTCTAGGTGCCCTGTATCCTCCTCCAGATGCCCCGCATCCTCCTTCTGGTCCCCCGCATCCTCCAGCCGCTGTCCTGCATCCCCCTCCCGTTGCCCTGCAACCCCTTCCCGCTGCCCCGCATCCCCCTTCCCGCTGCCCCGCATCCCCCTTCCCGCTGTCCCGCATCCCCCGGCCGCTGTCCCGCATCCCCCTCCCGTTGCCCCGCATCCCCCTCTCGGTGCCCTGCATCCGTCTCTCGCTGCCCCGCATCCCCTTCCCGGTGCCCCGCATTCCGCTTCCCGCTGCCCCGCATCCCCCTCTCGGTGCCCCTCATCCTTCTCCTGGTGCCCCGCATTCCTCTCTCTGTGACCCGCATCCCCTTGCCCTCTGTCCCGCATCTCCCTCTCGCTGCCCCGCACAACCCGCCAGTGCCCCGCACTCCCCTCCCGGTGCCCCTCTCGGTGCTCCGCATCCTTCTCCTGGTGCCCCGCATCCTCCTCTTGGTGCCCCGCATACCCCTCCCGTTGCCCCGCATCCCCCTCTCGGTGTCCCAAATCCCCCTTCCCGGTGCCCCGCATCCCCCTCCCGTTGCCCCGCATCCCCCTGCCGGTGCCCCGCACGCCCCACCGGTGCGAGTCCCGCAGCCCCGCCGCGGTGCCCGGGGCCGGCAGGTGCCGCTGTGGGCCGGGCACGGGCGGGGGGCGGTGGCGGCGGCGGCGGGGGCCGGACCGGGGCGGGGGCAGTGGCGGGACCGGTCGGTGCGTCCCTCCCGCCGCGGCTGCCAGCGCCGCCGGCACCATGGGCTGCTGCTGCCGCCTCCTCCTCCTCGCCCTCCTCCTCCTCCCGGCAGGTAAGCGCCCGCCGCCGCACGGGGATGGGGACACGGGGGGGACACACCGGGGAGCCCCCGGTGCCGGGATGGGGGCGATGCGGTGGGGACGGGGGAAAGGCAGTCCCCCTTTGGCGGGGACAGCCCGGCTCCTTCCCAGCAGGGTGCTCCGCAGAGCAACACACTACCAGTGGTCCCACTCACGTCCCACAGGGATGCCCCAGTGGCCCCGGTGGGGTTGGGCAAGAGGTGTTTCACCCCTCTTTTCCTCATCCCCTGCCCCGCAGGGGGGTCCGCAGCCGGTTTCCCGGCTGCTCTGAAAGAGGACAACTTCGGGGGACCACCAGCATCTCCTCACGGGGTGTCCACCTGCCCGGGCTGAGCTCACCCCCAGCCCCGCACGTCCCTTCTCAGCACGGTCACTGCTCTGAAGGAGCTTTCATGTCTCTCCCTGGCCTTGAGCGGAGGCTCCTGCACCCCCAGAACCCGATATTTCCCCCACCAGCTCCAGGCAGCTCCTCCCGGCAGCCCCAGCCTCCCCATTCCACAGAAACACGCAGTTTGACATCCTTCCCCCCGAGACGGAGAGAGGAGACAGTTCTGTCCCCAGCGATGCGACAGCGAGCGCAGGTCACCCCTCCAGGCAGCCAGGCTGCGTTTTTAATAAACAACACGAGGAGCTGCTCGCTCAGAAACATGGAAAACACACTTGCATAACCGGGGACGCTGGCGAGGAGAAATCCATCGGGCAAAGCTGTCATTATCAAATCGCTGCCGGCAGAGCAGAGCGGGGGGATGAGGCAGCCCAAAACAGCAGCTGGGGAGGAGGTCGTGGCTGCAGGACCCCAAACCACCTCTCTGGAAAACCTTCCGCTGATAAGTGACCCCAGTGGTGTGAGGGGAGGGAGAGCCGCATGAATCCATCTCTCAGTAAAGAGGGAATTTGCTAACAAGCTCCTCTTTCTGTGCTTTCCACCCCCTCTGGGAGGGATGGGGCTGAACATTTTGCTCCACGGGGATGCTGGAGATGCTGCTCTCCTCCTTCACGGGCTCCTGCCTGTCCCGAATTTGCCCCAAAAGCAGCCAGCCTCTGCTGGGAGTCAACCTTTGGGGTTAGGAGGCGGGTTTTTCCCAGCGCCCGGGCCAAACCCAAAGCTGTTCCCACGACCATCCCTCTCTTAAGCACCAACGCCAGCGAGGCTTGGCAGGAAAGCCAGGAAAGATTTCCCTGGGCTGTGGTCCCCATGGCTCTCGGGCTGCTCCCAAACACCCCCAGGGCATCTTTCAGATGCTTCCTACGACTATTTTGTCCCCAGAGAAATAATTCTTAAATGTATATATATCTATCACTTGGGAGGAAGCACAAACCACGATTTAAATATGCTTCGAGCTCATTCTTCAGGACTTAGTGACAGCAAGGACGTCACAGGGCAGGAGGAAAATTAGTCTGGGCTTTGCCTGGCCACGTAATGAAATAACAGCGTCTCGCACAAGGAAGTTTGTTATCCTGTTATTATTCCTTACTCTGGATGTAAATTCAAACCTGCTTGGCTTTCCTGACATGATGCCCAGCCCTGAGCCTGCTTTCCCCTTCAGCAATTTACCCTGTGCCACAGCTGAGACATTTTAAAGCACCTGCAAGAGGCAGCTCTTGGCTTTAAAGATTTTCTGAGCCCTTTTTTGTGGAAACCTGGAGTGGACAGGCTGCTTTTGGGGATCTTGGAGCCTCACGGGCTGTTTTAGGCTGCCAATGGAGGAGGCAAAGTTTTGAGCATTCCTGGCTCTGCTCCCCAGTGAGGGACAGGAGAAATGGGTAGTTATTTATCCCCTCTCCCAACCCAAAGGAGCAATCAGCCTCCAATACCAGAGGATGCTCCAAAATTCCTCCACCTAGCCCAGCTGCTTCTCCTTCTGGGAAGGGCTGGAATGGGACTGTTGCACTTTGAAAGCTGCATCCAGAGGCAGTAATTAGCAGCTAGCCAGGAAAATTAAGGAGCTGTTACGTTGTCACTTGGGCAGAGCTGCTGCTTGCAACACTCCTGGCTGGCTCCAGAGTCATATCTAAGATATCTGCTGGGAAAAAGTATTGTCAGGTGTCCCAGGCAGGCAGGTCCATCTGCCATCCCCCCAGCCATCTAAAGACTCCTCTTCACCCTCTTTTCTGCTATAATTCCATTGCAGCTTCAGGATTAAGGGCTTCAGGAGTTGAATAGTTAAGGAACACTTTGTTCTTGGGGGGAAACACCACATTTTCTTTGTGTGGAGGGTGGGTTTGTTATGCCACCAACAGTACTCACCTCCAGGTTGGGATCATCAGGCAGGTGGTACCTGAGGAGAACAGGGACACCCACTCCAGGCAAGGAAGGAGATGGTCACAGGGACCACACAGCATGCAGGCTTTAAAAGTTATTTTCATCTGGGAAGAGCAGACTGCCAGATTCCCCAAATCCCCACCTTTATTTAGCCATGCAGATTTTGGAAAAGCCAGGCCATGCATCTCCAAGAGATGCTGGTCCATCCAGGGAAGGGGACGGTGGTGGGGTGGCTCAGCAGCAACCCCATCCACGAGGTGGGACATCCCTGGGGTGCCCTGGCCAGCTGCATGTTTGGGACAGAGCCTTGGGATGGTGAGGGACACAGGGATGCAGCACATGGATTTATTTCTGTTGTGTAGCTGTTTCTCTTAGCTACAGAAAGCTTCAGAGCAATTAGGCCTAAACCACTTAACGACCATGCAGCAGAATAAAACTAATCATGCAGGAAGCCGGCTCGGCTCGCCAGTAAATCAGAGCAACTGCAGATTTATTTGATCTGACGGCCTTGGCTTCTTTGCACGGTCAGGGAATAGCTTTGCCTTTTACCTGTTGGTGTTTCTGGCCCCTGGTTTTCTCCCTTTGGCTTCTTCCTCCTCTCAGAACAGGTTTTATACCGTCACCAACAGAACCTGGCACTGAAAACAGAGGTGATGGAGTAGGAAGCCAGGGAGCAGCACATCCCCCAGGGGTCCTGCTGCCCACATTATGAGCCACCAGCACACCGGAGCTTTGCTTCAGACCTCAGCAGCCTCCACATTGGCTCTGGTTCACTAATTGAAGACCAACAGCAAACCAGATACCCTCAGGAGTTACCATTTGCCATTACCAATCCAGCTGAGTGTTCCCTCTGCAATGGCATGGAAAGCTTGGCGGGGGTGAGACAGAGCTTAGAGCCTGCAGAGCTGCTCCCAGACCTCCCCATCATCTGTATTTTGGGGGGATAACGAGGCAGAGCTCCACAGGAGTGCCCTAGAGAAAGAGAGACACGAATTAAGAGCCCAAACAACCACCACATCCTCTGTGTTCCTTCCCCCATGTCAGCACAGAGATCAGTCAGACCTCTGTGTACTGCAGATGGGCATCCAACCAGCAAGGAGAGAAGTGACCATCACCAAATCCCAAACTGTGTGGTGACAGGGAAGGTGGGGCAGTGCAGGGCTGAGCAGCTGGAAAAACTAGTTGAACTCAAAGCAAAAATGGGTTTTGTTTAGTTCCAGCCACCATAAGGAGAGTTTTTGCCATCCACAGCCAGATGGTACCAGTTTTCCAGCTAAAAGCCACAATGAAAGTTGTAACTGAGCACAAACAAAGGGGAAGGGAACTGCAAAGAAACCAACACAAGGTGTGGGGCTCCTGAGCCACAGAAACCAAAGCCAAGCCAGTGAGGTCATGAACAGGAAATCCTTATATTTAAATATAGATTGTTTTATTGCTCTGCATCACTTAACCTGGTTATAAACCAACACACACTGCAGGACCAGGGTTCTGTCATCAGTGCTTGGTGAGGTCCTTTTTGGCTTACTCTGGATAGGTGTTGTGTTTAAAAAGTGAGATTACTGTAGACTTTTGCTTTAAAGATTAAGTCTGGTGCTTAGGTATGGTCCTGGTTACGTGGGATTTTTTAGTGTTTGCCCCAAAAACAGCAGCTGGGCACAGTGCACAGGCACTGTATGATGTGGGTGCTCAGCAGATCTCCATGTTCCAGTGGCTTGTTTTGATCCTGTTGTTTTCTTTCTCCTTCAGAACAGGTGGCTGGATTCCTTGTTTAAGTACAGTCAGGATACACTGCTGGCAGGAGGAATGAATAATATTCATGTTATGGAAACTTTCATTATCCCTGTGGCCCTGGCTGCTGGAGGAGCACCCCTGAGTGCAGCTGGGCTTTGGGTGCCTTGGTTAATTTGGGCTGAGAGCAGGGGTGTGGGTTAGACCCTGTGGATCTTCTGGTGGTGATGCCAAATATGATAAATTCTGAAGGGAAGCTTGTTAAAAGCTCCATCTCTGCCTTATCAGTGGCTGTTTGTTTGCTCCAGCGTGCCTGCTCCATCTGATGTCATTCACTCAGGCTGGAGATGTTCTCCAGTGGCTTTTATGCTGCTTTTCAGCTGGCAGAGCAATTCAGGATTTGCTGCAATGGCTTTTGGAGTGCCTGGGAAATGCATTGCTGGAGAGGCTGCCAGCCCAGGTCAGGCAGCTCCTTCCCAAACTGAGCACAAGAAGTGCTCAGCTCCTGCAAGGGCCAGATCTGCCCCTTTGTGTGGCTCCCAGAAGCCAGGAGAGCAGCATGGAGAGGGAAATAATCCATTATAGGGATGGCTCCTTCCTTAGGTTGACAGGTCATTCGGGTTAATATTCCCCAAAAGCAGAATATTTGAATTATTGGGCTTCGGGTTGTTCTTTCCTTGCCTGTTTTCAGTATCACTAGTGAAGAAAATTGAGAAAAAGGACTTTCCAAAGCTCCTGTGGAGCTCTTAAGTGTGGCCCTGCTGCTTTCCCAGGTGGTTCCCTTGTCCTGCAGTCCCCTGCCTGGGCTCTGCTGGATTCCAGCAGGGTGGTCAACTGCCTTAAGTGAATTAGATGGCAAATTCCTCAGGGCTGAGCTATGCTCGGCATCCTTTGGGAGCTCACATCCCTCAATCCCTCTGACAGCCCCTGCTCGAGTTTTTTCAGCCTTTGGATGTGGTCCTAAAAGGAGTTTTGCCATTGTTTATTTTGCCCCTTATTGCAGTGCACTGCTCTGCTCCTGCTCCCAGCAGCAGCTCCTCCAGACCAGGTGTTGGGGGAAACAAGCAACACCTCCCTTGGCTTTTCTTTCCCCTTTGATTTCCCCTTTCAGATGTGTTGGTAGAAGAAAGGACTTGCAAACATGCTGGGTGTTCTCCTGACCTTGGGGACAGTCAGCACCCATCTGTGGGACAGGTTGTCCCTGAGCTGGGTGCAGTGACATGGGGGACACGTGGAGCATCCCAAGGGCACCCTCAACCAGGTCCTTTTAGTCTTTTCATCCTGACTCCATCCAGAAGCAGCCTGCCTTGCCTCCTCAAGGAGCATGGCTGGGATTTCCTGGGATCACGTGCTGTAGGTGAGAGCTGGACACCAAGGCTGGGGAGCTGAAGGCTTGGAGGAGGAAGAGGAGGATAGCAGTGCTGGCACAGGCAGGGAATGCCAGTAGGGAGAGCCAGGGAGAACCAGGCCTGGGCTGAGCACTTGCTGCCTCTGCTCGTGCTCTCTCCTGGGAAGTGTCCCTGGGACTTGTGACCTTCTTGGCCAGGAGCACTCAGCCAGCAGCCAAGGATTGTTCCTGCATCCACTTCTGGCTCACCCTCTGAATTTACACCCCTCAGATATTATCAGAAACTTCCTGACTCATCCAGGCTAGCAGCACTGCCAGCTTTCCCAGCTCCCTCCAAAGCTCAAGCAGATCATGGGAGCTCTGCTGACCCCAAGCAGTTTGGGACATCAGGGTGGCTTTGCCTGGAGATGGAAGGTTGTCCCTGAGAGCCTGGGAGCATCTATATTTACAGAGGTGCCAAACTTTCAAACTGCTCCCAGCCCTGGGGGGATCCTGATGGGCATGTTGGGCTGCAGAGGCTGCCTGGTACCTGTTGAAGAAATCTGGAATGTCCAGGTATGTTGGAGCAAGGAGTATTGGAATACAGATGGATGCTGAACCTTGATCCTGCTGCTGTGGTGGTCTGGAAGCCACAGAGCTGGCTTATTCAGTAACCAGATTCCAGCCTGTCATCCATCTCCTCTCTTATCCTAAAGGTTTATTATCCTTGTGTCCTCAGCCTGAGGAAGGTGAAAGCTCAGACATCTCCAAGTGCCTGTCCCTGGGAGAGAGGAGCAGCCATGGCATCAGTCCCACCTCCAAGACCCTTTTCCTTGGGAAATGGGGTCCTTCACTTGGTATCCACACTAGCAATAAAAAAAATTTTGGCTGGATTCCTGAGTCCCTGCTCACCAGTGCCACATCCCACCATTCCTACACAAAGGCACTGGATGTTTTTGTCCTCCACACTCATATAATTAGTTCATTGCAGCTGGAGTGAGTCCTTGCTCTTCCCAGTGCTGGGTTTGGGATGCTCTGGGGGGGTGTAAATAAATGAATAGATGGAACAAAAGTGCCTCCCAATGTCACGTAGTGTTGGCACCCTCTTCCCTCATCCCAACCATACTGAGGGATCCAGCTGCCAGTGCTGGACCAGTGCTGAGCTCAGGCCTAGAAAGGGGGAGAAAAAAGCCCCAGCAGTCAGCTGGTGGGGCCAGAGGAGAAAATGACTCATCTTCATGCTAAGAAATGGAGACAAACGAATGAATGCACAAGGAAATGTGGGGAGAGGAGAAAGAGGCATCTTGTGTTATCATTCCCAGCTGCACTGTGAGGAGGAGCTTCCTCCCCTGCTGCTGGGGGGAGATGCTGGGAAGATGGAGAGGATGTTTGAGGATGGGGAGATTCCAGACTTGGGGGGGAAATGGGGTTGATTTATGCCAGGGAAATGGGTCTGGTTTAAACCTCACCTCGTGGTACACAACTGTGTTTTCCATCTCTTATTTTAGATGCTTCTCAGTGTTTTAAAAATGAACTTATTTATGGCTTAATTCCCCAAACCTTCGGTGCTTCCTCACACCCCAGGTGACCCCAGGGATTTTCCTGTTTTTAACCTTCCTTTGTCTCCCTCCTAGGACTGGGTGATGACTCCCCAGAATCTCCCCTCAAGCCCATCAGCCCCCCCTTGCTCTGGCAGGGGATCCCAGTGCCACCAGACTCCAGGGATGTGGATGTCCCCACACCAGCTCCTGGCCAGCCCTCCCTGCCCGTGCCCACAGCACCTTCTGGAGATGGGGTGTCCTCTGGGCCTTTGGAAGAGGATGGCCACAATGCCACCCCTGTGGCAGAGCTGTCACCTGCTCCTGTCTCTGCCACCATCGCCGTAACAGAGACCTCCAACCCCAGCTCGGTGCCACCGACCTTGGAGACAGCCCCAGCTCCTCGGACAGCAAACCCTGCTGGCTTGGCAAGAAGCACCACAGATTTGGGGGCAGCTTCCCCTGGCCCCACGGGCACAGCTGCATCAGCATCACCCTCCACTTCCATTCCCACCGATGATCCGGACTCAGTCCTGTCCCCAACGCCTGTCCTGGCGAGCCCTGGCACCACCCAACCACCACTGCTGAGCAAGGATGTCCCCTCCCTGGGGACACTGGCCATGGCATCGAGCCTGGCCATGGAGCCAACACCCCCTGCAGTGACTGTGATGAGCCCCAGCACAGCCGAGGCCGCGGCCTCCGACAAAACCACCGGAGTCACCATGGAGGAGGTGCCACGTGCCTTGAGTGCAGGTGAGCTCCACGCTCCTCACAGGCATCCCCAGACATGGTGTCAACCTTGGGGAGCTCACACAGGAGGGGCAGAGTCCCCAGGCTGGAAGGGAAGGGGTGGTCAGCCTCCTGGGAGCATCACTCAGCAACATTCCTGGAGGGGCCTGTGGCATCTGCTCCACTGGGAGGTGTAGGCAACAAATCTTGGTTGCCTGGAGACAGGAATAAAATCCTTAGGTTTGCAAATTTGACTTGGAGCACTTAAGGATGAGAGGAAACAAGTGGCTGGATGGTGGGTGCAGCCTGAGTTAGGGTGGTGTAGGCTTTTCTCCTCCCTCCTGGACACCTCACTAAATTGGTCCTGGCCTTGCCCTGTCCCCTTCTGTGAGCTCAGGTAGCTTAAAAGTGCTCCAGGAGGCCAGAAAAGAGAGGGATGTGGAGTATTTTCCAGCCTTGGCTGCCTGGTGCTGGGAGGAGCTTCAAGGAGTGAGTCCATACCCCCCCAAGCAAAGCCCAGCTGTGCTTTATCCCCAGTCCGCCTGACTTTATGGGAATGGGATCATTGCAACAACACAGGCATGTCCTGCATCCTCTTTGGGAAGCAGGGAGGGGATATTCCCCCAGCAGAGACAGCTGGTGTGGGTGCATTGGGAGCAGCTGGGGTGTGGGGTGAGTGCTACAGAGCTGGGATTTGGGGGGCTGAACTCTGCCCAACTTTCTGATGGCTCATCCCCAGGGAGCATCGTGGCCATAACCGTGACTGTCATCGTGGTGGTGGTGCTGGTTTTCGGGGCAGCAGCTTACCTCAAGATCAGGTAAGGCTGTTTTTGGGGTGGCCCCTTCTCCCTGAGGCTTCAGCCCCTCTCACCATCACAAAGCTGATGCTCAAGGGCAAAGCCCTGAGGAGATGCTGCTCCCAAGCCCTGGGGAGGGGGTGTAGACTCTGGTCCTGGCACAGCTGCATTTCCAACCACTTTTATACTGAAAAGCAGAGTTTTAATTCCTCGTTTTACAAGAGCCTTGCTCAAATGCCAGAGCCACTGCTCAGCATAGCCATAACCAGTAATTATCCCTTGGGAAAGCTGCTGCTGTGGGTCTGGCTGTGACTGGGACAATAAACAGCAGCACAGCCCAGTGCTGAGCATCCCTAATGAGGCTTTGCTGACAGCTGAGAAGAGCAAAGGTCTTGTTTTAATTCCCTGCCCTGTCTAGTCTGGTTCAACAGGGGCAAAATCCAGCCTGGCCTTATCTTCTGTCCTGCTGCCTCCTCTTAAAATATCCCAAAGCTTGACCCCTTGCACGAATATTTCTCCACCTCATGGTAGAATAACTAATAAATCCCCAAATCAACTGGTTTGCTTTTCCTGGCAGGCACTCCTCCTATGGAAGGCTTTTGGATGACCATGACTATGGCTCCTGGGGCAACTACAACAACCCTCTCTACGATGACTCCTAGCAGGGATGAAGCAAAGCCAACCCCATCAATCCTTAATTTATAAGCTTTTCTGCAGCAGAGCATCCGCTGGCGAGGAGATGCCGAGCAGGGAGCCCCTGCCCTGGGCAGGATTCCGGTGTGTCTGGTGGATGGCAGGAACTGCAGGGCGGGTGTGCAGTGCCAACAATAAACCTGAATTTTGGCCTATAGTCCTGGGGCATGTCAGCCACTTGTTGTAGGCAAGGGAACCCAAATTCCTCAGGGGAAGGGGTGGGGAGGCCAAAGGAGAGGATGGAGGTGCAGCCAGTGCCGTGGCATCCTTTGAAATGCTGCTGCTCTGTGATTTGGGGGGGCATGGGGGGCTGCTGAGCCAGCAGTGTGCAGGGCTCTCCTGTGCTTTCACTTGTCCCTTTGCCCAAAATCACTTCCCTGTGTTGCCCTGCTGTGAAATCCTTTGCCCTGTCTCACCATGAGCAGTTACAGGGCTGCTCAGTGACTCCTCCCTTCCTTGCTTTTCCTGCAGGTGCTTCTCTGCAGAAGCTCCTAATTTCCTTTTTTACTACTTTATTTGGGTTTTTTTTGCCCCAAACACAGCCTGGGAGCCCCCAAAAAGGTGCACTGCCCACCCATTTCACACCTGTGGCTGCTTGCTCCACAGCTTTGTTTTTAATCCCTAAAAAACCTGGCTGCTAAACTAGAGCAGAGTGTTCCTTCAATCCCCAGTTTGTGTTCAGCTTTCAGTGTGTGAGGATGGTGGGTGGCTGATGGCAGGGCTGGTTTGGGAAGGGGATGCTTCACCACTTCTCCCTCTGGCTAAATTCCCTGGCAGTGGAAAGCAAAGCCCTCATGTGTGACCTTAATAAATAAACCAGCACTAAATGACCCTGCAAACTTTTGGGATGTCCCAGCACAGGTTGGGGAACAGGCTCTGCTGTTGGCCCTGCCTCCTAAATGGGGCATCCCAGGAAACATCAAAGCTTGGGGCGTTCCCATGAGTGCTTCCTGCAGCAGATGCATCATCTCCTGATTTCCATCCAGAGACTGGAATGTGTCTGGCACCACAACAGCCACCTGGAAGGGTCAGGAGAAAGGAGGGCAGCTCTTCCAGCTCCGCTTCCCAAAGGGAAGTGCAATTATCAAGCATTTTCCTTTTCCTTCTGAGCCTTTTTTAGCCTATTCACTGGCTTGTCCTTTCACCTCTACTGTGAATACTGAGTGTTCCTCAACCTCTCTAGTTCCAGCTTGGGAGAAACAGGAAATAAACCTGTGAGTGGTTGTTGCACCTTCCAGCCTGGAAAACTTGGAGTTGGGAGCATACACAGGGCAGTGCAGGCTCTGAGGATGCTCAGGATGAACAAAATCCCCTTTCACTTTTTGGGCACCCAAGAAGGAAAGCAATGAATGAGGCCACCTTGGTTAAAAAAAAACACAAACTGAGTCAAAAAACCACCACCCTTCTGCTCTTGGGTGTCGTGGTGCTGCAATTGCCTTCCCAAAACCACACAGAAAAGGTTCTCCCTTGCTCCTGATCTACAGCTCATTATTGTCCAGCAACAGCAAACAGCTAAAATTAAAAAAAAAAGTCAAGTCCAAAGTATTAAAAAAATCACTCACTTTGCTCAAATGCTACTGTTAAAATACATGAAGGAATAAAAGGAGAGGCAAAGCCACCACCTTCACTTAAAAATATATAACCCCCAAGGGAATAAATTCCTTTTTCCTGAAAGAGAACAGACATGGGGTGTCAGCTTTCCTGATCAACCCTGTGCCTGGATGGTAGAAAAGAATGACTCTCTTGCCTACAGTGCAAGGAAGGGGCTGTACATATTTTTGGGGATGTCCTGGGGTGAAAATAGTTTCCTTTGCCTCCCCCAAGTGCCTGGGACCAGAAACCATCCCCAGTGCCTTTATCCACAATGCAGCTGCCCTGTGACATGGATAATGTGGACATGGAAAACGTGTTTACATCTGCAGGACTGTTTGCCAGCACGGGCCAAGGCACGGGACAGCCTAAAGAGTAACAGATGTCTCTGCCAAGTGGAAAAAGCACTTTATTTTGGGGGATGATGCCCTCAGAGGGAGGATGCCTGTGTTCCAGGCCATGGCTGCAAACAGCCCTCTCACATTCCCACCTCAGACCTCCAGCTCACCCAGGGGTTTCTGGGGAAGAAGGGGAAAAAACAACCATAAAAAAGGCATTTTTCCTTCTCTTTTTAAAAATAATGCTGCTCACTCTGCCACTGGCTTGTTTTATTTACAAAAATAGCAAACCCCCGTTTTTCCCAAAGGCCCCCTCAACTTTGGCTCAATTCCACCTCCTCTCAACTCCCCCCATCTTTGGCACTGTTTCATCCCAGAGATATTTTATTTATATAGGAAAAAAATAGTTCACATAGCTGGGTGCAGAACATCCCATTCCCCGAGTCTGGCAGCAGCGCCGCAGATGACGTGATCCCTCTCCAGGTCTCCTGCCTTGCCCTCCTCACCAGAGAGCTGCAGGCTGCTTTATCACTGCTTCCAGACTCCCTCTGGCCTCCCTAATTATGCCCTTGTTTTGCTCATTTGTGAATATTCCCATATATCATCCACATGCTTCCCAGAGTCATCTCCTCAGACTCTTGGTGGAATTGCTGGAGTCAGGATTGAGTTGTCAGCAAGGACACCCCTGGTTGCAGCCCCCAGGAGCAAGAAATGCTCATTAGATACAGGAATAGGCTCAGGTTTCACAGACCCAACTCCTGGTGGGACCATCAAGGAGCAGAAACCAGGGAACTGCCCTGTTTGCAGCACGGAGGTCCCGGCACACCCCTGGGCTGAGCTTGGAGCTGCAGACACAGATGCTCGTCTGCCCCTCTGAGATATAAATAGCACCACATGACCAGCCTTTCCCTAACTGCGTTCCTTCCACTTGGAAATTTAAAAACAGATGGTTTCTCTGCAGCAGGGCAGGGGCAAGACATCAGCCTGGGCACTGGGAAAGCCACAGGAGGGGATGGCTGTTCTGGAGGTTTCATGTCAAACACCCCTAATTCCTCCCCAAATGATGCTGTTGGAGCAACACAAAACCACACCTGAGTCATGAAACCAGACCAGAACTGGGGATCTGCTTTCACAGAGTTCCTGAGCCATCTTCCTGCCACATTCCCATGGGATGGAGGGTTCAGTTGAGCCCCCCGATCCTGGATTGCTCCCCTCACTGCCTTCATGAATCCCTCTCCCAAGTTTCACATACTCCAGCAGGCCCTGGCTTTATTAAAAGCTCCGTGACCTTGTGTGTGCTGTGGCCCTTGTGCCTGCTGGAACATCCCATTTTTCCCACAGGGCAGTGATGATCCCATGTGCTCCTGATTCTGCCCTAGCCTGGTGAGGCAGGCTGGATTCCAGGTGGCAGGCAGAGTGGGAGCTTCCCAACAGCTCCCAGAGCCAGCTGGGAAGCTCTGGCCAAGCTGTCTCCATCCTGGGATCATCACACCACTCTGATCCAAGCTGCCTCCATCCTGGGATCATCACACCACTCTGATCCAAGCTGCCTCCATCCTGGGATCATCACACCACTCTGATCCAAGCTGTCTCCATCCTGGGATCATCACACCACTCTGATCCAAGCTGCCTTCACCCTGGGATCATCACACCACTCTGATCCAAGCTGCCTTCACGCTGGGATCATCACACCACTCTGATCCAAGCTGCCTCCATCCTGGGATCATCACACCACTCTGATCCAAGCTGTCTCCATCCTGGGATCATCACACCACTCTGATCCAAGCTGTCTCCATCCTGGGATCATCACACCACTCTGATCCAAGCTGCCTTCACCCTGGGATCATCACACCACTCTGATCCAAGCTGCCTTCATGCTGGGATCATCACACCAGTCTGATCCAAGCTGCCTCCATCCTGGGATCATCACACCACTCTGGCCAAGCTGCCTCCATCCTGGGATCATCACACCACTCTGATCCAAGCTGTCTCCATACTGGGATCATCACACCACTCTGATCCAAGCTGTCTCCATGCTGGGATCATCACACCACTCTGATCCAAGCTGCCTCCATCCTGGCATCATCACACCTCTCTGGCCAAGCTGCCTCCATCCTGGGATCATCACACCACTCTGATCCAAGCTGCCTCCATCCTGGGATCATCACACCACTCTGATCCAAGCTGTCTCCATCCTGGGATCATCACACCACTCTGATCCGAGTTGTCTCCATCCTGGGATCATCACACCACTCTGATCCAAGCTGCCTCCATCCTGGGATTATCACACCACCCTGATCCAAGCTGCCTCCATGCTGGGATCATCACACCACTCTGATCCAAGCTGTCTCCATCCTGGGATCATCACAGCACTGTGATCTGAGCATCTTTCCCATCCCATCTCCGTGGGACAGGGCAGCAAAGCTCCCTGGGGCACCTTCCTTCCCATGAGGCAGCTCCTTGCCTGTACCAGCTCCATTTATCTTTATCCCCTCAAAATGCCATTCCTTTTTCTGCTGTGCCATTTATTCCCTGGCAGAGGCAGTGAAGGGCTCAGTGCCAAGACAGAACAGTGGTAAGGCTGGTGGCATCAGGTTCCCTCCTGCACTTTCCAGAGGCAAACACCAAAAACAGGAGAGCAAAAGGTCAAAATCACCTGGATCCCACCCCCAAGAACCACTTTCTTTCCCAATACCAAAGCCCAGCTGTGGAGGCAGCTGCTTTTCCAAAGCTCAACTTGACTTTATGTTTTCTTTCAGCCTCCTCTTGTGGCTGGAACCCAAACAGGAATATTTCCAGCTGGGATAAAATTAGCTTCCAACATAACATCAAACTTGCTTGGCTGTGGACTTGCCCAGCACAGTTTTACCATTAGCAACACACTCAAAAGCTACTTGGCCACAGAGTTTTCTGGAATGACAACTCCTACAGGCTGGTAGGAGCCCCACCAGCACTCTGGGCTTACCTGGTAGCAGGTCTCCATCCCAGGAAGGTGGTGGAGTCACCAGGTGCCAGCAGAGCCATTCAGAGGGTGCTCCAAAGCAGCAGGAGTCTTGCTCCTACCACAGAAACAGGGAAACACAGGAGGTGCTAAACCCACTGATTTTCCTACCAGCGTTTCAGGCCTCACACATCCAACCATTTTTCAGCACTGAATCATGGTTTAAACTCAGCTGGGAATTTCCAGGGAGTGTGTGTGTAAGGAGAGCACATCACACACAGTGTAATTTGTTTATTTTAATAGAGATGTTATTTTATATTTATAGCAGTGAGAAAAGTGCTCTAGAAAAAGATCCTCCAGTCAAGGCAAGTTACAATAGCTATCATCCAAATCCTAAATATTCCACACAGAAAGAGGTACTGCTGGATTAAGAAAAGCTTTTGTTTTACAACAGAAAAAGTTAAAAATGAGTAGTTGGACCATGAAGAGTAACTGAGCTTTTTTTATATTCTATTACTGTAAATTATTGGAACGTGAAATGCACAGAAATCAAGAACTGTCTGCAACATTTAAGACTACAAAACACGTTGGGTAGGATATTAGATGCAGAAGGGTGGGTTTGGGGATTTTATTTGATTGGTTTTTTAAAAGGGAATCATCCACCCTCCATTCTCTCTCCACAATGGAATTATAGCATTAAAATCCCCCAAACCACAGAAATTTGTATCCTGTACTCCTCAAGTGCCTCTGAACTGCTGTTACTTCAGTGACTGTCTCAGGCTCAGCCTGAGGTCAAGGATGTGCTTCAAATCAGGTACTTACCAATCAAAATATCAAGCCATGTACATGCCTAAAACCCTACACCTTGGCCTTTCCCAGTGAATGAAGCAAAGTGAGGAAGAAATGGAGGTAAAAGTGACTGCAGCTGGAAAAGGAATGTGGGTGAAGGGACAGCAGCAGGTCAGGATGGGTGTCCAAGGGAAAATGGGGGCTTTGCACCTTGATTTTTGGGCCCTTTGTCACAGCAGGCAGGGCAGCCTTGTTTTGATGGCATTCTGCACATGCAGGTGTCAACACAAGAAGCCAAAGGATGCCATTCCTGCAAGCTCCTGCTCTCCAGCTGCTCACAGAGACAGCTCCGAGGCCCCGAACAAAGATGTCATTCCAAAGGAACACCATGTCCTGGCACACAACTCTGGGCACATCAGCTCTATCCAGAAGAGCTGCTCTCAAAGTGACCCATTTTCCCTGGCAGCTGCAGCCCCAAGAGCTGCTCCTCCACCTCCCCTCACCTTCAGCTGCCCCAAAACATCTTCTGCTGCGTCAGCTGCTCATCGTGCTGCTCTTGTAAGCTCTCCCTGCCCTGACTCAGCAAAGGGCTCCTTGAACTTGGGCCACATTTTTACTGACAAGTGTTGGGGTTTTCTGCAAATAGTCTGTTCCATGGTGGAGTCTTCCTGGTCCAGCTGGATGCAGCCACTGATCCCGGTCACTGCTCCTCCAAGGGCAGCCGGCACCGTCCGTCCTGGGCAGTGTTGTAGGACTCACAGTTCTTGCACTTCATGCCCAGGAGATGGAACTGCACTGTGGAGCGGGCATTGCAGTCATTGCACAGGATCTGCACACAGAAGAGAGAGGGAGACGCTTTGGCACCAGGAGTGTGTGTATATAAACAGGAATTGTGAACACCACAAACCCACACGTGACTCCCAGGCACTCAGCAATAGGACAAGGGGGCACGATGGGCTCAAGCTCTGCCAGGTGAAATTTAAGTTGGAGAGCAGAAAAAAATTCTTTGCAGAGAGAGTGCTCAGGGATTGGAATGGGCTGTCCAGAGAGGGGGTGGATTCCCCATCTCTGGAGGTTTTTAAACTGAGCTTGGCCGTGGCACTGAGTGCCATGATCTGGTAAAGGGACTGGAGTTGGACCAAGGGTTGGACTTGATGATCTCGGAGGTCCTTTCCAACCCAATCAATACTATGATTCTATGATTTCATCTTCATTCCCTAACCCTCAGGTTGGTATCTGATCCAGGACAGCTTCCTAGTGCCCTCTACTGCCAGGAGCTCCAAGGCAAAGCTCCAGGAAAACCAGACACATGGTGTAAGGCTGATCTCTTACCTCCACCATCATGTTCTGGTACTCTGTGGGCATGGGAGTCTGTGCCACTTCGTTGTCCAGCTGACGCCAGTACCTGCTCATGTCCAGCGCCGAGTGCATGCACAAAGGACACCTGTAACCTCTGGCAGGAAGGGAAAAAGAAGTTAAAACCAAAGATGCAGTGAGGCCATGAAACAAATCCACTCAAAAGGACAAGTTTCATATCATGCCAGTGAATGAAACACCATGAAACAAGAAGTTCTTGCAAAGTGAATTGAAAATTCAAAGTCCCTTACCCCTTTAAGAGTTGGCTTTAAATTACCTGGTACAGAATTGGCATTATGATCTTTGCCTTTTGGAGTAGTATGTTTGGACTATGATAACACTAAAAGATGTTTAGAAATACTTACTCCTTCAGCATCTCCTCGTAACATGTTCTGAAAGGAAAACACAGCGAGCAGATCAGTAATAAGAATGTAATTAATGCCTGGTAACACTGACTTGGACTGCACAAAGGCACACAAGCTATCCCCAGACTAGAGGTTAAAAACATCCTTAGGCCAACTGAGAGGAAAACTTCCATCATCAAAATTAACTGAGGAAGGAAGACAACCCTTCTAAAGATAGTATTTCCTAGTGAAACAGGCTGTCCCCACCACATGGGTCCCTTAGAAACCAGTTTTGAGCAGCTGATACAGACCAAGTGTTGCTGAATAAACACCCCACAGAAGGCAGCAGCTTTTCCTATCTCACTATCTGCTTTACCTGTGAAGAAGGTGACCACATGGCATAACATGAGCTCCAACACGAGACGTGTGAATATCCTGTTTCCAGGCAAATATCAGAGAAAACACAAGAAAATTAATTCAAACACAGTCAGAAATAGGGCCACATGGTAATCCAAGAGATGAAAAGAAGCAGCTCACCTCCAAACATATCGGGCAGTCCTGCCTGGAGACATTTTCAATGCACTTTGCAAATGGAAGAGAGAAGAAAAAGTTATTCTGCTGTATAGATATCTGTGTTTTTCTGAAGTGTAAAGTTCCTGTCTGGAAAACTTCTTACAGCTTCACCTGGAGGCCTCTGTGATGCTGTTAACTGAATTTAGAGAAGCAGAACCCACTGCTCCCACTGTTCCTGTGGCCTCAAGGTGTTATTTCTTAAGATATGGAGCTAAGGTGGTGTGTTCTCACCTTGTGCTTCCCTCGGAGACTCAGGCTCAGGCACAAATTGCATTTGGAACAGTGGAAGAAATCCTCCTTGGGGCCAATCCTGAGGAGAGAGGTGTCAGGGCAGGGCCAGCTCCCCAGGGAGCCAGAGCCCAGCTGCCCCCACGCACCTGCAGATGCCGCAGTCCCTGCAGTGGTACTGCTTCTTGTCGCGATCGAAGAGGTGGCAGATATCGCAATAGTACTCGCCAAAGAGGCTGTCACAGCCCTCGCAGCGCTGCTGGGCCTGAGGGGAGAGGAACAGCTGCAGTGCCCTGTGCAGGACTGGGAGCCTCAGGGCAAGAGAGACATGGAGCTCCTGGAGCGGGTCCAGAGGAGTTGATTCAGGGACTGCCTGGAGTATCATTCTTAGGAGGAAAGGCTGAGGGAGCTGGGCCTGTTCAGCCTTGATAAGGGTCTATCAGTGTCTGTCATACCTGAAAAGAGCATGCCAAGAAGATGGACCAGGCTCTGTTCAGTGGTGCTGAGCAATAGGACAAGAGGCAACAGGCACAGAGTGATCCACAGGAAGTTCCACCTGAGCACCAGGAAGAACTTCTTTCCCATGCACTGTGCACTTGGAACATGCCCAGAGAGGGTGTGGAGTCTCCCTCACAGGAAATATTCCAGAAGTGCCTGGATACAATCCTGTGCCACGTGCTCCAGGGTCACAGAATATCCTGAGTTGGAAGGGGCCCACAAGGGTCAGTGAGTTGGACTCCAGGCCCTGCACAGGACACCCCAAGAGTCCTTTATTGCCTTTATCATGTCCCCAAACAGCCTGGGACAGCCTTAATTGAAGGTGGGAGCCCTGATGGTGAATGCAAGGCTACACGTGTGCTTTTTCTTTGTGAATAAGACAATCTATATCTTGGCATAGAACCACAGAGTCACAGAATATCCTGAGCTGGAAGGCAACAGCAAGGATTATCCAGTCCAACTACTGCCCATTGAGATTATCTCAGTTAGTTAAAACATGGTTGTAATAACGCCAAGGTCACGGGTTCAATCCCCTGTGTGGGCCATTGACTGAAGAGTTGGACTCGATGATCCTTGTGAGTCCCTTCCAACTCAGAATAGTCTGTGATTCTGTGACATGTTCCATTCCTGCCTTTAAAGAGTCTTTTTAAGACTTTAAACAGGCATTTCAATGAAACAAACCCCAAGAATTCCACCATGTGACTGAGAGCATTGTCCAAAGGCTCCTGGAGCTCTGGCAGCCTTGGAGCTGCGAGCACTTCCCTGGGCAGCCTGTTCAGTGCCCACCACCCCCTGGGGGAAGAACCTTTCCCTGTTATCCAACCCAGCCCGCCCCTGACACAACTTCAGTCCATAATCCTGCTGGAGGATGGAGGTGGCACCTGATGAGCCATTGTGGTCCCTTCCAACCCGGCTCATCCCGTGATGCCGCTCTCATCCCTCCCTCCCTCCCAGGAGCACCCACCCACCTTCTGCAGGAGGCGGCAGCGGATGCACTGCACCTCGGACACTCGGAACCGGTCCAGCTGGTGCTCCTCGGCAGCGTCGTGGCACAGCCGGCACGGGTACAGCTTCCCGCAGCACGGCGCCTGGCAACGGAGGGGCACGGCAAGGATCAGGGCAGGGAGCGGGGCAGGGATGGAGCGGGGCAGGGCAAGGATCGGGGCAGGGATGGCGCGGGGCACGGCAAGGACCTGGGCACGGCAAGGACCGGGGCACGGCAAGGACCGGGGCAAGGATCAGCGCCCGCCCCAGCCACGGTAAGAGGGGGCCCAGGTTCACCCACCCGCAGCCGGCAGCCCCGCCGGTAGTGTTCGCATCCCTGCTCGCCGCATCCCTTCTCGCTGCATCCTTGTTCGCCGCATCCCTGTTCGCCGCATCCCTGTTCGTCGCATCCTTGCTCGCCGCATCCCTCTTCGCCGCGTCCCCCTCCCTTCGCCGTGGCCATGGCGGCAGCGCTGGCTCCAATCCCGCCCTTTCCGCTTCCTCACCACCGGTTCCGGGGGTGGAGCCGCCTGGAGCTTGCGGTGTGGCTGCCCCAGATCTTAAACTTCTGTAGTATTATCCTTCCCACGGAATCCCCGCTCGGGGTGGGAGGGAGCTCTGGAGGTCCCCGCGCCGCCCAGGCAGGGGCAGCTGGAACAGGTGGCACAGGGATGCGTCCAGGTGGGTCCGGAATGTCTCCAAAGAGGTTGACACCACCACGAATCAGAATATTCTGAGCTGGAAAGGACCTCCGAAGCCTGACGGAGCTCACAGAGCATTTGGACAATGCTCTCAGGCACGTGGTGGGATTTTTGGGGCTGTCCTCTGCAGGGCCAGGAGCTGGACTCGATAATCCTTGTGGGTCCCCTCCAACTCGGGATATTCTGTGATTCTTCCAGATGTTAAGGTGGAACTTCATGTAGGTTTTTTTATGCTCACTGGTCCTCGTCCTGTTGTTGGGCTCCACTGAGAAGAGTCTGGCCCCATCCTCTTGACACCTGCCTTTGAGATCATTGTATGGATTGATGAGATCACTTCAGTCTTCTCCAGACTAAACATTCCCAGTTCCTGCAGTCTCTCCTCATCATCTTTGTGGCTTCTGCTGGATCCACTCCCATAGCTCCTTATTTTCCTTGGACTGTCAGAATTGGACACAGCATTCCAGATGTGACCTCACTAGGACAGAATGGAGGGGGAGGATCACCTCCCTCAACCTGCAGGCCACACTCTTCCTACTGCAAAACTTCCTCTTAAACCTGTCTTTCTTTCTCCCCAGTCCTCCCACAACCATCCCCCCTAAAATCCCCACTCTCCCTCCCCCAAACCTTCTTTTCCCCCCCTGCATTTGCCCGTGGCTACCTGACTGAGTGCTTTGGCCAGCTGGGAGCATCCGCTTTAGGCAGAACCAGGCCTGGAATTGGAACATCCTTTTATTTACAAAAGAAATGTACATGGTCAAGACACACCACAGCCACAAATCCCAAAATTCCATGAGTTCAGATCATATTCTACCATGATTCATCAATGGGAAAGGCTATATTTTTGTGGAAAAATAATTTCCAAAGTTAATGACACCATGTGAGTTGTGACAGCTGATGGAAAACAGAGTTGTGAGCAACACAGAGACAGCACAGAACTGACCACAGACAAATTGAGGGCAGATAAGCAAAAAATGGTTTCCAAACAGTCACGAGATAAAACCAGTCAAGTTCTACACATCCCATTCCCCCAGGGACCTAAAAGGAATGATGACTTCAGTTACTGAGCCTGCTTAGTGTTCCACACTGATATTCCTTCCTGCCACATGAACAACAGCCAGACAAGAGGCTCAGTCAAACACCCCAAAGACAACCACCTGAACAGGGTCAAAGGTGGGAAGGGAAAAGGAATCTAACACAAAGTGACATGTGCATTAGCAAGGGTTTCAAAGGAACAGCTGGGAAGATTTGCACATTCAAATGTTGCATTTCCTGCACAGACATTTTTTTGCCTGTCAAGGCAAAAGTGCTTTCCAAACTAGATCAGGCAACCCACCAAAACAGAGTCATTTCAGAGGCTGCTCTTGTCACTATTCATTTAAAAATAAACTCCTCGTGTGGGCAGCAGTTAGGGAAGAGAAAGCTCAGCTTCCTCCAAACCCCTCCAAACCAGCTTCTGCCCTTGTCACACACCAACAACTGTGAGTTTTCTCAGACAAGGCCTGGCCCTGGGCCAGAAAGTCAACATTTCAGGGGCTCTTTGCATGCAAGAAATCCAGCAGCGTTGGCAGTGCCAGCTGTCCTCAGCCTGGACCTGAGCCACTTCCATGGCAGTGCCAACAGAGTAAGGGATCCTCCTCTCCCCTGCAGAGACCTGGCAGCTTCAGCCCCTGGAAACTCAGCTGGGTTGTTCCCACTATTCAGTCACCTGTATCAAGAGGAGAAAAGCAGAATGATGCTCAAGACAGGGTAACAAAAACACAGAGGTGCTCCTTGTGACAGGCTTTGTTTTGATTTATTACACATCCTTACCTTGCTGAAGCTGTGTACTTACATCTCTGTGTTTCATAAAGCAGATAACTGGAGTTCTTTTTCCCCCTCCTCACATGCAGGCAGCCAGTTTCCCCTTTTTTTGTTGTTCTATCAACTTGCCCAACCCCAGCTTTGTGAGCTGCTCCATTTCCAACACCCACTGCCCAGCCCCTCAGCTTAGAAAATTGATTTACCAGAGTCTGTCATAGCTACATGTCCTGACCAAGGATGTGAAGCATAAAAGAATTTTCCCCTTGTACTTCCCAACTAGGCAAGTGTTCATGGAACTATCTGTCAGAAGGCTGCATAGCAGGAATTCAAGCCCACCTTTTACAGGTAGGATCTTCTCCCCAAGGCTAATGTTCAGCTCTGGGGAAACTGGCTTCTGATGCCTCTGGCATCAAGGGCCCTGACAGCTGGAAATTGGAAAAGAAAGACACAGGATCAATATCCAAGCATAGGATCAATGGAAAGAACCATCACAAGCCACCTGGTAGGGATGCATGCAATGGCAACTTAAAACAAAGCTGTTCTGTGGTCAAAAAATGCTCCCCCAGCATAAGACAGTTAAGATCCCAAGGCAAATTCTGCTCCTGGTAAGAGTCACACTGGAAATGTGTGGGCTGTGCTGTTGAAAGTCACAAAGCAAACAAGTGCAGAGCAGCACAAACCAGTTTATTGCTTGGATACCTGCTGTGAGGACAGGCTTGAGTTATGAAGGTCGATAGTGGCCAGGGAGGGGACTCGGGACTCTGGAATTGTTCTGTTCTCCTTCTTCAGGAATCTGGGATGCCACTCTGCAAAACACAGCCAAGGCATGCAGGGTTAAGGAAATAAGAGCTGCTTGCCCCTTATTTTGGTACCAGGTTTTATTTAGAGGACATCAAGGCTCTCACCTTCCACTCCTCTCAGCTCGGGGCGATGATTTAGTTCTGGCAAATGCACATTTGGCTTGGAGAATTCCCATTTTTTCCTACTTGCCTGAAGGGTGGTTTTTTCATTAGTAACCTGTAATCATAAGGATCAGCTCATGAAAATACAGAAAAAATAAACCTATTTTCAAGCTTAAAAAAAGCATCAACAGTGTTTTGCTGTAGTTGGAATCTGTACAAGAAAAGACTCTGATGTGTGTGAAGGAATTCAACCTGCTCAGGGGTCATTTACACACTAATAAAAATGAAAAAGCAACAGCAAAATAAAAGCAATCATCTAAGTGAGGCTGGTTTTGGAGAGATAAAACACACCACTTGGAGAATGGCTGGGATTAGTTATCTGGAAAAAAGCAAATGTTCCTTGTGGCACAGGAAGAATCGTGCCCAGGTAGTGAGAGCAGTGGAAAATTTCCATTTCACTTGTTTTCCTTATCAATTTTTAATGCCTTCATGGCATGACTAGAGAAGGCCCTAACCACATTAAATCCAAACCCTCAGTTCTGCTGCAGTAGCACAGCTACATGGTCTGCTTTTCCTGGCCAGGCAGGAGGCCATGGATATATTCCAAATCTCAGATATCCTGTGCTGCACTGCTCCCATCATTTAAATTTGTTTCCTGACATTAAATGTGTTTTATAGAACTATTAGCAAAGGAAAACAAACAACAAGCCTGTAGGAAAAAAATGGGGTAAAGAAAACAGTATTTCTAGTTGGGAGCTATGGTGAGGGATGGAACAGATGGAATTCTTGACAATAAAACACATAATTGAGTTCAGAGTTTTATTTCTGCTTTGCCAAGGGACAAAGACAGATGACTCACCGGAGTCAAGCTGACACTGCAAGGGCCCACTGGAGAAAGCCTCCCTTGCTTTAGCAGTGGATTCCAGTATTTTTTACTCTTCTCATCCAGTCTGTGATCAAAAACACCCCAAACTTTGTATTAATTGAGGTAACATGGGGAATATAACAACAACAAATGCAAGATATCCCAAGGTCCCATCTTGTGCTCCCCCATCATCACCCTGCAGTGCTCAGGACAAGGCAGTCCCTCAGCAACAGGGATGATGGACACAAACTCTCCCAGCTCTGCTCCCATACCTGTAGTTCAGGCTCCCAGGCATAGGACCCATCCCAAAGGTCGGAGAAAAGCTCTGGTTGATGGGAAGGATAACTCTGCCCGTGTTCTTGGTGTAGTCCAGGCTGCTGCTGGAATCCTTCAGGCTGGTCTGAGGGCTGATTTTAAACGGGTTGATGGCGCTGTCGTAGAGGAAGCTCAGGGTGGAGGATCGATCTGCTTGCTCTGCATCAGCTTTAGAGTACCTCGTCTTCAGTAACTTTGCATCTCTGTTCCTTGGGCCAAAATCCTGTTGGGAAGATCAGCATCATCTTTCTCTGCCAGGCATGGTAAAAAAGCAGCCAACAGCAGTGCATACAGGGGAAAAAAAATCAAAAGCCAAAACATGCAGGATTCTGCAAGGATCTGATGGAGATGGAATTGTTCCTATTAGAAAACCTGTTTTCCATCAAATGGGAGGAAACTTTGGGCAGAGTTCAGCACCCTCTGTAAACAAGTCACTTCAGAACAGAACCAGAAATGATGGAGGAAGAACAGCCTTATCCTGTGCCACTTCCAAAGGCATTAAATAAAAACTGAGCCCAATGTCATCTCAAAGTCATTGCAAAGCCTCCTTAGTACCCAACTGAAAGCAAAATGTTTTATTTCTAATTTTTTTATTTTTTAATTTTTTTTATTTTTACTGTAGAGACAAGGCTTTAAAACAGGTAAAGAGCAGCATAAAGCATGTTCCCATGATTCAACATGACTTATGCTTCCCAGTTTTTTCTCCCTTCAGCTCTGTATTTGCAGGAACTGCATCACCATGTAGTTCACCTGCAAGGGACTGGCCAAAGAGCCACATGAAGACCCCTGAGCTATTTCCCAGGTATTTAAACTCCTGCATGAATTTATATTTTTATAAACTTTGAAACATGAAAAAAAAATGAAAAACAGGTATGGAAAAAAAATGGACTAACCTGGACACTGAACAATTTTCTTTCTTCCAAAACATTGTCTTTGTCCTTTTTGCTGATTTTGGATTTTTTTTGTAACTGATGGTCTCTGGCATCTTTCTGGATCTTTAATTTAAGCTCCTGAGTAAATCTACATTCCAAATAAGGAGAAAGGGGGAAAAAAAACAGTAATCTTAACATCATCATCAATTGTTCAGCCCAGGCTTCTACAGACTTTTAAGTAATCAAACAAACCATGCTTTTTAACTAATGGGAAGTCAAATATGATGGATACAATAAAATAAACAAAATCTTGAGCACACATTTTTCACATCACAGCAATAAAGCTGTTTGTATTCCAGACTGGTGCAGAGAGTGACCAGTATTAAGACTGTACTACCCAAAATGGTGTGACACTGAGTGCACACACTGATGAATTAATGTCACAACAAGCTGAACGTGCCACTCCAACGTGTTCCCTTCCAACTGCTCTCCTGTTTCCAGCAAGGCTAAACCCAAAGAAACCCAAGACACTGAGCAGCTGTCAGCTCTGCAAACCCAGTGTGCCAGCTAAAAGCACAACTGCTTCACTTCTTTATAATCTGAGGCTGCTCTGAGCAAGAAATGAGCTGCTTTACCTCTCAGCAAACCCATCCTTGGTAAAGAAATCACGCTGCAAGAGTTCGGCGCAGGACGGTCTGTCGTCGGGGTCAATCTGCAAACACTCCTGTCAAACCCATGTGAAAATGGGAAATTAGAAATGAAACCAAGGCTTTGGCATGTCTGAGTGAAGGCAGGAACAAGGCTCCTCCCTGGAGGATGTGCAGCAATCCCTTTGGCTCTGGAGGTGACTGGCTGAGTCCTCCCTGTCACGCAGGACTGTTGCAGTTCTCTCTAAGCTGCCAATCCAGGCAGTTGCTCACTCCATGGGGAGCTGAGACAAAGGCACTCTAATAGCCCTGTTCTCAGCTGCACAAGGTGAACAACAAGCAAGCAGAGAAATGTTCATAGGAAACAATCTGTTAATTACCTTGGCTAAATCCAGCACGGCAGCAGAGAGCTTGGGATAGCGTTTGTCCAGGGATTCGACCTCCTTCACCTCAGGCAACCTCATGCCAGCAAAGAGGGGATTTTTATAGAATAACTCTTGGTGTCTTGGAATTAAATTACCTGGAATCACACAAACCAAGCAACCACATGGAAAAAATATACAGGACAGTGAAATACTTGAGAGGCTGAAATACTGGGTCAGCATTACTGTGAGGTTGTTCCTTTCCCACTCATCAAAAAAACTTTGATCCCTTCTTTGGGTTGGTCTCTTCTCCCAGGCACTCAGCAATAGGACAAGGGGGCATGATGGGCTCAAGCTCTGCCAGGGGAAATTTAAGTTGGATATAGGAAAAAATTCTTTCCAGAGAGAGTAATCAGACATTGGAATGGGCTTCCCAGAGAGGGGGTGGATTCCCCATCCCTGGAGGTTTTGAAACTGAGCTTGGCCGTGGCACTGAGTGCCATGATCTGGTAAAGGGACTGGAGTTGGAACAAGGGTTGGACTTGATGATCTCAGAGGTCTTTTCCAACCCAATTGATTCTGTGATTCCTGAGCAGGCACCAGGAGTCCCACAGGCTCTTACCGAGGCACTTGGTGATATGGTAGAGCTGGTCAATGTCTGAATCTCCAGGGAAAAGGGGCTCTCCTGTAAGCATTTCTGTTATCACCGTGCCAATAGCCCAGATGTCCACAGCCCTGGAAATAAAAACAACACCATCCCAGCTCAGCACGGCTTCATTTGCCCCTTTGCTCCAAAGGCTGAGCAATGCAGAGGATGGAGCCTTCCACAACCCTCCAGAGGCCACACTCACTTGCCATACTTGCTGTCTCCCACCAGCAGCTCCGGGGCTCGGTACCACCGGGTGGCCACATAGTCCGTGTAAACTTCCCCGGAAGCCGCCAAGGGACGGGCGAATCCGAAGTCACAAAGTTTCACAACTCCCGACTGGGAAACCAGGATGTTCTCTGGTTTAATATCCCGATGGATTATCTGCACAGAGGAGAGCAAGTCAAGACAAACTCCCCATTGGTACAGAGCAAACTTGCTGGCTCGGCAAAAATTGTAGCTTTCTTAAGTAGAAAATTAGAGAACGCCTAATTTCAGAAACATTTATTTTATCTCTTTTCAGCCAAAGGTTTATTTCTTTATATATATACATGACTATGTGCTTCTGTATCTACTAATTCTAACTGCAGAGCTGATTTCTTGCACATACTTACATTATGACTGTGACAAAAGGCAACTCCTCTCATAATCTGAAATAAGTATTTCCGAACCCTCTCGTTGTCCAGTCCCTTGGGAGACGCCTCGAGGTCGTCGAGCACCGTGTGATCCACAAACTCAAACACCAGATACCACCGTTTCTTCCTTTTACACACTTCCAGCAGGTTCACCAGATTCTCATGTCTGAGTTGCTGTTATAAAGCAGGGAGTATTTAGTGAGAGATGGATGGTCTATAACAGGAAAACTGTTATAATAATGGATATTTTTAACTGCAGCCCAGCTGGGACATTGCCAAAAAATGCAATTTGAATAAAAATTGGGGAGGGAAAAAAGGCAATTTTATATTTTAGCTATTTTGCCATCATGCTCTGACCAGACAAGAATCCACCCTCAATTTGTTACACATTTATCCCACACCAACACAACAGGCCATGCTACAGTGCACAGTTATTTATTAGCTGGAGTCTGGCAGGGAAATATCACCTGGAGGCAGCACCAGAGCCTAGGGATGTGACTGAGGGAAATGCAACAGGGAATTGTAGGGGAAGCTCTGCCAGTCCAGAGGCAGTGCCAGCCAACCTGCATCTGGGTCTGCCCAGATTTCTTGAAGGCCTGAAAAGAGAAGAATTTTTTAAGGACAATCGATTAGAGGAAAAGCTCTTTCCTCAAGAATTGTTTGTGCCCAGCCCAGGAGATCTGAAGAGGTTTTGCTGTTTTCAGCTACAGTTAAATTTCTACCCAAACTCCAGAACAGGAGTAAAGAAAAGATAAATAAATAAAATGAGGTTCACAAGGAGCAAGGGAAGAAACTGCAAACAGACTAAATCTGCAGGTGTTTGCTTTCACTGAGAGAGGCCACCCTTACTGAGCTATATAAGGAAACGTTCCCCTTGCTAAGATTCCACTTACCCAGGAAAACAAGTTAATTCCCAACACACCTGGGAGGTGCTGCAGGCTCTGACTCAGTAACACAGGGAGCCTGACCAAGGGATCAGATACAATCCAGGCTCACAGATACACCTTAAAAGTGTTTGAGGGGATAATGCCTGGAGCTGCTGGATGTGTCTCAAGCTCCAGCACACACATTTCTATTAACTCTAACATTCTACAGTTCTGGCAGTAATGGCAAATATAATTTTTTTTCCCTTCACAGCACAGGGACTGTCATCTGCCAGACTTAGGAAGAGACACTTGTGGCAGCCAAGGGGCCAGGACACAGGTTTGGACACAGGTTTGCTGGTATTCCCACCACTGCAAGACCCCACAGGAGAGAAAAAGCCTGGATGCACTCCAAGTGGAATAAGGCTCTCCTTCATTTCTTCACCAGACACATGTATGTTCCAAACTCCCACCTTTTACTATCCCAGGTTGCTCAGAGCTCCATCCCACCTGGCCTTGAGCACTCCCAGGAACGGAGCAGCCACAGCTTCTCTGCCCAACCAGTGCCAGGGCCTGCCCACCCTCACAGGGAACAATTTCTTCCAAATATCCAAACTAAAGCTGCTCTCTTCCAGTTTTACTCCGTTCCCCTCATCCTGTCACTGCAATAATGATACCAGGCAACTCCCACACTCCAACAGCAAAGGACTCCCAATGGACTGCTGAGGTTCAGGGAATGTGACACCTCCAGCCTTCCCTCCGCCAGGGAAGTGCCATGAATAAAAGAAAATAAAATAAAACTTTCCTAGAAGCACTTTCCCGGATCAGGTAACACCGAGATCCCCCAGCTTGGTTACTGTCACACTCAGGTCACCATTCATCCGCAGGTGTTAAAAGTTCAGCGTTTCTTTCATTATCGGCTAATTCACAGCAGCGGGGACAAGAATTCGGGACAAAACAGGGGCCCGGTGACCACCAGGAGGCAACAGAGTTCTCGTATTTTCTCTGCTGTCACAGGGCACATAAACACACTTTTCTAACGCAGGTTTCGCCAGGTGACTCCAGCAGGGGAACAGCAGGGCAACAAAAGGCTAAATTAACCCATGGAAATACAGACAGGGCCAAATGGAGCTTCTTTCGCCTTGGATTTCCTCAGTTATACCTTGTAAATGGAGCTGACAAGACGCTGTGCTGCGACACAACCCCATGGAGCCTGAATGGGGAGCTGAGCGAGGCGCCGCGAGTTTAAAACACAAACCTGCCCAAAGTGAGACACCAAACCATCCCGGAGGGTCCCCCCCGGCTCACCTTGAGCAGTTTGATCTCCCTGGCGGCGATCTTCCTCACCGCCGCGTCCTCCTCGCTCTCCAGGAACTTCTTGACGGCCACGATCTGGCCGCTCTCCTTGTTCCTGCACTTGGTCACCACCCCGTAGCTGCCTTCCCCCACCAGCCCCAGCACCTGGTACTTCTCCATGGCCGGACAGACCCGGCTGGAGCGGCCGGACAGGGATGCGGGGTCTGGACCGGGATGCGGGGACTGGACCAGGATGGAAACACCGGGGATGGCGGCGGCGGCGGCGGCGTCGCCAAAGCAACGGTCCGCCGTAAAGCGCAGCCGCGCCCCGCCTGTCGCAAAAGCCTGCGTGGAAACCTGCTTTGCTTATTAAAAAAATTGTTACAAGTATAAAACGTGATAAAGATTGATTTCTTGAAACCGCTGGGGCACGTAAAGGGGACACGGCTAAGCGGCCTTGTGGCTTGAGCGCAGTGTGAAGACATCCAGGCTGAATCCGTGTAATGGCTATTCCCTGTGGGCTGTTGGGATGCTGCTGGTGTTGCCAAGGATGTGGCCGTGAAAAAGGCGAAAATAATTCGCTTTTAGGTGTCTGTCCCAGTGCTCTTGCTGTGCATTTTGTCTTGAAAAGCTATCCTGCATCCCTGTGTATTTATTTAGTGATGGAGACTCCATCCAATGTAGTCTTCATCCAACATCCTCTTGTTCTTTCCATCCAGTGATGGATGCAGCACCCAGAGATGGTTTTCTGCTCACCCCGACCTGGCTTGCATGGCTGGACACGTGTAGGAAAACACAACCAGAAGCTGCAGAAACAAGGACATTCCATGTGGATATTCCCAGTATTCTCTCCTCGGTTCAGTGCCCTCCATTGCACAGCTGAGGGTCCTGTAGGAAATGAGGTGTCCAATCTGTCTGAAGAAGTTTATGGGCACCTGTCAGGTTGGGACTAATGCAACATTCCTCTTTGGGAGAGGAGCAGTCTATGCCTTGCCAAATTGCCAATTCCCTGGAAAACAGCGTCAGGAGTCATCATATATCCCAATAATACTTTCTGGAAGCTTTACTCTATTTCTCTTGAGTCACGTTGATATGAGTCACCCTCTGTAATTAATTCCTGGTTGTTTTTATGTCTCCTTCACCCTCATCCTCACTCCCTGCACGCCATCCCTGCAATGCACCTTTCCAGGCTGACCTCACATTATCAGGAGGGAAAAAATCAGGTCTGGGTTGGCATTGATTTATGACATTCCTCCTACCTTCTCCTGTTCATCACTAGCAAGTGCCTTCTCTGGGGCCTGGCATCTGTCCCGTGCTGTTAATGGAGAGCTCTCCTGGAATGCAATTAACTCTTCCCCTCCTGAGACACTTTTGGATCCATCAAATGAAGGAACAAACCACATGGGTACAATGTACACCATTAACTTATCATGGACAAAGGGGATTGGATTCAAACTGAAAAAGGGCAGAGTTAGATTAGATATTAGGAAGAAATCGTTCCCTGGGAGGGTGGGCAGGCCCTGGCACAGGTTGGGCAGAGAAGCTGTGGCTGCCCCATCCCTGGGAGTGTCCAAGGCCAGGTTGGACAGGGCTTGGAGCAATCTGGGATAGTGGGAGGTGTCCCTGCAGGGAGGGACAATAGAACGGGATGGGCTTTAAGGTCCCTCCCCACCCAAACCACTCCAGGATTCTGTGCCTCCACTGTCAGCGTGGTGCTGTAATTCAAAGCCAGAGAGCCTGAAGAATGATGGGCCACCTTGCTAAACCTTACAGTGCCTTCATTCCAGGTGTGTTTGCAGCCTGCTGGTACCTCAATGGCACTGACCGAGCCCGGGCTTGATGAATGGGGGAGAAACCCTTTTCCTCTCTTAATAACAGAGACTTTGACTGAAATCCTTTTCTCCAGAGCGTCATTACTGGCGATGCTTTCCCATCCCCACCGTGGGAACTCTGTAATATTTTTTTCCCTTTTAAAACACAGGCTACGGTGATCCCATCCCTGCTCCCAGGGGCATGGGATGATCTGGGATAGGGGCGGGGTTCTGCCCGGCTGGGCCGGCCCCGGGGCGGGCTGATGTGATGCTGATGGTGCTGATGGTGCTGCCGGAGCCGGGGGCGGTGCCGTCGCTCGGGCCGAGCCCCGCCCGCCCCTGCGCAGCCACCATGAGGCTGTGCCGGCGCTTTGTTCCCGGGGGTCCGCGGCCGCCCATCCCGATGCCAGGAGCGGCCTGATCCCGCTGGAAGGGAGGAGGAGGCGGCGCTGTTCCCACCAGGATGCCATGGGGAACTGCTGGGCGCAGTGGTGCTGCGGGCTGTTCTTCCGGAGGGATGCGGGCCGGCTCCAGCGCGGCGGAGGGTGAGCGAGCGGCAGCCGCGGCTGTCCCTTCCTTCCTTTCCCCTCCCCGGGGCGGGGAGGTGCCGGCTCCGCCTTCCCGGGGGCACCGAGGGGTGGCAGGGGGTCACAGGGCTGCGGGGGCCGTGCGGGGTCTGGGTGCGCCCCTTCCAGCGGCATCCCGGGGGGATGGAGGCGGATGGAGCCGCCGGGAGCGCGCCGGGCTCCGTGCGGTTTGTGCGGTCGGGGCTAATGCACTTCCAGGGTAAGCGGCTCCTCCTCACCCGTTCCAGCGGTGTTGTTTTTCCGGCAGGAGATGCTTAGGAAGGTTTTTCAGGTCAGTTGGCAAAAACTGGGCAGGCGGCCGTGTTTGTGCGGAAAAAAGCCCGGTTTTTTGCAATGTGAGCTCGGCTTCTCCGTGAGTCAGAGGCTGAGACGCTTTTGGGGTGAATTGGGAGCAGAATGGCTCAGATGAACTCATACCTCTTGCAGAATGGTTCTGATGAACTCACATCTCTTGCAGAATGGTTCTGATGAACTCACATCTCTCGCAGAATGGTTCTGATGAACTCATACCTCTTGCAGAATGGTTCTGATGAACTCACATCTCTCGCAGAATGGTTCGAGTGAACTCATTCCTGCTCAGATCTCTTGTAAATGTGTAACCCCAGTTTCATTCTGCAACAACCGGTTCGTGGAAGAGCCAACAGGGGAAGAAAATGCCACCTGTAAAAAAAACTTGAGGTGTTTTTTTCCATATGCTGAGTCGTCTTTGATGCTTATATCACTAATTTTTGATGTATTAGGATAGAATTAGTTCTGGACAGACACACTGAGCATTTTACATGTTGCAAACTCGTGGCCTCTTATTTCACATCAGCTCTGGCAGGCAAGTCTCCCCTTCTCCTAAAAGGGCTTCAAGACAAGCTGCTTCCCAGATAACTGGGTGAAAAACCAGGGCAGTGTGTGTAGAGGATACCTGCTTGTATTTTTAGGACTCTGGCAGAGGGTAGGAGAGCATCTGAAATGCCTTGACAGCAGGCAGCAGTCTCTTGTGCTCTGAAAAAAAACAGAGAATAGTTGAAAGGTTCTTCCTCCACCTGTGTTTTTTGCTCAGTCTCCACTCATAGGCCAATACCTCAAGTTTGCAAATTAGATTGCTACCAAATTATGCACATTTTGCTACTTCTGAAACAGCATAATGTTATCAACTTAAAGATTATTTCATTCACTTATCAATTTAAAGATTATTTCATCACTTAGCAACTTAAAGATTATTTCAATCACTCAGAGCCCTCCCCCCACACACTTCATTATTTTTAGATGCTCCAAGATTTGACTGCAAGAAATAAACTCTCAATTAAATAATTAAGTACAGAGATTTTAACAAGTGTTTTGATAACCTGCAAGATCATAAATTGCCTTGCTTGGAACTGTGCTTAAAATATATATATATATGTACAGAGTGCTGAAAAGTTGGTCTGTAATACTTTGAAGGTTGAAACTTGTGTGTTGGTGAAGTTGGAAATAATTCACCTCATGCCTGGTGCTGTAAACTGGAATTATACTGGTGTTAACAGCACAGATAGTCCTGAAACAATTTCCTGGGGCTTAGATTCTTAATGGTGTTGGCTCCTGCACACCAAAAACCACACAAGGCCAGCAGGGAAATTGCTCTAAGTGTTCATGCCACGTGTCCCGATTGCACCTGCCATGTAGTGCAGGAATTCAAGTGGCCTTTCCCCCCTGGTTTCACAGCAGGGAATCCACTGCAAACGGTTCCTTGGTGGCAGGAAAGGTTGTGCAAGGAGGAACAAGTGGGTTGTGCAACAAGTTGCCAGGGGAGACATTCCCTAAACAGACTTCCAAAGAAAAATGAGTTGGAGCTGCAATGGGGTGTGATTAAAATAATTCAGGCTTTGGCTGATGTGTGGCTTTTATTATTGTGGAAGTCGGTGTTGGTTGCAAGTGCTGAACGATCTTTTGTGCAAGTGGAGAAACCCCTGAGGCCCTGGGTTTGTTCCTGGGGCCAGTCAGCACCTGCAGCTGGAAACCCGAAACTGGAAACAGTTCGATGAAATGGATGTTGGACTGAGGCGTGTTTACATTTGAGTGTAAATCTTGGATGGTGGCCAGACCTCTTTGGCTGCTGAAAATGTACTCAGGTAACTTCATGCTGGGTTGGGTTTTGTAGAGGACAATGTTTACTGTCCTCTGTAAAAGAATTAAAATAAACCAGGGAGAATTCTGATTAAAGAGGAGGAGATGATTCCCTGTACAAAATTAGACCATGATTATTTTTCTTTTTTTTTTTGTGGTTGAAAAGTTTTGTCTTAACCTCTTCATAGACATTTTTCTGAGGTTCAACCTTGTGTCTGTGCCACGGGATCAAAATAAAACGTGCTGTTGAACACTGATGTTGTACAAGGTGCCAGGAAAGAGTTAAGTACCATGATGAGCAACAATGTTTTCATACATTGCCTGGAATCGTGGTGTTTGAGAGAGAATTGTATTGAAGAGATTGCAGAACACGCTGATAGTCTGTAAATGTCAAGTCCAGCATCCTGATAAGTGATTTCATCTCTTGAGGGTTTTGTGATTTCATCTCTTGAGGGTTTTATTTTTTTTCTCCATTTGTACAGAAAATGTTCACATGCTTTTGCCTCTTCCCACTGTGGCAGCGAGGCAGAGCTCAGGTCAACAACTCGGTGTGTTGAATACATGAAGGTTTTATGGTTATTTTATACTTACTTAACATATTTTAAAAGCTATTTTAAATTCTTGGGCTCGTTTTCCTTCTGCTGTGTTTTGAAGACTCTTCTGTAGTGTAACTGTGGGCTTATTTTTCCAGATCCAAGTATTTTAGAACATGTTCAACAGGAGAACACTTCACTATAGAGGTGAGTGCTTACATTTATAGGGATTTAAGCACAAGTGGGAAAAGCTGAATCTCAGCAATGCCTTTAACACTTTTTGCAGCTGATGGACAGTGAAATACTCTGGGTTATTCCAGACCAAATTGATGCTGCAGGGGGTGAATTACAGTCTTCTTACAGCACCTCAGAACATTAATACATCATCTCACTGGAATATGTGATTTGGGAGGAAGAGAAGAACCTGTTGTGATCTGATACTCATCACCAGAGCATTCCACAGTCTGCCTGTTGCATCTGTCATCTCTTCTGTGCTGGGAGTGATTTGTCTGCTTGTCTAAGTGCAGAATATTTAGTTCTTGGTGGCAGGATCATGACTCAGATTGTACAGGAAGAATCTGACGAGGTTCCCTTGGAGTTTGTTCACTCCAGGGGTCCTTCCTCAGCCTCCAAATCTCACTCCTTTAAGCCAAGGGTAGTGGAAGGTTAATTTGCACAAGCTGAAATTCTTGGAATAACCTGGTTTACTTTCTCTGAGTGTTTCTTATGGTCTGGAAGTCCTAGACCACTGAGATTGCCCCTGGTAATGAAATTAATTACTGTAATGAGTGCTTTGGCTTTCAAGAATGGGCACAGATACACATGGTGGAGGAATTCTGGTTTGGTGCACAACTTCCAGTTAGGAGAAGGTTTTCCTTCCACAGAAATGTGATAGGGAAAAGAGGGTTTTATTCTCCTCCCAAATTTTTAGGTCAATAAGGAGTCCTGCTGTAAGTACTGACCTCTGTATCATGGACTGACTAAATTTAGGGTGACTGTACTGAAAATAGTACAGATAATTTTTATTATCTTTTTTTTTATGTGATAGTTGAGCTTCTGCTGGACAAGTTTGTGCAGCTTAGAATGCTTTGGGTTTTAACTTGGACTCTTCTCCTTTTAGGAGAATGTAATATTTGAGCAAAGAAACATTGGTAAGAAGGCAGGTCCTCCTCTAAAAGTAATAATTCCTCTAAAAGTAGAGACTTTCATAAATGCTGTTACAGTCTCATTCGCCATCAGTGTTTTTAAAAGACAAATGAAATATATATTAAATCTATGCCTTTAGTGACTTATATATTAAATTGCAAATATTATTTACTTCTTTTTCTATACAGTTTGAGAACCTGGTGGAGAGTGATGAGGTGGGTACCTGGGGCATCGTGTGAACCTGCTCCTACAACCCTGAAAACTGGTCCCAAGATCTGTATTTTCCTCCCACTTTAGCTGTGTTGTTGACTTACCTCACAGGGGGGGTTCTACTTTAAGTTTTCCTTGCTCTAGGAATGAGTATTTAACAGTTTGGATGGAGATCTAAGAGGTTGGTTTTGGGGAGTATGGGAAGTAAACTGTTTCAGGAAGGGAGGGGGGGAAAAGTGTGTTTTGGAAGATTTACACGAGGAGCAAATTCTGCTTTAACTTGTGCAAAACTCAGCAAGTTCTGACAACACAAATGGGCCTGGGTTGGTTTGCTAAGAAAATGTGTGGGAATGCTCTGTCTTCCCAATTACAGGTTGCACAGGACATCAGAAAAATAGAAATTGGCCTTAAAACTTCAGTCTTAAATTAAGCACAGCTTGTTAATGGGCAGGACACACATCACGTTTTTCAGTGTATTTAAAAAGATGAGGACTAATAGTTTAGTTCCTGAAATACACCACTAGAATATTTATTTTCAGTTGGATGTGCTTGTTTTCCTTAGTCAGCCACTTCAGCTGATTGCATAACAAAATTTATTTTTGTTTTAATTTCAAATTAAAACAGTGTATTTCCCCCCCCTAATTTTAAAAGTAATATATGGGAGAAACTGTGATTTCATGTTGGTTTTTCTTTTAATGGATTGATTGCTGGAATTCTCAAAGAAATCACTTTTGTTTATTATTATTTCAACAGGGAGAAAGCCCAGGAAGCAGTCACAGGTAAGACTGGGAGATTCAGGGCCTCTCCTTCCCTCTGTGATAAGCAAAATGAAGTGAGGGACAAACAAGGGATGTGGATGTGTCTATCTGGACTTCAGCAAGGCCTTTGACACTGTCTCCCATAATACACTCCTGGAAAAGCTGGTAGCCCATGGCCTGGACAGGTGTACCCTCTGCTGGGTCAGGAGCTGGCTGGAGGGTCAGGCCCAGAGGGTGCTGGTGAATGGAGCTGCATCCAGCTGGTCACCAGTGGTGTTCCCCAGGGGTCTGTGTTGGGTCCAGTCCTGTTTAACATCTTTAGTGATGATTTAGATGAGGGGATTGAGTCTATCATCAGTAAATTTGCTGATGACACCAAGTTGGGAGGGAGTGTCGACCTGCTGGAAGGCAGGAGGGCTCTGCAGAGGGATCTGGATAGACTGGAGAGATGGGCTGATTCCAGTGGGATGGAGTTCAACAAGGCCAAGTGCAGGTCCTGCCCTTTGGCCACCCCAAGCCCTGCAGCGCTCCAGGCTGGGCACAGAGTGGCTGGAGAGCAGCCAGGCAGAGGGACCTGGGGGGACTGAGGGACAGGAAGCTCAACAGGAGCCAACAGTGTGCCCAGGTGGCCAAGAAGGCCAATGGGATCCTGGCCTGGATCCAAACTAGCGTGGCCAGCAGGCCCAGGGCAGTGACCCTTCCCCTGGACTCTGCACTGGGGAGGCCACACCTTGAGTGTTGTGTTCAGTTCTGGGCCCCTCAGTTGAGGAAAGAGATTGAGGGGCTGGAGCGGGGCCAGAGAAGAGCAACGAGGCTGGAGAAGGGACTGGAGCACAAGTGCTGTGGGGAGAGGCTGAGGGAGCTGGGGGTGTTCAGCCTGGAGAAGAGGAGGCTCAGAGGTGACCTCAGCACTGTCTGGAACTGCCTGAAGGGAAGTTCTGGCCAGGTGGGGGTTGGTCTCTTCTCCCAGGCACTCAGCAATAGGACAAGGGGGCACGATGGGCTCAAGCTCTGCCAGGGGAAATTGAAGTTGGAGATCACAAAAAAATTCTTTGCAGAGAGAGTGCTCAGGGATTGGAATGGGCTGCCCAGAGAGGGGGTGGATTCCCCATCCCTGGAGGTTTTTAAGGTGAGCTTGGCTGTGGCACTGAGTGCCATGATCTGGTAAAGGGACTGGAGTTGGACCCAGGGTTGGACTTGATGATCTCAGAGGTCTTTTCCAACCCAATCCATTCTATGATTCTATGATTCTAAAACAAGCAAAAAAGTGAGATTTAGGCTGCAATGATAATAATCATTCTGTTCCAGTGGGTCTGTCAGCAAGCCATGTGTTGACAATATGTTTTCTATAAAGATATAAATAATATATATAGTACTAATGAGGAGACAGCATTACCCTGAGTGAAGTGGAACTTTGGAACTCTGCTCTCAGGGGGAGCAGCTTGTGGGATCTGCACTAAAGGAAAGACCACATGGGTGTGTTCAAGTGCAAATGAGGGTTGTCAGGCATGAATAATAGATGGCTGGAGCCTTTCTGTGTTTCTCCCCTGCTTTTAGACCTCTGACTGAGGAAGAAATTGCTGACTTGAAGGAGAGACACTACGACTCCATTGCTGAAAAGCAGAGAGTTGTTGACCTGAAGCTTCAGACAGAGGTAAGTGGTTACAATGACCAGTCCAGTATGGGTGGGTTTTCTTTTTGAAAAGTTAAAATCAACCCTGAGCAACAGGAGAGTCCATAAAACAATTGGATTATTTTGTTAATCAGTGGGTATTTTTTAGTGTCCAAGAAACACAGATTACTTCTTAGCTGAAAAATGGAATTAATAGGCTGGGTCTCTGCTTAGGGTCTGTTAAATTTGAGGAATAGTCTTGATTTTTTATTTCTTTTATGAGGAATATTCTTGATTCAGCTTTTCTTGTGCACAGTTTTTCCCACAACTTTTCTTAAGGAAATAAACCCACATAATTTATTGCTTTGTTTTAGTGTTGCAGCACTTAATTCAATACAATGTGGAATACAGTGTAGAACTGGAATGATTGTGGAAGTGAAAAGATTTAAATCTTTGTGCAGTTCATATTAAGTTCAGTAATAATGATGTTTGTTAAATAGCTGCCTAAATTTCTCGGGGTATTTGGTGGGGGGAAAGCTGTCACATTAACTTAATGTTTTAGCTGGAGTCAATTTTATTTTATTTTTATTTTCTAGCTGCTTTTCTTTTCTTTTCTTGCACTTATGGCTTTGCTGATAGGAAGATAGACAGGTTCTGCTTTTGTTAACCATTACTGTTTTGTTCATACACAGTTAGCCTTACAAGAGGAGAAGTTAAGACTAGAAGAGGAGGCTTTATATGCTGCACAACGTGAAGCAGCCAGGGCAGCAAAGCAGAAAAAGCTCTTGGAGGTGAGGGGAAAAAGACCCCAATACATATCAGAGCCTCTGTTCTCTTCCCCTGTGTGCAGAACTTCCCTGATTCCCTTCCCATCTGAGGGCTTTGGCTTGTGAAGTGGAGAAGGAAATACAAGATTCAAAAGTGCAGCTGGTTGGAGCAGCTGAAAATCACCATAATTGTTTGAAACAGCTTCTGTCGCCAAGTATAGAGTGGAACGAGCTGTAATTTTAATCTATAATTAGCTGAACACACTCCTTACATAACATGGAGAAGTTGCTGATCTTAAATGTAAAATGATCTGTGATGGTTAAAAACCCCCTGAAATTAAGCCCATGTTATGGTGTCAATGAGACTTGTAAAATGTGCTTTATGTATTTGTGCACTTAATTGTTCCTTATCTCTCTGGTTTGAGTGGACTCTGCTGTAGAATTTTAATATAATATTTATGTCACCAAGTCACATTTCACATTTCTCTTTCTCTCCTCTTGCCTTTTGGTGTGGGAGGGTTAATTCTTTCTGACCTTTTTGCCTGCCTTTTTTTTTTTTTTAGTGACACTTCTGGGCTATATAAAGCCAGCAAAAGTAGATTAATTTTTTTTAATAGTATTAACTGGTTTTTGTAGAAGTTCTGTGCAAGAAATGCTACTTTTCTTGACTTTCAGTGTTTTTAATATTCACTTCCCTTAGTCAGGACATAAGATAGAGTGGATTATAGAGACTGTCATTTCCTTTTTATGTAAAATTAGTACCACTTATCTCCTGTACAAACCAACCCCTCAAACCCCCTAAGGATTATTTGGATTTCTAAGGAAGCATTTTTGATATGCACCATAAACCAGAGCCTATTTTTGAGTGCATCACTCAGCTCATCTTGTGGGCAAAGTGGCTTTTTCCTTGGAAGTTTGGCCTCCTTTAAAACTCATCTGTCCTGCTGATGTTGCCCTACTAAAAGTCAGGGTTTGTAAGAGCAGAGAATTTTAATATATGTGTGTCCTGGAGCTGACAGTGCTGGATATTGGTGTGTGACCTGGCAAAATGGGGAGATAATTTAACTTGGATATTATGTGGGTATCTGAATCTTAAATAAAAGTTGTTGCATCTGTCAGTAATTGATTTTGACAACTTGCTGACTATGTTGGTGCCAAATTTCTGTCTTTTTCTCCATGAGGACTGAAGTCTTCTCATCTAAAACCCACCATAATGTGATATTTCTACTTCTGCACTTCTCAGTTCCTCACTGGTTTCAACCCACTATTATTATTATTATTATTATTATTATTATTATTATTATTATTATTATTATTATTATTATTATTATTATTATTATATCCAAGATGGAAAGTAGGACAAAAACCCAAAGCCATCATCATCTTTGGACTGCAAAATTCTATTTCCAGTGCAATTATCTCAACACACCATTTACCCAGCAAAGAGCAACTCTTAGATGAAGTTGACATGAAAAATTCTGGTTTCTTTAGCCCTGCTTTTCTTCAGCAGAGACAGATCCATTAAGGCTGAGAATGGATTTTTCACTAAGTGGATACATCAGACCTGTCTCTAAAACCAGTTTTATCTTAGTCTTTGTCATAACCAGTGAACAGTTACTGTTTCTAAGTCTTTTACCTTTATTCTGAGAGTTCATGTGCCTGGTTTTTATGCTCCCATTTTTTCAAGGCAGGAAAAAGAAACTTGAGACAACATAAGTTTTTTAAATCCCAAAACTTAAGGACAACCCTATTTCCATGTCTGCTGTTCCTGTAATAACAAAAGAAATGCATTGATGGCTTGTCTTGCATTTTTTCTTCTGCTGTTGCCCAGTGATGCCATGAAAGCTGTAAGAGTGTAGAGTCATTAATCCTTTTAAAGCTGTTATTATAAAGCACTCAGTGCTGAGGAATGGGATAAAAGGATTTGTAGGGAATATTTCTTTTTAGGGTGACTGTTCCTGTGCATGGAGCAAAACAAATCAAACACCACCCAGGTGTCAGCTGTGAGTTGAAAATACCTGAGGGCTTAAGAAGACAGTAATAAAAAAATAATAAAAATAGGCAGGTGCAGTCATGGCTGAAGTGGTTCTAAAAACTGGATTTTGGGGGGGATGAATTTGAAATAGGTTTATTGAGAGCTGTGTTTGAGTATGTAACTCTTGAGGGTTTGCATTCAGCTTTTTCAACAATGTACTTCTCTTGATAGCAACGTAGGCAGCAAAGGATAACTCAGAGAGCAGCACATGCTGTAAACAATGGAGACTTTCAGAGGTAAGAGATGATGTTTTATTCCTGACAACTGTTTGTACTCCTGTTCCTCATCTGCAAAGTTAAGGGGGTGGTTTGCACTCCTTGTGGTTTGCACTGGAGTTATTATAAACTGAACCTACTCCCAGCCACTGATAAATACACACACACCAAATCCAGGATTTTAAATTTAAAAGGTGTATATAAAATCTCAGTTAACAGAAAAATATTATTCAGGACCCTTCTTGAAATACCCATTAAAAATGCACTAATTGAATGGGTTATATAGTCTGCCTGATTCTTTGTTAATATTTTTAATTTAATTTTCTTCACTGCCACCTTCGGTGTTGGGGAGGGAAAAGACCAAACAACAACAAAAAAACCCAAATAAATACAGTGTAGAATGGTCTTTAAGTTTAGAAAAAACTATTAAAATACACCTATTTTTGCATGGAAGAGAAGGGGGAAGAAAGGGGTTTTCAGTTAGTTAGAAAAGGAGCTGTGAAAACTGAGGTTTAATGTGAGTAGGAACAAGCCAGATTTTAGAAACAAAGGCCTGCAGGAGCAGGATGTGAATTCATCAGCAAAAAAAGAAATAGAAAATCAAGAAGATTTTATCTAAAGGGATGAAGAGAGGGGAAGAGCTTTTGAGACAAAAGTTAATTCATTTTTAACTGAAAATATTACTAAAAATTGAGCAGAAGCACAGGCTGGGGGAGGATGTGATGAACAGGAACAGAAGGGGATTTTCTAGATCATTTTATAAAGAATTTAGTTTGAGGTCTTTGTAGCACAGAGCTGGGGGGCATTAACATTTTTTAGGTCACCCTCAGAGGTTTAGAAAGCTGAAAAATTGTGCCTTGCTCTTGCAGTGCTGTGGCAGAGGAAGATCTGGATCCTTTCTTAAGGAATGCAAAATTCCAGTATGAAGCTTTTCGAAGCAGTAGTAAGTCCCTTTCCTTAGGCCTGTCTTTAAGTGTTGAGGGGCACAGAGTTTATTTTTCTAAATAAACATTATTTATATTTTTATCTCTACACAGATGTATAAAATAATTTTTTAATATCTGTATTAAAAAATCTGAAAGTTCTTTTTATGTGATGGATAGAAGATAGTGGTGAATTTTTCCTGTAAAACCTGACTCTGTATTAAAGATGCAGATGTGTGTTTAGAGCCTCTTGTTATCATCTCTTAGCAAAATAATCAGAATATTTATAACCTCTTGTTATCATCTCTTAGCAAAATAATCAGAATCATATTTACAACCTCTTGTTATCATCTCTTAGCAGAATAATTAGAATCATAGTAATGGTTATTTTTTTCTTAACAAAGCACAGGAGGGAATTTGGCTGCCTGTATTCAGAAATTCCAGTTTAAAGGAAAACAATTCTATGAATTTTATCCATAAGTCTTGATGACAGCACATGATAATCAGTAAGAAATTGGAGGATTGATGGCAGTTCTTGAGGAAATACTGCCAGTAGTTTGTTTGCTTGGAGGGTTGATTTTTTGTTTGTTTGGGGTTTTTTTAACAAGTCCAGCTTAATAAATTCCTTTATAGTTCTAACTAGATAATATCTTAGTGATATTGACTGTTAATAAACTTATTCAATCCCTTTATAGTTCTAATTAATATCTTAGTGATGTTGACTATTAAAAACTACTGATAATGCTTTGAAATGATAAAGTGCCTTTTCCAATATCCCTGAGGTTTAAAGTGCCTCAAAAAAAGGCACAATAAAAGCTTAATTGAAAATTCTACTTTTGCCTGTTCAGCCTCAAGTTCAAGTATGATTATGGATTAAAAAGGCATTTTATTTTTCATGCAGGGCTTTCATCTGATGCCACAGTGCTGACACCCAACACAGAGAGCAGCTGTGACTTAATGACCAAAACCAAATCAGTGAGTGGGAACGACGACAGCACCTCGTTGGATTTAGAGTGGGAAGATGAAGAAGGTATTTATTCTGCATTCCAGTTGCTCTCTGAACTCACAAATGTTGGCAGTTTGAACTGTGGTGTTTGGAAATAAGTCATTTTCCAGGTGATTTAAACATTAATTCTGATGGAATTTCTGGCAAGTCTGTAAGGATTAAACTGTAAATGAATTAATTTATTTGGATCCTGCAGTCAGTGCCTCCCTCCCTGCATTTTGTGGAACTGACTTGTAAACTCCCAACAAAACAAAGGGCAGGGAAGTGCTGCCCTCCTCTGAGCCAGGCCCAGAAGGAACAGCTTGTTCTTCCTTTTAATATGTGGACATTGGTCAGGAGTCTGAACTATTTTGGGAAAAACCCCAATTACTATAACTTTTAGTGGGAACTTAGATCTGTATTCCAATGAACATCCCCCTCCTTGCTGCTGCTGTGTGATACAGATATTTTCTTTCATTTAGTAAATAGTTTTATTTACTAAATCTGCAAAAGCTCTTGTCCTGTTTCAAAGTTTATCCAAAATTTTGAGACCTTGACTCCTGAAAAGCTCACCAAAAATCAAGATTTCTTTCAGCCAATGCAGAGCTGATTTTATTTTTGCTTTAATGCCCTGGTTTTGACAGTTTGCAGGTTAAATGTTTAGCACTGTGTATTATATTATTATTTAGCTGTTTGGAAACACGTGTGGAACATTAACATAAAATCTGTAATTTGACTCTGATAAAGGGAAAAATTCATCCCTTGGATATTTTTTTCCTGTGCTCCCCTACCCCAAGTTGTGTGTTTCAGTTGCAATATGCACCTTTTTAATTATAATTAATTAGTTCCTCTGGATTTAAAAGGGGAGTTTATTTAGGAATGTACAAGGAGTCCAGTGAATAAGGGGAGGATTTATGGTGCCTTTTTCCCTTTCCAGTGGTTTGGGAGGGTTTTGGTACACCATGAGAAAGTCTATAATTACTGGCAAAATTAATAGAACCTTGGGCAGTTTTAATAGAACCTTGGGCAGTTTTCAGAGCAATCTTTTGCCTTATTTTATGTGAAACTAAATACACCCTTCCAGACAAACTGAAGACCTTTCCTAGACCTAGAACCAGAAGCACAAATCATAGAATCAACTGGGTTGATTCCAGACCTCCGAGATCATCCAGTCCAACCCTTGGTCCAACTCCAGTCCCTTTACCAGATCATGGCACTCAGTGCCACGGCCAAACTCAGCTGAAAAACCTCCAGGGATGGGGAATCCACCCCCTCTCTGGGCAGCCCATTCCAATCCCTGAGCACTCTCTCTGCAAAGAATTTTTTTCTGATCTCCAACTTCAATTTCCCCTGGCAGAGCTTGAGCCCATCGTGCCCCCTTGTCCTATTGCTGAGTGCCTGGGAGAAGAGACCAACCCCCACCTGGCCACGACTTCCCTTCAGGCAGTTCCAGACAGTGCTGAGGTCACCTCTGAGCCTCCTCTTCTCCAGGCTGAACACCCCCAGCTCCCTCAGCCTCTCCCCACAGCACTTGTGCTCCAGTCCCTTCTCCAGCCTCGTTGCTCTTCTCTGGCCCCGCTCCAGCCCCAAAGATGCTTCCCTCAAAATGACATATTTTCACGAGCATCTCTTAAATCCCAGGCATGACCAGGATGATCCCGATGCGGGAACGCTCCAAAACAGAGGAGGACATCCTGAAGGCAGCCCTGAAGTTCAACAGCAGGAGGACAGGGAGCCACCCAGCGTCGGCCTCCGACGATTCCAACGGCCTGGAGTGGGAGAACGACTTTGTCAGCGCCGAGATGGACGACAACGGCAACTCGGAGTACGCGGGGTTCGTGAATCCCGTGCTGGAATTGTGCGCTCCAGAGGGCAGGCTCTCGGATTCCGACCCCCAGGACAGATAGTGACGCTGCTGCCTCTGGCCAAAGGGAATGTACAAAACCAACCTTTGCTCTTTTGGAACTGCTTCCCCTTTTTTTATAAATGGATGGGCAAGGAACGGGAATGACTTGCTGTCTGAATGAGTTCAGAATTAAGTGCAATTTTATCATCTACCTTCTCAACTTTTGTGGAAACTTGTGTATATTTCTGGATATCTGGATTTAATATGAAATTATCTGCACTAATTGAAGCTTCATGGCTTGACATATCTCTATTTTAACTTGCCTTTTTTTTCTCAGTGTTTGTACTGATTTTGTTTTTAAAATTCATCATTGGCCTAATATTTATGTCAGAAAGTCTTATATAATTTATGTAATACTTGAATATAGAAAAATAATTTAAAAAAAATTTATTTCCAGTCTGTGCTTTTTGACTTGCTCTTCAGCTGTTTAGAGGGTGCAGTAAGAGCAGCAAAACAAATCTGACACGTGGCAATTTGCAGATTTTTCCCTGGCAGGTTTAAAGTCTTCCTAGCCTTGAGTTGTCCTTTATTTTATTTTTATTTTATTTTTTTTTTAATTCCTTTATGCTAAGCATGGTTAACCTCAAATGAACACAGTATAAATCAGGTTAGGTAAGATTATGTCTTGTATAATATGCCAGACTTAGTAAAAGTGTGTGCTAGATAGAAAAACAAAAATAAAATTAAAATATAAATTCTTTATGTGTCAGTAAAATGGAAATTTTAACCAGTATCTAGTAGAGAACTGGGAGGACCAAAGTCTTGACTTCCCTGCCCCTCCCCTACAGACCAACATCTGTAGGTGCAGGGCCCTTAAAATTCTTTAGTTGTGGAAAATTTATAATTCAGCTGGACTGGAACAATTATAGAGATCAACGTTCTGTGATTGAGATCAATGTTCTGTGAGCAAAGTGGGGGAGGGATGATTGCTCTGCTGCTGGGGGTGGGAAGAACAAGGACCTAAAGACTGCATTTCTATTAAAAAGAAAAAGGTTCATGTTTTAGGAGTGTGTTTAAGTGCTCTGCCTTTCCTGTGCCTCTAAACTGGATGGTCAGTCCTGTCAGTACAGGCTGAAATTCAAGGACCTGTTCAGTGATGGCACATCTGGTGTCACGTGCTGTGTGGTCTCCCCTGATACTTCATGTAAATTACACTTTTTTTTTAAAAAAAAAGATGACCTGCAAAACACTTGTAGATCTCAAGCTTTCCCCAAAGTTTCCAGTTTCAAAGTAAAGCCATTCTACTGTACTGTTGTTTTGTGTTGCTGTTTTGGTTTTCCTTGGGTAAAAAAAAAGGGCAACGGGGTGTAACTTCACCATGATGGAATAAAAGGAACATGCTGTGAGAAGGAATAAAACTTCATTATCAGAACTGAATTTGTTGGTAAAAGTTGTGTTGCTGCTTTAAATCATCTGAGACTCTGTAGAATATTTGGGACATGAGTGTGGATAGGGAACAAAATACTGCACACTGGATTGAATATGTACAAATAACATGAAATAACAGATAAATCTGCTGGTAACATCCCATCTCTTGATTTCAGTTGCAGCCATGTCACTGAAAATACTTTATTGCCATTATTTATGTCTGCAATGCCTGTAATAAGCTTTAAAAATTTGTACACATCAACTGTATATTTTGGGTTTGGCATAAGCTACAGCCCTGTGACTTCCCCTGGATGTTTATTTGTATAATATATTCCTGCTGGGAATGAAGGCAACTTCCTCAACATGTAAATAATGAGGTTTTTTTACCTGCTGAAACTCACCTTCCCTGCACTGGTCACTCCTTTTCCTGGCCAGTGACCATGAGGTGAGCTGGTCCTGAGCATGCCTTGAGGAAGTCGATTTGCTGATGGTCCTGCTCTTGGGATGAACAAAAATGTAGGAAGAAGGAAGCTGATTCCAGCTGACTGAAGGCTTTTTCTGTGATGGGCACACAGTAACCATGGTTAGTAACATTGTCAGAGCTCAGTGCACCACACTCAGCAACTGTGGAAATGCTGCTCAGTATTTGTGGGTATTTAAGAAATGGAGAGAGTCTACAAACAGTTCCTGTGAAAATGGTGGAATGATACTGTAAAATGCATATCTGTACAAAATTAAAAGTCATTAAAATTTTCAGTCAGTCTTAATGTTTGGCAGTGTTCTCTCTCTTGCTGGCTTTTGGGCTGCCAAAAAAAATAAGGCACTGTGTGAAGATGAATTGTTAAAATCTTATCTAAAATTACCTGTGCATCAGCTAAGGAAGGTTTAAAAATATAATTATCCACATCCTTAACTCCTGAATCCCACAACATCCCTTCTCAAGACCTGTTGCTTTAGAAAAGAAGCTCTAAACAAGTTGCATTAACAGAGGACCTGAGGAATTCTGGAGCATGGAGCCCTTTTCCTATTGGAAATGAGCAGCTATGCCTTCATACTTCAAAGGTAAAATAACCTTCCTTGTGTAAATTAACTTCTTCTCATCAAATTGACATTCTGATAGGAAAGGATTCATTTTTTAGTGCATATTTTACTATGTGGTTGAATATTACTCCAGGTAAATATAGTAGAAATTATTGTTGCTTGGAAGCCAATAAATTGCTGGGGATTTCTTTCCACCTCCAAGATGTTCTCCTGGTTCCTAAGGAATGTTCTGCTCTGGTTCTAAACTGAGACTCTGTGCTCTCAACTCTGCAGACCAGATTTTTCTTTGCTAAGTGCTGTTTGTAAATACTTCTGTTAATATATTGCCTTGAGAATTTCAGATTGGGGCTGTCACTTCTTGGTTAGGTAACAAAAATGGTAAGCAATTAACATGATCAGTGCTATAGGTTAATGTCCTCTGTGACAGAGCCAGTGAATAGAAACAGAGTAACAACAGTGCTTAGTGATACTGGGAGCAACCTGTTCTTTAAGCCCAGAGAAGTAAAAAACAAGATCTTGCACGTCATCCATAATTTAGGAGCACTAATAGGAACAGAGCTGTTTACTGGGAGTGCAAAGCATTGAATTGGACATCAAGGCCAAAGACTGTAGAAGTTAAAGTATGATCATTGTTCCAAGAGTGGAAAAGATGGAGCGTGGTATTTTTGGCAGGGATGAGATGAAGAGGCAAATCCTACATAAGCCTGTGTTTGAGTTTCATTGCCTGTCCCATGACTTTTTCTTGCTTGTGGTTGGTTGCTTTAATCTCAGCTGTTCCTCCCCTCAGTTATAATTATGGTTTTCTTGGAATGATTAATGCTGAAATGCAGCCTAATATTTAGGCATGGTAAGATGGGTAACTCCTATGTATGATCTGATTCTTTCCAGTGTGTCAAGCAAACTGAAATACTTGGTGGGAAAAAAACCCAAACAAGTAATGAAAAGCTGAGCCCCTGGCAAAGAAAAACTTCCCTGAAACAACCTGAGAAATACCTAAAATACTTTGGGTGGGTGGTGGTAGAGGCAGAAAACTTACTGAATGTATTTCAGTCAGCTCTTATCTTGGTGCAATGGCACTTTTGGAAAGCCCAGAGTAGTGGCAGTGAAAGATTCTTATCTGGACTGTCCTGGAAATAGTTTTACTCACCATATGGATGTAGTTGTAGAAGACAGCAGATCCCTACTGAGCAACCAAATGCTTTTATTAATAAATTTATCTGGATTTTTATATACCATGATCACTGACACTGCTTTGTTTACACCTCAAGCAAAGGTAGTTAACCTGCAAAAAATACAGATTTTATTTAATTTTAAAAAAAACAAGAGGAAAAAACTCTGGCTGCAAAGTTAATAAACACATAAACTTCCAAGGACTTTGCTGACAAAGTGTTTGTAGTTTGCAACCTAGGCTTGCAAATCCTGTTTGGAATTCCATGTCGAAAGCAAAGCACAAAGTATAACAAAAGCAATGAGACATTATGTCCCTCCTCAGCTGGGACCAAAGCCCTGTTGTGCTTGCTCTGTGTTAATAATGCCTGTTCAATATGCCCTCATGGCACGTGGTCACAGTTCTGGACTGGGACCTGCTGCCAGGGAGTTGAGTGGCCCCCCGGTGAAGGCAGGGCCAGGGATCTGTTTCTGTGGAACAAAGTATGTCCTGGAATGCCCATGCTGAAAACACCAAGTAGGAAGACCGATGTGCAACGGTGAGAACCACCAAGAACACTGGACTGAGGTGACAGCCTTCCACGTTGGGAAGTTATGCAGGCTGCAAAATCTGATCCAGGCTCCTTCTCCCTGCTAGCATGGCTCGTTTTCATCCATCTCTGTGGGGCTTTTGTCTTGGGATAGAAAAATGGAGGAAGAAATGCCATTCTCTGGCACAGGCTGCAGCAGAGATGGCAGGGATCTTTCCTGCAGGATTGGTGCCTCAGCCAAGTGTAGGCAAGTCTCAAAATAATCCACAGACTCCCCTTCCTGAACCTCTGCTAAGATCTGGTAGTCCCCAAAACAAATGATGCACTTCCAAGGTAGGTCAATTTTGTTTAAGTACCCCAGTTCTGTTTGGTTCACAGTCAGTTTTGTTCTCTTGCTGAAGTTCTTTAACTCAAAAATGTACTCAGAGCTGTTGAGTTTTCTGTAGAACTGCAGCGAGAACTGGATGCGGGAGACACGAGTATCCATTAAGTTGTAATGGCAGATGTTGGAATCGCGGCCAAACTTGGCCATTTCATCTGCCCTGACCTGTTCTCGCTTCCCGAAATTCAGACAACGAAACATCATCTTCTCCTCTTGGCAAGGGTGGTAAAAGGTCATGTGGAGGCACGTTACTGTTTCTTCTGTCTCGGCTTCTTCAAAGGAGGTCATGATGAAAAGAGTCCTCAGAACAAGAAAGAAGGAAAATCACAGCATGGAATCACTGTGGAAGCAAAGAAATCGGGTTCAGTGTGGCATTAAAAACTTCACGTGCTGTTGTGTAGAGACTGTATAGAATTTATGGCAAATTGGCCAACAGTAAATGTGATGAAAGCACTGGAGCAAAGAAGTGGGAGTTCAGAACTCCGACCGTCGCTGCCAACAAGCTCTTCCTGAGGATCTCACAGGTAGAAAGATGCCATTTATCAGTAAGATTTACTTTATGGACTTAAAATGTCCAAGCACTGTCTGGGCACGTGTGCTCTGCTGTCCTTGTAGTCCTGTTACTGGAAGGTATCCAATTATTTTTACAACCAGGCTGTCTGTAGGCAGTAATATTTCAAATATGTATAAAGCTCTCCTTTGGCTCTTGAGGCAGAACGTGCCTCTTGCATGAAAGAAAACAGTGTTTAGAGTGCTGTGATAGAATGTAAAGTGACTGCAACAGCTGGAGTATCCATGAGATTAAAATGAGGAATTGTCACCAGCTGTAGGTACTTCCCCATTGCCTGTTGGGAAATCCCAGCTAGATAACTAAAAATGCTGCATAACTAAAAATAAATAACTTTTCCTGGGTTTGGTCATGCTTGATTCTGACTTAACTTCTGTTTCAAAGTCTAAGTGACTGCAGTGCATCCTAATAAAATCTGAGACATCTAAGGAAACACTGAGGAGTCCCTAAATGCACAGTGTTGTCCTGCACTGAAACTGAGTCTCAAGAAAGAAAAGTCTTGGTATTTTAAGTAGGAACCAGAGAATGAGTTCCCAGTTACTCACCAGCAAAACATGTGAGCAGCCATTTAATTGGTTTCGTACAGTGCAGATGTTTGTCATGTTTCTCCTGCAGGATTGCAGTAAATTTCCAGTGTGTCCTACACAGATCTTGAGCTGCCTCATCAGCTCCATTCAGTGCTTACAATTTAATCAGGGTTTTTTATGAGTAGGTGAATCACCACTACAATTAAACGTTTTGTGATGATGGAGATGACTTGTGGTTTTTAAGGCTCATTTACACCACTGTACATAAACACCAAGCACAGTGAATGGTGGTGTGTTGGTGCATCATTTTCTGTGTGAAAGCTCAAACCCACTTCCTTCTTACACCTTTAACACAAAACCAGCAGCAGTTCTGACACAGCAGCTCAGCAACCTCAGCTTGCTTACTGAAGTAGGCTACAACAGTGCATATGAGAGAAACAGAAAAATTCCAGCAAAGCTCATGTTAAAATGAACTAGGAAATATCATCTGTGCTTTTGGCAGGAATACAGAGACACCCTGATGGCAGGTTATTCCTTTGCCATCTGTGAGACAAGCTGCAGTGGCACCAGCATCCATCCCTCCTCCTGGTGGATTCCTCAGCTCTGGGATGCTGGAAGCAGCTCTGTCAGCAGGATGGACAGTGTCTGTGTCTAGTTCTGCCCTTTCCTGGTTTGCATCAGTAAGGGGATGTTACATGAGGTCATTTTTGATGAAAGGGGAAAACCACAGAGTGGAGGTTTGGTCTCTTCTCCCAGGCATTCAGCAATAGGACAAGGGGGCACGATGGGCTCAAGCTCTGCCAGGGGAAAGTGAAGTGGGAGAGCAGAAAAAAATTCTTTGCAGAGAGAGTGCTCAGGCATTGGAATGGGCTGCCCAGAGAGGGGGTGGATTCCCCATCCCTGGAGGTTTTTAAAGTGAGCTTGGCCGTGGCACTGAGTGCCATGATCTGGTAAAGGGACTGGAGTTGGACCAAGGGTTGGACTCGATGGTCTCGGAGGTCTTTTCCAACTCAATCGATTCCTTAATTCCATGATTCTTTCACTTAGTTTGCAGATCAGCCCACTGAGTCAGTTTTCTGCCTCAAGACTTCAGGTGAATTTAATACCAACTTAAAAGCACGTTCTGCTTCAGTTTTAATCTTTGTTAATTGGTTTCCGAGATGCAAAACACCACAATATAAAGATACATTTTGAGAAATCCAAAGTGTATACAGGGGTGTATCAGACCAGTGCAAAACACTGGCTTTATTAACGTGTTAATGACTTTTACAAGTGGCTACATTTACTAAGGAAGAACAGCCACCAATTGCTTCAGCAGACCCTGCTATCCATCCTCATGTACCACCTCAGGCATCTCCACCCCACCTGGCCAATCCTGCCCTAAAGGTTTACCAGGGTTGAAGACCATACTTTATGTACCATCATGTAAATGCTGAAGGAGCTTCTACTTACTAGAGCGTGTTGGGCAGGAGAAGGAAACTTATTGACTCCAGACTTCTCCCTGCTCTTGTCTGCACCTTCATTTGAAACAACAAAACCGTGCCCTCACCTCATCCTCTCCTTCGCCGAGGCGTCACTATCCCCATTTCCAGAGGCAGCAGAACGACGCGGAGCACTAAAAACAAAGGCGGCACCTGCCCAGCGCTCGGTGCCGCCTGCCCAGCCCGAGCTCTCCCGACCGAACACGGGAACATGAACAAACCCATGTTTGCCAGGCGATCTATCCCTCCTCCTTCCTTCCCCTCGCTCCACACGGCCCGGGTGTCTCCTCACCTGAGGGGAGCGGGGCTCCGGTTCGGCCGGGGGGGTCCAGCGGTTCTGCCGGGACGATCCAGCGGGGGGATCCAGCGGTTCTGCCGGGGCGATCCAGCGGCTACTCACGCCCGGGAACTCCGCCTGGAGCCGGCGGAGAGAAGTCCTGAGGCGCTGAGGGGAGAACGGGAGAGGCGGGAACGGGACAACAGGAGAGGCGGGAACGGGAGAGGGGAGAGGCGGGAACGGCCGAGGCGGGAAGGGCTGAGGGGAGAGGCGGGAAAGGCTGAGGCGGGCGGTGCTGAGGGCAGGGGAGGGCCGGAAGTTGGGCTTATTTTTCCTCAAAATCCCCCCACAATTTAATTATTTATTGTAGTGAATAAACCCAATTAAATACCTACAGCTCTGCCCAGGGTTTTACGTGGGCATCTGAAAGTGTCTTGCTCTCACAAGCCAGGTCAGGATTCAGATCCAGAGTCCTCAGGCCCTGGTGTGAGGTAAAGTGATTTTAACCCCGAAATGAACACTTTGAAGAATGAAATTCACGAGTAAGAGTCACATCACAAGCATAACTGTTGACCTGGTGGTGCTCTCTTAGGTGATTGTTTGAAAATCTGTGGTTGTTTGCTTTAAATGATTATTTGAAAACATCTGTTTGTTTGCTTTAAGCAACCGCAGTTCAGCCTCATTTGCACCGACTTGGGAAATAACCTAATCTTTCCCTGGACGCTGATCTAATCTGAGCTGAAAACTTTCCCTTTCCTTTTTTTTTTTTCTTCTTTACAAATCCTGAGGCAGCTTTGCCATCTGGTAGGAGGAAAGGAGCAATTCTTTCTCATCAAACATTTTTCTTAATAACCAATATTACTCCCCAGCACAGAACAAGAGGCAGAACGGAGGAAAAACCTGTTTCTTTTCAATTAAGATTCCAAATATTACTGTCCTCCCTTCTCCACACAGCATTTGGTTTGGCAAGGATTGTGCCTTAATAAACATTGAATATTTGCTTTGGCAGGGCTGCTGAAATACCGTGTGGGTTCTTGTAAACTATTTTTCACTTGTGGGTTCTTTTTATATATTCCACAAACAGGTGAATGACTCGTGGGTTGATAAGCTGCTTTACAGTTCTTGTGGAGTAACTTTTATTTGTATGCAGGTTAATTCATCTGTTCCATGTGCTCTTCTCCCATGATGTCCTAAAGGAAAATGAATTAAACTGTGTTTTGCAAGAAGTCACGTTGAAAAGCAGAGAAGGAAAACAGATTATTCCAAGTTTCTCCCACAGCAGAATGCACCAGACAGGGCTGGGCCTGTGTGCTCACAAACAGAAACAAAAAGGCACTTCACTGCCTCCTGGAAAAGCCAGAATTGTGCAATCCTGCTTTTTATTGCATCTGTTGAGGGTTATAATTCCTGTCAGCCCTTTGGTTCCGGGTAACATCCTGATTCTCAGGCCACCAGAGAGTTCTTCTGCTAGGATTCTTTTAATACTTTTACCTCCTGAGGTATGTATTTTATGATTTAAGTATAGCTCTGTGTGATTTCATGCAGGGGAGGGGAGGGCAGGAACTGGATTTACGGCTCCTCTCCAGTTAAAACTCTGCCAACTTCAGGAAAACAACTCCAGGTTTGCCCTTTATGAGAAAAAAAAACAAACACAGGCACTCTGTGCTTCTCGGGTGACCTTCCTGCTCAAATGCTTTAATAGAGTTCATTTCTGTATGACAATGACTTCCTTTGTTAGCTGGAATTTCTTGGGTCAAAAGTGAAACTGCAAATAAACACTTTGTTTGGACTAATTAAGTATTTGTGACACAAAGACTGGAAGACTTGACATAGTTTTGGCTTGGCTGTGTTGGTTCCTTATTTTTCCACCAACTGGTTGCTGTAACTCCAGAGCCTAAATAGGCAAAATCTGGAAAACAGACAAGTACTAAGGACTCTTACATTTCTTTCAGTCATGATTGACCTAGAAAATCTGAGTCAGTGAGGGGAAATATGTTTCTTTTGCTTTCTGGGAAGTTCATGGTAGGTCAGAAGAGTTATAGAAAATCTATTCTGTTAATGATCTGCTGGGCTGGTGATGAGTTGGGAATGCTGGGATAATATTTAAGGCAGAAATGGTGTGGAAATCTGAAGAAATGGTGCAGAAATCTGCAGAAATGGTGCAGAAATCTGAAGAAATGGTGCAGACTGAGGTTAGCTCAGTTGGTTAAACTTGGTTATAATAATGCCAAGGTCATGGGTTCGATCCCCTGTGTGGGCCATTGACTTAAGAGTTGGACTCGATGATCCCTGTGGGTCCCTTCCAGCTCAGAATAGTCTGGGATTCTGAGAAATCTGCAGAAATGGTGCAGAAATCTGCAGAAATGGTGCAGAAAGCTGCAGAAATGGTGCTTTTCTGCAGGGCTGGCTCTTGCCACAAGGGGACACAAGCCATGCACTCACATTTCCGTGTCCTGCATGTGACAGATGTGGCGTGGTGAGCTCAGCAGAAAGCTTGAGAAGGTGCAATACCTGAGTAGTTGCCCCACCCAGCCCTCTGCATATTCCCAACACCTTTCCCGAGGGATGTGCCCCCTGTTTGCCCATTTTTCCCAGCATTAAATGCCTCGCTCGTGTCTTGCTGTGCTGTGGGCCTGGGCACCATTGTAGTTCCCCTATCCCAGGGCTTGCTCTGCTGGGGTGGCACAGGAGTGATCTGAAATCATCCCTCGGGGACATTCAGAGACCCAGAGGAGGTGGTTGTTGGAAGCTGATTGATTTAGAGCCATAAAATCCAGGCTGGTTTTCCTTGGCTTGTGCATGGGCGATTCTGGGGTACAACTCACTGCCTTACCTGTTGTGTTCCTGTGTCACCCTGTTCCCTCCTGCTGCTCTTCCTCTCTGCTCCACAGCCCTTTTCTAATTCCAAACCACCTTAGCACAGGAGTGGAAGCCACCAGGTGGCAATGTGTGACCACACATGGAAAGCCACCATTTCTCTGGAGGTTTTTGGTATTTTCTGAGTATTTGTGGTTGATTTGTGGGGCTTTTACTCTCTTTTTTCTCTACTTTTCCGGTTGATCTCAGAGCGCCACCAGTTGGCACTGTTTGACCACACATGGAAAGCCACCATTTTTCCGGAGTTTTTTGGTGTTCTCTGAGTATTTGTGGGGTTTTTCCTCTTTCCCCCCCTTTTTTGGGGGAGCTTTCTGAGTATTTGTGGTTGATTTGTGGGGGTTTTCCCTCTTTTTTCCTTACTTTTCCGGTTGAAGTCAGGTCGCCAATAGGTGGCAATGTTGGCCCACATATGCAAAACTACCATTTCTCTAGTGGGTTTTGCTGGTTTCTGAGTATTTGTGGGTTTTTTCATCTTTTTTCCCTTACTATTGGTGTTTTCTGAGTACTTGTTGATGATTTATGTTGTTTTATCCCCTCTTTTCCCCCTTACTTTTTCAGTTGATCTCAGAGCGCCACTAGGCGGCAATGTTTGAGCACACATGGAAAGCCACCACTGGTCTGGAGGTTTTCTGTGTTTTCTTAGTATTTGTGGGGCTTTTTTCCTCTTTTCCCCCTTCCTTTTGGCGCTTCTGAGTATTTGTGGTTGATTTGTGGGGGGTTTCCCCTTTTTACCTTATTTTTTCAGTTGAAGTCAGAGCGCCACTAAGTGACACAGTTTGACCACATATGGAAAGCCACCATTTGTCTGGAGGTTTTTGATGTTTTCTGAGTATTTGTGATGGGAGTTTCCTCTTTCTTTCCCTTACTTTTGGTGTTTTCTGAGTATTTGTGGTTGATTTGTGGGGTTTTTCCTTAATTTTTCGATTGAACTCAGAGCGCCACTAAGTGGCACTGTTTGACCACACATGGAAAGCCACCATTAGTCTGGAGGTTTGTGGTGTTTTCTGAGTGGTGTTTCTGATTTGTGGGGGTCATTTTCTTTCTTTTTTTTTTTCTTACTTTTTCAGTTGAAGTCAGAAATTTTGTTTTGATATTGCAAGAGCTGTTGAGCTGCATGTAAGTTAGTGGTAATAATGGCAGTGGTAACTTCCAAGAGTTTTAGTTTGGGAAAGGCATCATGGAGTCCATAATTGCTTGTTCTGCAATGAGTTATTGTTACTGCACATCAAACAAGTGTCTCGTGTTCAAACAGAAAAGAAATAGGCCTTTCTCAAAGACAGGGGCACTCCAAAGTTATCCCAGTGTATTCCATGGAATCTCAATGGGAGAGGGAAAAGATGCTTGAGGAGGAGGTGTGTTCACTGCCAAGAACAGCTCCCCTCCATGAAGCAGAGGGGAGATCTTCCAAAGGAGGAAGAGGGTGCACTGTTTATTTATTTCTTTGTTCCTTGTTTACTCAGGAAAAAGAAGTTTTCCATTTCCCAAGTCGTCTGACCCGAATACACTGATGAGGAAGCTCACTTTGGACTTTGTTTATGCCACTCTCCAAGTTGTCATTTGCTTTCTACATCACAATCTGCCCTTGGTCCTCCTTTGGAGCCCCTCTGCCTTCTTCCCTTCTCTTCCTTTTTGCCTGTCTTCTGTCTCAGTTTCTCTTCCATCTTCCCGCTCTGCCTGCTGGTTCTTCCCTCTTGCCATCCTCCTGATTGTTCTTCCTACACCCTCTCTTGCTCCATCCACCCTTTGATTATTTTCTTTCTGTGGACTCTTTCTCCCTCCCTCTGGATTCTCTCCCTTTTGCCCATCCCACCACCTTTATTTCCACAGGGACACTGAGGAAAGAGGTGGAGGTGTTGTCACTTTAGAGTCCATTCATATTGACAGCTGTTTTGGGAGGAAGGTTTGTGCAGCTTGGTGGGAGAGAAGCTCCTGTAATTCCACTCCACACCAAGTGGAAAAGGAAGAGTAAGGGAGGTTCAGTGCCATGAAGCAGGTGCTTGTTTCTTGCTCAAAATTAGATCATCTTTAAGGCCTGACACAGAAGAAAAATTGTCAGCTCTTCCCTGTTGTCCTTTTTTGAAGCTTGGAGTCCTGGGGGTGTTGGAGCATCACGTTTCTCAGAGGAGATTGTCTTAATGAAGAAAGCAAAGAAGTAATTTGTGCAACTATTCTGAAAGCAAGGAGGTTAAACATTGCTTTTATCAGGACCCATATTTTACCACAGAGGCTGAATCTGCTCTCTCTGGCTGGTTTGACACCAGGTAGATGGAGATAATTTCAGGCTGAACACAACCAGCATTTCCAGCTCCCTTCACTGAACAAGGAAAGCTAAAAGGGCTAAAAATAAGCACTAATATAAACGGTATTTTCCTGATATGTAGCAGAACCAGGGAATATAGAGGAGGTTTCTGTTGTTTTGGGCTGGTTTTCTCTTTGAATTTGTGTAAATGTGAAGGTGTTCAGGATTCCATGTTGTGTGGCACTGAGAACTCTATTCCACTATAACACTGAAGGGCACCCAACTGTGAACATGGGGTCAGCCTTGGAACTCACCCTTGTTCTCTTTTTTTCTTTAAAGTTATGTATCTTTAAAGAAATATAAATATATATATGATAGCTCAAGTAGCTACTCAGGGAAGCAGGTGCCTGGTTCATCTTTAGCTTTGATTGTTCTGGAAACCCTCCCTTGGAGCAGTTGCTCTTTAGAAAAAAGGATTTTTTTCTCACTGTAGGCACATAAATTGGCACTGAGGGGAGGTGAAGGCAGTGGGTATCTCTTCCCTCTTTGCAGCCCCTCACTTGGGACTCAAGCCTGTCCCTTCCAGAAACTCCTGGTGGTGCAAACAGCAGGATTTCACAGCACAGGGAGCAGAGTTTATGGCTCTGTGGATGGTCTCACAAGGGAACACTGTTCAATAGGCTTCAAAGTGATCCAGCCCTGGCATAACCGTGGCTGTGGCCACATGTAATATCGCCTGTAGCTCTTTAAAGAGGATTAGCCTTAGATCAGGGACAGCATTCATTGCTGGGTCTCATGTAAAGCAGAATATGCTAATGAAATGGAAATGTCTACAGCAAACATTGCATAATACTGGAAACCTCAAAACTGGGCATTGTGTCTTGATATCTCTGCTGGAAGGCCAACTTTCATATTGTTTGTTGTTTCAAGAAAAAGGGAAGTTTATAATATCACCACAAACTCTGTAATAATAAATTAAGATCCAGTTTGCTGTTTTACTGATAAAATTAAAGAGATAACAACAAACATCTAAATGTTACTTTTCAAACACTGCTCAAAGCTTCAGTGATGTCGTAGCTTTCCAAGAGAGACAAACCCCACCACATCTTAAAATATCTTCATCTGGGTTTTCTGCAACAGGTATGGGCTTGGTTCAATCCTGCCTTCTCTTCCCAGCTGCCCTTCCATGACTTTAAACACCATTTTTGGGCTTACAAGTGTTTCAGCATCAGTCCTGCAGGCACGGTGTTTCTGACATGCATTTCTGAGCTATTTCACCTTTTTGAGGCACTTTCTGTCTGTACATCTGGCAGTCCAATAGGCTTCACTTGGCTCTCCTGTTTCAGATTTATGCCAGTCTTTGAAATGATTGAGGTTTGATATTATATAGTGTATAAAAAAACCCCAAACTTCAATGTGACCCATGATTCCCACTGTCTGACTTGAGACACTGAAGGATTTTAAGCTCCAGAGGAAATTTGTCACCTTGATAAGAAGCTGCCTCAGTGCCTGGATTGAAACCTTTGCCAATGGAAGTGTTTAGGTCTGTTCCAGGTGCTTTCCTCCTGGCACAAGTGGGCAGGAATTCATGTCTCACCAGCCTGGGTGTTGGTGCTGGGACAGCACGTTCAGAAACACAAAATACAAACCACAGTGATGGACATTAAATACCCCAATGGACCGTTTTGCTTTTGTGCACTTGAAGTGCCTCATCCTGGTCTGCTGGGCAATAAAAGTGCACAGAAACTCTTTGGGAAGAAGCTCCTTCTGGCTCCACTTCCCAAACATGCACTGCCATTGCTTAGTAGTATTTTCCTCTCAGGATTGTTTTGTTCTGGGATTTATTTCTTATGGTGGTAGATAAGTTTAGGTTGGCCTTTTTTTTTTTAATTTTGCAGTTTGGGAGGAGGTTTTTTTTCCTTCAGACGTGGAGGGTGGTGATACATATTCATGAAAGAGAAGTCTTTGCAGCCCCTGCCCACGTTGACAAAGACTTAGCTGTTTCACACAGCAAGCTGACTGGAATTGTGTGGGGCCTGCCTGACCAGATTAGAGCAAACAGCCAGCTTATTCCTCCAGTAGTCAGGCCTCCCCTTCCTAACAATTTCCCCAATTGTCATTTTGACAAGGCTGTCATTAGGTGATGGCTTCTTTTGGCCATTTTCAGATAAAGATAATTTCCTTAACTTCCATTTTATTTGACAACAAGTAGTTTGGGAGAGAAAGGAAGTACTTCAGTGGTTTATGGATTAAGGGTTTGTCACTTCAAAGGCATCTTTGATCTAAAAATATGTGCTGTACCAAATTCATTATGTCTTTTTTTTTCCTTTTTTCTCTTTCTTTTTTTTTAGAACTTTTTAATTTATTGATCTTCCCCTCAATTATTCCTTTTTTTCTTTTTTTTTTTTATCCCCTAGTAGTCCTTGGGATAGCAGTGGAGAGGAGAAAGCACCCAAATGGCCTCTCTGAAAAGTCATGACCAGGGCAAAACAACAGGTGCTTTTGTTCAGCACCCAGCACCAATCTGCTTTTAGCCAGAGGTCCTGCCTGCTCCTGCTGTGGCAGATCCATTAACAACTGGGAGACAGAGAATATGTTTCATAGGGAATGGCTTATTGCACATCTTCTATTGGTCTGGGTCACTCCTCTGCTACAACTGGCCTAGAAACAGATCTGGTGTGGTTTGGTGATGGGTTTTGGCTCCCTGGTACCCCTTTGTGCAGCTCCATGTGGTGGCAGTTGCTCTGGGGTTGTGGCTCTGTTTTGTGTCTGTCTGCACTAAGAAATCCCAAATCTCATTCCAAACTCTTTTCCTGGTCTGTTTGCAACTGAAATGCTCCTCCACAGAGCACTAAGCTTTGGAGGAGGCAGGTGCAGGGCCCAGTGAGGGTGTTGCTTCTCAAACCCCATCCAGCTTGATGATCTTTGTGTGTCCCTTCCAACTGGAGATATTCCATGATTCCCAAGTGCAGGTCTGCATGAGCAGAGCTTCTCTTTGGGCACTTCTGCAGGGCATGGTGGGGGTTTGAATATGGATCTGGAGCTGGGCATTTCCAGCACCTGTCAGGCCCTGGGCTTCACTTTCACCCTTGAAAAAACCATCCTTGGCTACAGGAGTGTAAATCCATCAGGGTAGCCCATTATTCTCGCCTTACACAGACTTAGCTGGGGCTGGGATTTGTCCTGTATTAATATTAATATCTGTTCTCCCTCATTACTTCAGCTTTTGCTGTAATGTTCCCTCTGCATTATACCAGCAGGCAAAGCACCTCCTTGCTGCTGGAGGCTGTTCTTGATCCCATTTCCAAACAGAAGCACTTCTGCTCCGGCTCTGGCTGGGCTGGCTGTGCAGAGGCCGCCTTTTTTTCTTCCCTTTTGCCTGCTAATTGGCTGAGACCACCAGAATTTGGAGGACACAGATGTCACTGATAGTTTGCCTAGGGAGCACATTCATGCCCATCTGTTGCAGTCTAGAAGGCTGTTCATATATCCACAAGGCCTTCATTTAATTCTTGTCAGAAAGTAATGTAAATCCAGTTTACCTCAGAGGTCACAGCCAAGATTTATGCCAATGAGCCCCCTGCAATTTACACACACTGTAGTTGTATAGGATGAAAAGAAACCCTTTCATGTTGGTGCATATTAACAAGAAAGCTTGCCTTAGGAGAGGCTTTTTGATTGAGCTTCTTCCTTATTTTAATACAGCCAGTTGGGATATCCAGCTTTACCAAAAGAAAACATCTAAGCTTTAAGCCAGAGAAGTAAACTAACTAACTAACTAAAGACCCTAGAAAATCCATTTTCTTAAACCATCTTTTCACAAAGAAAGGTAAATGCTCTAGGAAAACACAAGCATGTGTGCACTGAAATATTCAGGAAACTGAATTTGCATTCTGTGGAAGGTGGTGTTAAGTCAGTTATGGAAACTTTGCTAAATTAATATAAGCATGTTTTGGGTTTTTTTCTGTTTTATTTTTCATTCCCTCAAACTGCCAGATCTGAAAATAGAGCAGAGCCTGTTGTTTTTGACAGAGGTGATGGGAAGGATCCAGAAGGTTTGTGCACAAATGCACAGGAGGGAGAGCAGTCGAGGGTCCTGTGTGATGTTCATGCTCCCTGTCACCTGCTGCAGGTAAAAATACCAGTCTCGGTGTTCCACTGCTTTTCTAGGAACAATATTTTGTAATTTTTTTCAGTGTCCCTACAGAAATGAAGGGAAGATAAAATATCATGTTATGCAGCTAAGAGGAGACTGTAACACAACCAGCTACAATAGATCCAACACTGCCTCTGTGTCATGATTTCACCCCTGTCTTTATTCACCAAGAGACTCTTGCAGCCCAAAGAGCTTCCCTAAAAATGAGTGTGGCTTCATTAACCTGAGGGAAGCCCCATGTGGAAGGGCCACAGTGCACCAAATTAGTCTGGAGGGAAAAACTGGCAGTGCAAGTGGTGCAGGTACTTGAATTGAAAATGAGCTGTTAGGAAAGAAACACTCTTAAGTACCTTGGTTATTAAAATTGCTTGTAGGAGCAGGCAGAGAAAAGTGGGACACAAAGATGGATCAGGATGTGCCAGCATGATTACAGAGGGGTTTCAGAGCTGGACACCTCTGCTTCTTTAGGCTCAGTGTGGATTGAGGGTGTTCCTTTCACTTATACTGACTCCACTCAGAGGGATCCTCCTCCTTTTCCTTCTTCCTTTCCCTGGTTTGTCTGGCCTGTGGATTTTACCTTAGCAAACACTTTCAGATGTTACAGGCACGAAAATCAGAATGATTTGCACAGTATCATAATGACCAGAGAGGTTTGGGATTAGGAGGCAGGAGAGCGAGGCACCAAAATGAAACCAGAGTCTTAAGTTCCAGTGTAGCACTTAAAATAATTAAAATGTTTATTTGAAAGTCAAAACAGCCTCAGTCATAAATAACTATCCATTCCTCGATTGATTGTGTCGAGTCCCAACAGAGAGCTCTGGGAATAAGGTTTATTTGCTCCCTGTTGGGATTAATCCATAAATGTAATCTCCACATGGAACTCATCAGGTCTTTGCTTCCTCTTCATTAGTCTTCCTGGAACTGGAGGGGTAGCCTGAATAAGATGAAAATTAGGATAATATATTTTCAGAGAGAAAAGGTCTGGTGATCTCTAATTTGTGTTTCAGGGCCGTAATGCTGTGGAAAATTTCCCAAATGGTGTTGTCTGAGAAACCAGGGCTTGTTATCCTTGCTGCATTTGAAGTTTGAATGCAGCAATTACATCTTCTTTTTCTTAGAGCCTCCAGAGCTAATTGCAGTCTTAAACTGGCCAGATTGACTCCCAGGCTTCCTTCCATCCACAGCAGAACTTAAAATTCCTTTCTCTTGACAGATCTTTTGGTCTTCTAGCCCAAGGGCTCTGAAATGTCACAGTAAGGCCCATTTCTTATTAAAGAGATCATTTCACTGTAGCCCACCCAACCCTTCCCTCCATCCCTCTTGTTCTGAACCCCAGCTCCAATTAGAGGGCAACCACAGAAATGTATTTTCTCATCCCCTTAGACCTTTGTAATTTTTTTTTCATCAGATTTGATGAAAAAATCATATTTTAACCCAGGCTCCAATCAGAAATGCCACAGATTTTTTTTCTCATAATTTTTATTTTAAAGTATCTTAACAATTCCATCAAGCATTTAAAAACTGCCTGTGCCCAAAGGTGGAATAAAGGAGCTTTCCTGGCACCAAAAAAATGCTTAAATCCTCAACCTCATGCAAAATTGTTTTTATTATGTGTTTTCAAAGAGCATTTTTAAGTGCATCCTTAGAAAGCATTTTAGTCCAGTCAGTTCTGCAGCACATCAAGCTGCAAATTTTGTCACTTCAAAACCCAATCTCCTTAAAGCACCACTTGTTAGGCTTTAAGGGAACTTTGGGAAAGCTGATTAGTAACCATTGAGAGGGTTCTAAAGGCCTCCAGAAGTTTTTGCTGCTCTGCTGTTCAGCTTTAGTCTCGGGGCCTGCATTGCCACAGGTCCATAAGCTGCGTGCTTGGTTATTCCCCTCTCCCAGCTGTCACTCAAGGCCACAGCTGTCACAGAACACAACTTTACAAAGTGGCATCTGTGTAAAGGATCCTGCTGCAGTTTAAAGCTCTTTGCTGCATTTTAAGCTGATTTTATGATGCGGGTCATTGTCCCTAGTGATGGGTCTCAAAAGACTCTCCACCTTCTGAGTACTAATGTACAGTTTATTGTGCTTTTCTCTATGGATCCAGCACTCTGGTGTTGCTGCTGTTGTAAATCATTGTTCATTACTCCAAGTGTTCTTGCTGTTTATACAATTCTTTGGGGGAAAAAAATGTACTTGAAGAAAAATTCCTCGCTTGCTGCCACTCCTATATCAATGTTATGGACCTGGCAGTTTCCTGGTGAGTTAAATCCTGCCAGCCCAAGGAATCCAAGCACTGCACTTCCACACTAATCTGAGCTTCCCTGCTAAGCCCTGACAGTGCTTTGTGAGACTGGCAGCCTGTGTGGCTCACAAAGCCATGAGGCCCTCCTGCTTACTGTAAAGACCAACGGGATCTTACAGGTTGTGCCACTGCACCAGCTGGGCTTAAAAGTCTAAATCTGGGCTCCATTGGATACTCTTAACACCCTGTTACTCTTTGTAAAGAGAAATATCCCATTAGTCATTTGCTTTAGTGCATCTTCATGAACCAACAGTGTGCCCAGGTGGCCAAGAAGGCCAATGGGATCCTGGCCTGGATCCAAACTAGCGTGGCCAGCAGGCCCAGGGCAGTGACCCTTCCCCTGGACTCTGCCTTGGGGAGGCCACACCTTGAGTGTTGTGTTCAGTTCTGGGCCCCCCAGTTCAGGAAAGAGATTGAGGGGCTGGAGCGGGGCCAGAGAAGAGCAACGAGGCTGGAGAAGGGACTGGAGCACAAGTGCTGTGGGGAGAGGCTGAGGGAGCTGGGGGTGTTTAGCCTGGAGAAGAGGAGGCTCAGAGGTGACCTCAGCACTGTCTGGAACTGCCTGAAGGGAAGTTCTGGCCAGCTGGGGGTTGGTCTCTTCTCCCAGGCACTCAGCAATAGGACAAGGGGGCACGATGGGCTCAAGCTCTGCCAGGGGAAATTGAAGTTGGAGAGCAGAAAAAACTTCTTTGCAGAGAGAGTGCTCAGGCATTGGAATGGGCTGCCCAGAGAGGGGGTGGATTCCCCATCCCTGGAGGTTTTTCAGGTGAGCTTGGCCGTGGCACTGAGTGCCATGATCTGGTAAAGGGACTGGAGTTGGACCAAGGGTTGGACTCGATGGTCTCGGAGGTCTTTTCCAACCCAATCCGTTTTATGATTCATAGCAAATTGTGCTTATGGACATGTATTTACCAGGGCTGTGAGGTGATAGCTGAACACAGGCCTTCTCCAACATGCTTCTGCATATTCTGGAAGCAGTTCCCAGTTTCCAGTTCCCGGTTTTATCCACAGTGGATCTGAAACAGGTGTATGTCTGCTCAGTAGTCACTCGGGTGAACTCCCTAGAAAATGAGGTTTTTGAGAAATCAATTACACAAAGGAATGGAGTCGGGGCCAGATGGTCAGGATGCTTCATCCCAACCTGGGAGGCACTCCTGGGATGGCCACACACTCCTTCCCACGGGGCTGGGGAATCAGATAACTCAGTTAGCAGATGGCAGTGCAGTTAGTGGAGCAGGCAGTGCTGCCATAGGTGTGTTACTGGGACAGCAGAAAAAGCTGCCTGTCTTTTTTTCCCTGATGGATAACCAGAAACTCGATCAGCTTTCCTAGACCTGTCAGGGTAGGGGGAGAGATCTTTACTTTCTGGCTGTTGTCACCAGGTTCAGATGTCTGTCCCTGCTGTCCTGGCAGTCCTTAGGGAGAAAGGACCTTTGTGAACCAGGATGTGGACTAGGACCTTGTGCCATGAGCAAATCCCATCAGTGTGGTGGCCTTTTTTCAGACTGATCTTTGCCAGTGACAGGTAGTTCAGCCCCATCTCCTGGGTGAACTTTGGACCACACTGTAGCTGTGTCTCCAGCCCGTCTCTGGCCCCATCTCCTTTTTCTCCTGATGGGAGCCCCTAAATGGGCCCTGTTCCTGTTCTATCCACAGGGATGTGATCCTAGTGCAAACCTTGTGTCCTTCATGGAGTGGCCCTGGTGACTCTTACTTGAAGCTAAAAAGATGGGGAACCCTTTCTGGGTTTTCCTTCTGTTTTAATCCATGGCTCTGCATCTAGCCAATCTTTTTTACTTGCTCTCCAGCTGCTCTTACATGTGAAAAGGTCTCCTTTTTTACAGCTACTTTTTAAATTTCTTCTGTCTCTGACATTTGCCTGCCGAGTCCCACTGACTGGCTCCTGCCTCCAGGCTCTTTGCTGATGAATCCTATCTTTAGCCCTGCTCCACCTGCCCTTCCTCTGCAGGCTCTCTGATCCTCTCTGCTTTCACATGAGTGCATCTCTTTGCCCTCTGCTTTTCAATCTGGCAGCTTGCTCTCACTGGGTGCAGTTGAGAACACAGGATATCTTCCACCAGCTCCAGGATCCAGTGATCCCAGAGCTGCAACAGAAAGGGAAAAAACTCCCTGGAAGTTTAGCTACAATATGAGTCATTTCTAGATGGCAGAACAAACTATGTCTGAATGTGTGTTCCTTTGCACTCCCCTTGTCTTTTGCTGGACTGTTTCCCTAATTTTAGAATTGTTTTTAGAGAGGCTGTTTCTGACTTTATTGCTTCAAACTGTGAGAACAGTTTTATAAGTTAAACTGGGGGAAAAAGAAAAACAAACTCCAAATATATATTTTTGTGCATAATTTTTGAAAGCAGCTCAACTGTTTTGGCAGATGCTGAGCTGGATATGTGGGATGGAAATGTATTTTTGCTGCATCACCACTGGCAATGTCCTAAGCACCTGAAGGACTTGCAGTGGTACATACACGGAGCACTCCTACATGGGATGGCATTCCAGGGTAAAAGAGATGGTCCCGATGGTCTGGAAAACACAGCCAGCATCCTCCATGAGTTCTGCCATTCAATCCCAGCTAACTGTGTGCGACAGCCCGAGCCTCCGAGGTGCAAAGGGCTCCGGTGCATCCTGGATAGTCACTTCCCTGCTTGGGGTTCCCGAGCCCGCCCTGTCTCCCTGGCACCTCGGGGCTGTCCGCCTTGCACGCTGTCACCGGGACCCTGCAGTCATTTCACACACTCCTCTAATAAAGTCCTCCGAGGCTGTCATGTATTTTCATGTATTTCCCCTATTATTTCTCCCTGCTTGAGCCTTTCGGATAATTGATGATACTTTAGTTAATCATCTTCCCCCTCCTTTGTCTGCCAGGTACCTCAGGCTTGAAGGGATCCTTTTCATTTAGAATCCGTGTCTTCTCTTAAGTAATTGATCACCGCGCACCCGGGGACACCCAATTCACAGCCGAGTGGGATCAGCCTTCATGAATAATCAAAACGCCGTGGCCGCGCTTCTGCAGGAGTGCGAGCGAGCTCTGGGCGCGCTCCTGTCGCCAAAGGCTGGCACGGGCGAGGAAGCCGAGCGGGAATACCGGCGGTGCCAAGGTGAGCTCTCCCCAGGAGAGGCGGCCGGACCCCGCCGGTCCTCAGCCCTGCCCTATTTTTCTTCTCCGGGCAGATGAGTGTCAAGAGACGCCTGGATTTCGAGGCCATGAATGGGATGCGGGCTACAGGCAGGCAGGGAAAGAAGTCCACTTTGTTGCAGTGAATTGCTGTCAGTTCTAATTTTAGGCTTCACTAAACATGAGGCTGTAAGGAACAGTTTAGTTTGGGAAGAACAATGCCCAAAAGTTTGCTGATGCACATAAATTTCAGTTATTAAAAAAAAGAGGGGAAAAAAGGATGCAACTTCTGAATAAGGGCACATATTTCCTCTCTTTTCATAGGAACTGGGTGAGGGCCCTCTCTGTTTGTCAGCTTCTCCTCATATATTAAAGAGCTCATTGCCCGAATCTTTATCTTGTAAAATGTGTGTGACCTCTATAAGTGGTGTACAAGGAAAAAAAAAAGAAACTAGCACTATCCCTCTTGAAAGGAAAATCCATGCTGGCTAAAGCCTGGAATAAATAACCAGGAAAGGAAGCAGTGTTTAGCGAGAGCTGTAATGAAAGAGTTACCTGCTGGAAACCAGCATTTATTTTGGTATTGCTGTGATGCTTTGGAAATAAAAAAAAAAATTAATTATTTCTTCATTTCAGTGGAATTAAGGTTTTCCTTTGCGTGACACATCTGCGGCACTGCCCGTTTTCCAGTTTAGTGTTAATAATGTTTAGTTTTGCTTTGCTTGAGTGACTCGGCCATAACGTTAATTTGATCTTTAAAGCCCTTTGTTTGTCCCGGGGCGCAGAGCCGTTGAGAATATGTTTTTCCGACCATCCTTGCTCTTGCTGGGAGGTCAGCTGCCTTTTTCTGAAGCACCTAAGTCTGTTTGTGCTGGAGGGTGCCGTGTAGGTTTCTGTTATGGATACTGGAAGGGTTTTCTCTCCTCTTTTTTTGTTTTCAACAAAGAGTACTTTGTTTCCTCGTCGCAAATTCTTTTACGTTTTATTATGGCTCTGTGGAATAGGCTCTTGAACTCCTAATCAGGTAGCGCTTTTTCCCCCTCATCCTCCTCCCTCCTTTTCTCCTATTAAATGCCACAAAGTATGAGAAATAATCAGTTTAGTTCCAGATAAGGTAAATCAGTGCCCTTATAATCACTCGATTAGACACGGCCCTTCAGGTAAACTGCTTCAGGAAATGGGCGATCAGAGCCTGTAGTGATGCTCGGGCTTTTCCAGGGACCGTGTTCCCATCAGCTGAAAGAAAAATACCCAGCAGCGGGGTGGTGACAGCGACATTAATAACTGCTGGGGCTCTCTGCCCGGGGAGGGCAGGGCCTCGCAGCTCGGCGGCTCTGGGTTTCGGGGGGACCCTCCCAGCGCAGGGACAGAGGGGGTTTCTTTGCCTCCCTCTCCTCCCGGAGCTGCCTTTGTTCCCCCCGGCTTTCTCAGATCGGGTGCTGGAGATACTGAAAGCCAAATCCATATAAATAGAGGGGAGAGGAGGAGCAGATCCTTGTCTCGCTTTAGTTGAGGTGTTAGAATGGGTGTTAGGTGGGTCTGGATTGCTTTTTTATCGCTTTTTAGGCTAGAAATCATTCCAGTCAACTTCTGTGCCGGTTCAGCCTCCGTTAATTAATAAGTTTATTTTGCCAGTGGTGGGAACAGCTCTCTGTTGCAAAGGTAAACTCTTGTCCTGAGAGCTGGATTTGAGCTGAAAGCTGCAGGACTGTTCACATGAGCTCCCCAACTGGTTGCTGAGGTTCTGGTGGATGTTCTTTTGATAAAACATCATTTGATTGTCACTGCCTGGCTAAGTGTGTGTCATTGCCACGTGGTGACAGCTGGACATCCCAGCAAGGTTCAAAGCAGGATTCTTCTAGGCCTGCATGAATGTCCAACCCCAGAGATGGCTGAAGGCTCCAAGTTTGCCAAATCCTCCTGAAAATGTAGCCCTGGTTTCCTCTCCTAACCAGCTCAGCAGCAGTGACTGCTGAGGATGTCTCTTTAAAAATCCAAGTTCAATATGAAATCGTTTGGCTTTACTCTTTGTTCTTCAGTGCATCAGGCAGGAGGAGGATCCAAGTTTAACTAAGGATATCATGGAAAACAGGAACAAGAGGACAGCAATAATACCTTTAGAGAAGATACCAACATGTTGGTATCTTCATGATACATGAGGAGAAGCTGACAAACATGTTCTACCATGTTGTCCCAGTGACTGTTTTTCATGGTTGCTGACACTATTTTTTTCCCATTTTAGTGTTATTTAATTAAGCCTAAGTTTGTGTGGGGAAGACAGAAGGAGAAGGTAGAGAAGAAGACAAAAGGGCTGTCTGTGAGAGCATCCTGTTTCTTTTCGGGTGGATCCATCCCCAAAATGTCAGTCCTGTGGGAACACATGGGGAAACACATGCTTGCTGTGACTCTCTTCAGTCCTCTCCACCATCTTCCTTTGGAAAAGATTTTGGGAAGCTCAGTTTTGCCCCTTCTACATGGGGAATTAAACCCCTCTGGTGGCTATTTTGTATTCCTTGTGATGAGATGGGTATCCCTGCTCCTGTTTTCCAGTGGGAGGTGTGAGAGTGAGAGCACAACGTCCTCTCCCCACCAGCTCTGCTGCTTGGTCACTTTGCCATGGCATGGAGGGCTGAGCCCCTTCCAGGCACCACTTGAGGTGTGAAGGGAAACAGCTCCATGTTAAGCCAGGATGTGTAATGGGAAGGTTTTCAAGCCCCATGTTTCCTTGGGACAGCAACAAGTGAGAAAATATTGGCTGGAAAAAACAGTATCTCTTTAAACGTGGCTTTTTGGAAAAGGGCCCTAAATATCCATCTGCCTGCTTTTTCCTAGGAAAACCAAATTGCTGATTGCACTGTAATATGAGCACAAAACAGACTTTTTTGGTAGTGCATTTTCTACAGTCTGTCTGTAAAGGATTGATTAAAAAAATTTTAGTAATACATTTATTGCATTCCCTTGTTAAAGCAATGATGGTCACTGAGCAGGGGTTTTGTGGGGGATTAATGGCCAGAAGGGGCCAGATCTGCAGCTGATGATCACCATTAACCCCATCTGGTCAATAATCCTTGTTAATCCACTTTTATTGGCCAGAGAGGCTGCCTGGACCAGTGGTTAGCACAGCACAGCACAGCCAGGCTGCAGCTTCAACCCTGTTGCAAGGAAAATTAAATGTGGGCTGCAGCTGAGGGGAAGGGACAAATCCAAAGCCCAAATCTCTAGCTGCGTGCTCCTGGCAGTTGCATCCTTAGCTGGGTCAGGTTGGTTCACAATGGAGTGGTGAAGGGCCAGCGTGGGGAGGGAGCAGGGCATGGACCAAACTCTGGTCAAGAGCATGTTCGTAATCCTCATTACATCCCTTTAGATCTCTCTCCAATTCCTTTCAGTGCTCCGGGTTTGTCTCCCAGTTTGGATGTGGCTTTCCAGGCTGGCTGTGCCACTGTCACCTGAGCACGGGACACAGCTCTGTGTGCTGCTGACCCCCTTGTCCTCTCCTCACACGGGCGAGCAGGTTTCCTCCTGTCTCTTTTGGAGCAGCTCCTCACGCCCCGGCAGCCTCCAGCCGGCAGGACTTCCTGCTAAAAGCCTCTTTAATGGCTCAGGGCTCCCATTTACCTGGAGGGCAGAGCAGCCAAGGGGAACGGATGGCAGCGAGCCTTCCCTCCCCACCAGGAGGTTAGTGACGGGAGCCGAGGGCTGGTGGCAGCCGGGAGAAGGCCTTTTAGAAGGATTGGTGTTACAAGTGCTGCAGCTGAACCTGCTGCAATATCTTTACCTGCTCTTTGACCCTTTCAGCGCTGCTTCCTGAGGACTTGAGGACCCTTCTGGAGGAGGCAAAGGAAATGAAGTGGCCCTTTGTGCCGGAGAAGTGGCAATACAAACAAGACCTCGGCCCAGAAGACAAAACAAACCTGCAAGATATGATCAGTGCGAGGCTCCCTGACTTACTGGTATGAAGTTCAACACACCTGTTGTGTAAAACTGTCCCACTGAGGTGCTGGGGGGTTTCCACAGGGCAGTTTTGTTTCTCTTTCCACGAAGGTAGTGGTTCCTTCTTCCCTGAAGAACTGGCATTATAAGAAAAGTAAAATGCCATATGTTTCCACAATGTTTTTTGAAAAATCACCACCAACTTGACAAGAATGCTGTCCCTCCTTTAATTCCACAATGCAAGGAGGCCATGGGGATTACTCACCTGCAAAATTCATCACCTGTATTTCTCTTTTCAATAAAATTACATGACAGAACCCCTTTGAGGACCAAAGCTGGCCAAACCCAGGCAGGAAAGGCAAGAACTTAATGTGATATTCCTGTGATTAAAGCACACTCAGGTGTGTAGGATGCTGTGAGAGCTGCAGGATCCAGAGGTGCTTGAGGATCCCATCCTGTAAGGGGATGAGTTTGAGCTTAACGATTAGAAAGTGGCAAGAAATGTGGATTGCTTTTTGCTTTTCTGATCTCCCCAGAGGCATGACCTGAAGTAAATAAGGACACCCTTTTCCATGGTAAATGTCTTATCTGGGCTAAGGAGTATCCCTTTGTCACAATAGCCATAAAAATGAGGTTTGTGAAGTTTTGGGGGGTTTATTTTTTTGCTCCTGTGGTGCATGTCTGAAGCCAGCACTGTCTCATTGCTGCCTGTTGTTAACTCCAAGGTGGCCAGGAGATCTCACCTGCCCTGGAGATCCCTGCCCTAGTGAGGCCAGCCAGTTTTCTTTGGGAACAATGATTACTTGGAACAGCATGGAGTGATGGGGAGCTCAGCAAAGCCAACTGCAGGGTTGGGAGATGGGAGCCCCAGCATCCCGTGGCTCCTGAATTTCCTCGGGGAGGGCGGGGAGTGGCTGTTCTTGGGTATTTATTTTCTTTCTCTCTTTGGTGTGTGTGGCCTCAGACAGAAATTTATGGTGGAGGTTGACCTCCTTTACAATCCTGGCGTGGCTCCCTCACTCTGGAGCGTTTGTGTGCTCTCTCCAGGGATAAACACCTGCAGTAAACTCCCCGAGAGACCTGGCTAGATGGGAGATTAATGTGGCTGTAATAGTGCAGCAGTGTTTGCAGCATTATGCCCTCTCCCCAGGTAGATGGATCTTTTCTGAGATGATACCAATTATTTATTGCTGAAACATCTGTTGATAACTGCAGCTGCCCTTGTTAAACAAAGCCTATCGTGGGGTCATAGACTATAGGGACCTAAAATCCCCCTCCATGCTAGTTTTGGACTATTCACCAACACCCCCTGAAGTCCATTGGTCGCTGTTGTCTCCAATGTTTCATCCTGTGGTGGAAAATACTTTGTAAACGTTGTGCTGCCTTTCCCCATGTGCTTTGAAGTATTATTTCATCTTCATTGGTAATTTATATTCCAGTGCCATTGTACCATGGGAAAAAGGGAAAACCTTTTTTGTTTTCCATTTAATTGTAGATAGACTGACATTTTGACCTGTATTATTAGTATTAGTCAGGAAAAGGGATTTTTTTCCCCTTCATCCATTCCTCCTCTCCCTCTGCTTTTTTTATTTTAAATAAAATTTCAAGGCAGAGCAAAGGCTGCTTCAGTTCTTTGAATAAAAAGCTGGGGGGGAAATGAGGCTGAAGGGAAATGATTACAGTGTGATGAGGAAAGATAAAAGTTTGAGCAACTTTTTTTCTTCTTTTTTTTTTCTTCCATGAGAGACAGAAGGATAATTTAATTCCCTGGAGGACCAAAAAAAAATTAAGTCGTTGTGGATTTATTGTTGAGGAAAAAAACCTTTAAAATTTCTCCCTCTCTGTTTATTTTAATTTGCCATGCTTAGAATAAGCTCATAAACCGTAATTCATTACATTTAAAAAGTGCTTTGAGATCCATGAATGAAAGGCACTTCATTACCATAACACACTGGTGGTGTGTGGAGGAGGCAGCGCTGGCTACCGGGGCTCTCCATGAGCATGTTTCACTCTGGGACTGGGCTGAAAAGCTCCATGAGACCAGCACAGGGAGTAAGAGGATTAGGCTTTGCCTTCAAGGGTTTGCCTTAGTGTGGCTGCACTTTAAAAAAAGTGGGAGACGCGTTGCCGGCGGCTCCTTTGGCACATCAACGAGGCAAAGCCACCTGCACCTGCAGCTTTCTGAAGTGCTCTGCTTCGTCTGCTGTGGGATGCTCAGTGCTTCTTTGCATCCTGTAGAAAGTTTGGGGGTGGAATTTTGGAGATTTTTCTTATTCCTGCTGGGATTCACCACCCGAAGGCCACCCCAGTTCAACAAGCTCAGCATCTGGTTTTCCACGTTTTGCTGACAAAGCAAGCCCATCCTGCAGCCCCTTGGTGGGAATCTGCACTGAGACTTCAAGGGTGAAACCCAACATCCCTATCCAAAGCCTAAACTGGGAAGCACTGGGATGTTTGCTTTTAACAAATCCAAGCAAAATCAGAATTGCCCTTAGTGGCAAGGATAAATAAGGAGGGATTACTTTTCCTCTCTAAATGCCACATGTGCTGTGGGGTTTGGAGTGGTGCTGCAGATCCAGAAGGGAGGCTGCCAGCAGTGTCCTTCCTGCAGATCTTTGCTATCCCAAGGGATGGAATTAGCTCTATGCTCGGTAAGCAGCCAATAGAGGGCAACATGCCCATATCCACATAGGCTTTGATCCCAAAAACCCTGCTGTGGGTTTAGCTGAAGGACAACTCACAGTTCTGCTGTGGGATGATTCATGCCATTTAATATTTTAATTTTTTTTGCAATTTCCTTTGCCTATTTGCAAATCCATTGTAATTATGTGGCCTTTTATGTCATTTCTATTGTATCTATCCTGCATCCAGGCTTGAGCACTCAGCCATGGACCAGGAACTGCTTATTGGATCTATCAGTAATTCCCACATCCAGGCTTGAACACTCAGCCATGGACCAGGAACTGCTTATTGGATCTATCAGTAATTCCCACATCCAGGCTTGAACACTCAGCCATGGACCAGGATCTGCTTATTGGATCTATCAGTAATTCCTGAATCCAGACTTGAACACTCAGCCATGGACCAGGATCTGCTTATTGGATCTATCAGTAATTCCTGAATCCAGGCTTGAACACTCAGCCATGGACCAGGATCTGCTTATTGTATCTATCAGTAATTCCTGAATCCAGGCTTGAACACTCAGCCATGGACCAGGATCTGCTTATTGGATCTAACAGTACTTCCTGAATCCAGGCTTGAACACTCAGCCATGGAACAGGAACTGCTTATTGTATCTATCAGTAATTCCTGAATCCAGGCTTGAACACTCAGCCATGGACCAGGATCTGCTTATTGTATCTATCAGTAATTCCTGAATCCAGGCTTGAGCACTCAGCCATGGACCAGGATCTGCTTATTGTATCTATCAGTAATTCCTGAATCCAGGCTTGAACACTCAGCCATGGCCCAGGATCTGCTGGGATAGGTATACTGGGAATAGGAAAGGAAAGAGTGGGTCTACTCTGGTCTCTCTGCACTCTCTAGGGAGAGCTCCATGCTCCCTGCTGTGGATAGAGGAGTGTGGATCTCAGCCTTGCTGGCAAGAAATCTCATGAGATTTCATGGGAATATGGAAAAGGCTGGAAAATAAGGCCCTGCAGCCTTGGCTGGGCCTTGGCTAATTAGATGCTGATGGATTGCCATTCCAAAGGACATGCCCTAACTGCTGTAGGTGTGTGTGTGGCACTTAAGAGAGGGAGCCTTTGAAAAAGAACTAAAGAGGGGGCTGAGGATTTAGTTGTCTCCTCCTTCTAACTGTGGTAACAGGAGAACTAAAGCCCTAAATCGTAGCCCTGGGATCTTGCTTGTTCAGGCTGACCTTTTGCTACCTGCCTCCTAAAGCCCCTCTTGGGTGATCCCGGTGAAACAGAGAGGGATGTAGGGGATGGATTCAAACCAGGAGGGAACCTGTGGCACCCCAGCCTCCCTGAGGCTTTGTAAGTGAGAAGTATCAGCGATTAGGTGGAGGCAGGAGAGTTTTAGCTGCCCAGGGTGACAGCCCTGGTGCTGCAGATTGCTCCATTTTCTGCTGCCTGTCTGGGAAAACTACAGCAGAATTTATATGAAGCACCAAATGAAATAAAAAAATAGGAAGCCTGATCCTGGGTTCCTGTAGGGCTGCCACTTCACTTGGCTCATGGGTAGGATTTCCTCTTCTCAGATGCAACTTCATGGAGCATTTCCTCCCCGAAAAAACTTTAAATGTTGTATTCCTGAGATCGTTATGTTGTGTTTTTCTTTTTCAAAAGAAACTGCTTCTGAGGTGGATTGTTGTTTTGAGGACACAGATTTAGGGAAGAGATTCTTGGATTTTTAGCTGTTGATGATGGTGTTGGTGCTACTCTGTTCTGTCACTGGCATTTTGATATTTTTAGGTATTAAAATATCCCTTTCAATATAGTATTTTATCGTGCCTCAATAGTTTATAAGTGCTCTAGAAGCAGGGCCACAAAATGATCGTGGCACTTCTCTATGCTCTGTGCTAATCAAGAACGGGAACACCTGCAGATGACTGTGGACCCCCAAGCCTCCAGGAAACCCCCTTGAAGGAGCTTTCTTGGCACTTTAAAGGATTCTGCTTCAGTTCTTGCCCCAATGTGCTGCTGTTCTCTTTTCCTGAGGAAAGCAGGAGTTATTCCCACTCCAGGACTTCCTCAGCTGGTGAGACAAGATGTGGTTGGTTGCATAAAACCACATAACGGACCTAATGCTGCTGCCATTGAATAAACACCCAACTCTCCATTGCCTTCGACATGAATAACTTGAGCTAATTAACAACTTCAGGAGGCATTCAATGAGCTGCTTGGTGCAAGAGGGAAGTGTCCGGGAGCTGCTGATTCCTCGGTCTGCAGCAATTCCCTGTCCCGTGTCCCAGGCGTATCCGTCTGCTCCTCACAGCCACACTTTCTCCTGCCCGTCCCCGAGCTGGTAGGAGGTTTAACTCCCTGCTATTTGTGGAGTGGGCTCTGATTGCCAGCTGAAAGGCAGGGGTTGATAGAGAAGTCCCGTGTGGTGACAGCAGCTTTGGTCTCTGGGAAAGGCAGGCTTTGCTGTCGGCGCGTGGGGTAAGAGCGTGAAAGGCTTCAGCCGCATCCATCGCTGTCGTGGCTCTGTGTTTAATCTGACAGGGGGAAAGAAAACCGGGCAATTTGTTAGGGTTCAGTGGAGTGCTAACGAGGAGCAGTGCGCGGGAGGGAAATAAGGCACCTGGAAGTACGTGCATGCCTCTGGAGCTCCTGCCCTGTGCATGGAATTAGGAATTCTTTGCCGACTGCTCTTGGTTTTGTGGCTTTTTAAAAAGATTTTTAAACCTCAGCTGCAGTTACAAATGAAGCCAGGACTGCAACAGCCTGAGACAAATGGATATAGGCACGCACAGAAGTCCAGAGTGTTGGCAAAACTGTGGGGACACTGAAAAAGAAATGATTCCTGCCCTTGCTTTCTAACCATGCTGTTTGCAGAGGCGTTTTTCCAAAGAGGATCCTCCTGAGCCCACAGGCTGGGGAGGAGGGCTTGCCTCTGGGATCTTGGCTTTATAAAGAGGGCCGAGAGAGCGGATTAAATCAATATTTCATTTATTTGGGCTTGTAATTCCTCTTACATCAGCTGCCACATAAAGATTTTCCCCTATTTCCTTCCCCTCCTCCTCATCCTCATTTACTATGCACCAATAATTTCCCTTTGACGCTCTCCTGCCCGTCCTAGTGCCAGATGGCCTCAGTTCTGAGCTTCTCCCCTCTCTCGGGAGCGGCCCCCATTGTCAATGCAAAGGAGGCGTCGTGGCTTTGAACCCAAAGCTGGGACCCAAACTTCGGCCCCGGCGTGAGGAGGAGCTAAGCCCGCTAATGCAGGGAGCCATGCGAACCGCACACCCTCCCACTCAGCGCCATTAAGGCGAGACCCCTTCACTAAAGGCTGCTTTGCATTTTCCCCAATGGTCCGTGTATAGAAATCTGGTGCAAATTTAATTCTCCCACCACCTGATTCCACTTCCCAGGCGCGAGGTTGCCTTTGTGTCCCAAACTCAATTAGACGGATCCATTTCACGTCGTGGGCACAGATGTGAAAACAAAGTGCGCGCGTACCTCGCTCTTTCTCTCTCTTTCTCTGGCTTTCTCTGTGTGGGTGCGCCTAAAGCGATAAAGAAAGTGAGTAAATCTGTTTAAGGCGCCGGTTCCTGACTGAGCAGGAGCAGGCTGTGACATCCTGGGAGCCACGGCGGTTTCCCTGGCTCTGGGCTGGGTGACAGGGAGGCGCTCCCCGGCTCATTTCAGAGTGGCGTTTTGGGGAGGGTCTCCGTGCGTGGCTTGGGTGCGTGCCCGGCCTCGGGCTGGAGGTGCTGAGGAATTTTCCAGCCACACGAGTTGGCAGGGAATGAAAGGAGCGGGTATTAATTTCTCGGTGTCCTGCTCGGAACAGGGGGGACGTCGTCGCAAGGGCTGACACGGAACCGTGTCGCTGTGTGCCACACAGCATGCAGCCCTGCCTCCTAAAAAAAATTGCTGAGTTTCTCCCCCTGGCTTGACTTTTCTACATTTTGTGTCCATTTGGGTTTGGAGAGGGACACAAGAGGTTTCGGCATTGAGCGGCCGAGTTAAATTATGCAGCTGCAAGACTGCCAAGCCCTTCAGAATAGGATGCTTCGTTTAGATTTTCCACAATGCTATTGAAGTGCTTATTTTCCTCCTGAAGAGACACAAACAGATGCAAACTTCTGTAAACACTTTAGAAATGAATTCAGTGAGTTTGGCCTCTCAGCAGTGCTCAATAGCTGACAGAAAAATGTCTAATTAGTGCAAGTGGAAATAATAGGGCCACTTGGATTCCTTCCATCCTCCTCCAAGTCTACTTTTCCTAGGAACTCAAAGGCCCTTTTGTTTGGTAGGTCACCCTCTCTCAGGCTTTTGTGCTCCGATCTATTAAAGGAAGAAGGGGAGGAAAAAAAATAGATTAGGCGATGCTCTGTGCTTAAATATATGGCCTGTTGATGAGCATTTGGAATGGCTGGTTTGCAGTGTCAGTTTACAGGTGCTTGGAGAGGGGGATTCCTCCATTGTTGGCCGGCACAAGCGGAGTTGTGCCTGCCGGGCTCCAGGAATCCTTTTCAAGTGCCATCCTCTTAGAAAATCCAACTCGGACTCAGGGAAAAAAAAAAAAAAAGAAAATTGTACAAATCCTCCTCGTTGCTTAAGTGCAAACAGGTTGGGGAATGCTTGCCATGGATCAGTGCTGCAAGCCAGCCTTCGTGCCGTGCTCCGTAGGCTCTTATCCAAACTGTCTGTTGTGGCCTTCCTCCTGCACACCTCAGAGGATGGCACGCCATGTTTTAGTGAGGATTTGAACAAAGATGTCTTGGAAGTGTCTGGAGAAGTAATTGCCTGGATGTCAGTGTGTGGAGCACCTCCTCGCTCCGCTGGGCAGGAACACCAATCCCTGCCCACCATGGGAAGGGGCCGGTGTTTGGTAAATATCCCCAGGTCCATGTGAACTCCTGCAGCCACAGTGAGGCTGAGTGTGCCCATGGCTGCCTTTGCTGGCCTCCTAACAGCAGGCACCTCAGGAATTCTGGCTGCTCCTCTTGTCAGTGTGAGTGCTCAGCCACTGTGGGAATCCAGGAGAGTTCATAGAGACTTATTAAAGATGGCCTGCGGGTAAAGACATTGGATTCCTGACCTGTTTGACTGTTTGTGGTGTACAAAGGTGTGGATGGCTTGAGCTCTGTCTGGCTGTAGTGACCATTTCCAGTCTTCCCAGTCTCACATCCATTCCCCTTTTAAACTAATTGCTATTGCTGGTAGGAACCTGTTGGGTATGACTTAAATTCATTAGCAGACCACCAAATGTTGTGGTTCCAGTTAGTAAACAATTGGAAAAACCAAAAAATAAAAAATCAGGAATGGTATGTATGGTTCAATCAAAATAAACAGCTGGCACCTTCCTATCCTAAAAATGAAAATATGGTGAGGAATGGGGTGACTGAAGGTGAGTATTTTCCACAGTCAGCTCACTGAGCCTCTGAGGGTGTGTGTTCATGCTGTCTGTGTTCTTCCCAGGTTTATCTGAAGGCCTCCATCATGGTCAAGGACTGCACCACAGCAACTGCTGTCGTGTTCCTGATCGACCGCTTCCTGTATTGGCTCGATGCCTCCAGCAGCCTCCTGCGGATCGCCCGGCGCCTGCACAGGCTGCATCCCACCGCTCCCATCAGCCCCCAGGTGCTCATCCGCCAGGCTCGCCTCGCCGTCAACACCGGTACGGCTCCCTCGGCTCCAGGGAGGAGCTGCTGGCTCTGGAGAAGACACTTCATCCCTCGCTGGGATCACATTGTCACAGCCCTTGGTGCCATCTTTCCGAGCGCACTTCCCGCTCCCGGCCCCCTTGAGCCCTCCCAGCTCCTCTCAGTAGCACAAAGGGGCCGGTATAAAGGGTTTCAGAGCCAAAAGCAGGAGAGAAAATTGTGAAAGGGTGTGGAAAATACTAATTGGAGCTTTTGTTCCTTAACAAATCTTCCCTGCTGGTTTCAAACGGGGATATCTGAATTGCTGTACTCCTGACCAAGGGCCTTGAAAAAAAGGAAATTGGAACCCTGGCATTTTCTCTGCACCATCCCAGCTGCTTTTTATTTTTCAGTGGGACCACTTTTCTGTGCAAACAAGGCAGCTTACAACCCCTCCAGGATGAAAAAAGTAAAATTCCATCATTCCTATAACATGGACAACACCTGAAGGATTTATAAAACATCTTCCTGTGGCTATGCTTGCTGTGGTGGGATGTGAAGTCACTCCTCAGTCAGACCAAAATGGGTTTCCAAACCCCACATTTCCTTGGGACAGCAGCTCTGCTGCTGAAGGGAGCAGGCCAGACTGTTTTCTTCTGGGAGGGGAATCAGAGCTGGGAATCCCAGAACTCTTCCAGGAATGTACTATGTGTACAATAAAATTATATATACATAATTTCATCTTACTGTACAACCACATATTACAAAGCTTAAGGCATGTGCATTCTGCCTGTTGACAGCAGCAAATCCATGTGCTGGTGTTATGAATATTTGTGTTCACTTTATACCACACAATACATTTCTATATTCATTTTCTACCCTTTTTTTCTTTACTTTTCCATCAGGTAAGCTTTTAAAAGCTGAATATATCCTAAGCAGCCTGATAAATGATAATGGAGCAACAGGTACATATAGATTTCTTTTCTAATTTCACACTTGCTATTTTGGTGGGATTTTTCATGCTAATTTTAACAGTTACACAAGCTTTAAATACAGTAAAACCACCCTCACTAATGACTCATGCTTGTTTTTCCTTCACCACTCTTTGCTAAAATGTGGAAACACAGCTTTGTTTTTGAAATTTCCATAATTTGTCTGCAAGGCTGAATTTGGGTGGGAAAGTGTTTCACTTGGGTGGGAAAGTGTTTCAGGTGGGAAGTTTAAAATGTGGACCCATTTCAAGCAATTGAGTGATCTAGAAAACTAGGACAACTCTATCCTCTCAAAAATGGAGATTGTTGGATTGTTGCTTCTCCTTCAGATTCCCACTGATCTTACAGACTGAATTAATACTGTCAAAATTAATACTTTATTCTATACTTGTTATTTTCCTTTCTGTCCAATGACTCTACTGCTGATCACGTGTCTTGTCTTGGATTTGGAGGGATGTGTAGTATTTCTACTAATAAGAATTCATTAATTCTGACAGACATGCATCATTATTATTTAGTTATGGTTTTGAGACAAGCTATTTTAGTGGGTTATGTCTGTTCTCCATCTTCTTAAGCTTTCAGGGTTTATTTAGCCAATATATTCAGGTTTCCCTGCAACTTAGAAAATATAGGAAGCCTGTTCTGGGGTTTCCTTTCACGTGAAACTGAGATTCTCATACAAGAAGGGCCGCCATGCAAAGGGGAGAGTCCTGGCAGTTTGCTGGGATCCAGGTTCCCCTTGGAGGTTTGAAATGACAGCAACATTTTCCATTCTACACCGAGTTTTCCTGCTCTTCCTGCAGGTACCTGGCGATACACTCAGGACAGCGATCGGATTCTCGTTCAGGCAGTCTGCTTGCAAATCAGGGGGCAGATCCTGCAAAAGCTTGGTAAGGCTCCTTCCCATGAACATCCACTCGAGGTTTTCCCCGTTTCTTTTTCTTTAAAATGTTACATTGGACATATGTCAGAGTTTTGGCTTGTGGTGAACACCTCCTGTGCATGAAACAGCTTGATGGGCTTCTGTATTCCGGGTTTGACGCTTGAGGCAACAGCCTTAATTTTGTGGGTTTGGTTTGAAACACCAAAGTCTCCCATGAGTGTTGATCTGAAGTCTTTTATGAGGATAAAACACATGTTTATGAACAGCCAAAAGGTAAAGGAAACTGATAAATGGTCAGTGTCATTGAAGCCAGACATGCCATGGTATGGTTTTATCCCATGGAAATCCTTAGCTGCCACCTGCTCAGTGATTGTTTTCTGATTTATTTCAGGGATGTGGTATGAGGCAGCAGAGTTGATTTGGGCTTCACTCGTGGGATACTTCAAACTTCCTCAGCCAGACAAAAAGGTAGTGTTTCCTCTCCCCTCTGGACGTGCTTGCCAACCCAATAATCACTCCAGATGAACTTTTGTTTCCTTCAGCAGAGTCCCTGAGCAGCAGTTTCAGTGACACCCCTCAGGCAGGGTTAACAGGCAGGACAAAGTCTGTGCTCCGCGTTGTTTCCGCGTGCATGCACGGACCTACAGACACCTTTCCTCCTGCAGGGGCAACAAAGTAATAGTTCTCATTAAGCAGAGCCATCCAAAGTGAGCCATCTCCCACAGCCTCACAGGTGCCTCCAACAAGGACAGATTAATCCCAGAATGCAGCCATAAATTTCTGTTATTTATTAGGATTGGAACAGATTTTTTTCCTCCAGTATCCAAGCATGTCTATTTGCGGAGCTGCTCCATGTTATCTGTGGTGGGTGATGGGTTTGCCTGGCACTGCAGGGCCTGAACATCTCACAACAGGCACTGTGTGTCTGTCTCTAGCACCTTTGAGAGGCTTTCCAGCACTAATTGTCCCACTGAACATGCAGCAGCAGTTGCACCATTTGTCCGTAGCTAAACAGGAATGTGAACCTCAGCCTGGCGAGTCCTGGGGTGATGCTGGAAGAGGTTTTGTAATTGGAGCCCAGCACCAGATATCCCACAAACTCAGACCTCATCACCTCTCCTCTGCCATGCCTTAAAGCTTGAGCTCAAGCTCAGGACATGTGTATGTTCTCCATTCCAGTGGGAACAAAGTTCTGTAGTGAATTTTTGTGGTAAGAATACAGTTACTTCTTGGCTTTCTTAACTGTTTAGCTGGGCAGACCCTTAGGTGGCATTAAATCTTCCAGATTACACTTCCTATGAGCTGAAATTAATAAAACCTTACCAAGGTGACATCTCTGAATTTCTTAGAAATGCTTCTCTTTCAGTCTTTTTCATGTGCTTTGTTGCATTTTTTTCCCTGGGTTCTACACAGAACTGACTTTATTCAGAGCAGTAAAATTCAAAACACAGGAAGAAAACCTCAACAAAAACCCATTCTGATATTTTTCCATTTTTTTTTCAGGGAATTGCCACTTCCTTGGGTATTATGGCAGACATCTTTGCTTCCATGAATGAGCAGGATTATGCACGTTTTAAAACCAATGCTGATGTTGACCTGGTAAGACTTGGCTTGGGATTTGTGTGTTCAGATTCTTCAGGTGGTCTGCATGTTGTTGTCCCAAATTCACCCACAATTTATTCTTCCTCCAGCTCCTCTCTTGTGCTGAGAGGGCTGAAGAAACTTCTATTGTTCCTGATGAAAAAGTTCATTAGGAAAAAAGAAAACACTGAGAGTATTTTATAGAATGTATGTCTGTAATATATAGAATATTTATAGGCTCAAAAAGTGACATATGGAGCAAAAATACACCTGCAGAAACTGACTGGCTGTTGTTTAGGATATGATGTCCCTGCCTACCAGGTCACATCTCCTTGGAAATAAAACCTTTGAGATGGGGTGTTCCCTCATGTTTTTCTTTCTTTTCTCTAGAGCCTCCTCCGGGAGTGCAGCCATCGCTTGTTATCTGCTGCTGAGGCCTGCAGGCTGGCAGCTGCCTACAGCCAGTACACACCCCTGTTTGTCCTCACAGCCGTGGTAAGTGTCAGCCTTCACTCTGGAACTGGGATTTGTGTAGGGGAAGAGCCCTGGCTGTTAAATTTGGCTCCAGTCTGGCTTTCAAACACTGTCACGCAGGGTATCGTGTGTGTGCTGTGGGTGTGGTTGGTTATGTGTGATGTGTGTTGCTCTGAACTGCAACCAGCAGCTAAGCAGGTGGGTGGAAAGCTGTGCACAGAGTGAGGAAGGGCTTGCAAGCCCTGGGAATGCTGCTCCTCCTACACCTACAGTTATATTTCAAAGGAAAAGAGGAAGATTATGTCCTCCAGGAAACACAGCAGCAGAGAGTTAAAGCCAGTGTTTGCCTCAAATTGTATAAGTGAAAAAACCATGTTTTCAATTCCTTCATTCCTTCTTTGCCTCCCAGAACATCCGTGGGATGTGTCTGTTGTCCTACAGTCACTCCAAGGACTGTCCCCTGGGAAAGAGAGAGCTCTACTTGTCCGAAGCCAAAGAATCCTTCGAGATTGGGCTCCTCACCAAGACAGACCAGAGTACCATCACCAGCAAGCAGGAGCTCCATAGTTTCATTAAAGCTGCCTTCTGCCTCACCACAGTGCACCGATGGCTCCACGGGGAGAGTGGGGGGCTCCATGAGGTCACCCAGCTCTGCAGGGAAGCCTTGGAAAAACTGTACTCATACAGCACTTCATTCCCAGAGGAGGAAGAGAAAGGAATGCTTGCCAAGGAGATCATGTCTCTGATCACATCCGTGAAGAAGCGCCTGCGAGTGGAAAACTTCCCTAATTCTGATGCCAGGTCTTACATCCCAGACAGTTATAAAGGCACAGCAGAAAAACCTGTCCTGAGAGGGGAAACCAGCTTTGAGAAAATCCTTGCCAGGCATTCTCAGCACCACCTGTCAGTGTGCCAAGTGTTTAAAAACACCTGCAGGGCTCATGGAACCACTCCAGGAGAAATCTGTGCAGGACCTTGTATCACGACCTTAAGGACAGAGACCAAAAGCACAGACACTGTGTGTGCTACTGAAGAAATAGTGCAGCACAGGAGAGGTGCTGTGAAAATCCTGTACTTACCAAGAGCAGGAAGCAGCTCAGAGAGACTCAGTGGCCAGAAAAATCAAGGCATTCATTCTGGTGTGATGAAAATTTCCCTGGAAGGAGAGACTGAGTCATTCGGAATGGAAATAAATGATGAAAATGGGGATTTCAGCAGAGGGCAAAGCAGGAGTCAAAGCACGACTTCTGAGAGGTCTTGGTGCAAGCTGTCAAAATCGAGTTACTCTTCCAGCTGGGAGGAGCTAAACTGTAATAGCAGCAGAGAGTCTCCCAGGGAAGGGCAGCAGCAGGAGAAGGGCTTGTCAGAGGAGCAGTGCTGCACCACAGAATCTGATGCAAACAGCCAAGCCCTGTCCTTGCACCCATTGCCCCCCAGGGCCTGGCATCCTGCTCCTCAGGAGCCTCTCCATAGCTGTGGGGGAGCATCTCAGCCTTGCTTTGAGGGAGGGCCACCTCGAGCTGGCAGGAGTGGGGAAAGGGCATCTCTTTGTGGAAATGAACTGCAGGAGGGAAGGCACCATTCAAAGAGACCTCCCAAAAAGGAAGCAAAGGACCTGAGCAATGCATTTCCTTCCCTCTCCAGCTCTTACTGCATTCATACCAAGCTGGAGGTTGAACAGGAGTCCTCCTCCTGTGCAGAGCTGGGCTGCAGGACCAAGGACAGCGGCAGGGAGGGAGGCGTTGGCCGTGTTGGGTGGTTCCACCCAGGAGAACCTGCAGGAAGCACAGAGGATCCTTCATGTGAGGCACAGCCCCTCCAAAACGGGGGTCATTCTGTGCTGTCAATGAGCTTGGAGTCCAAAACAGGCAGCAGCTCCTCTGTGTGTGACTGGGTGAGGAAATCTGCCATGGTGGGGGACAGATCTCTGCCTGAAGTTGACACCCAAGCAGAAACAATTGATGACACAGAATTTGATTTCATCAGTGTTGAAGACTTAGTGAACAGTTATCCTGTGCCATCTGCTCCAAAGCATGAAGCAGCTCCCAGTGTGCCAACAGCTTTGCCCTCACAGGGAAAGGTATCCATAAGCAAGCACTTTGACTGTGCCACTACGGAAGAAGATGAGGAAAAGTCTCAGGATGTTGTGAGCAGCAAGAGACAATCCAATTCATCTCTGAGTTCGTGGATCAAGTCAGCACAGATGCCCACGAGTTCTCCTGAAGGTCCATTGCTGATCCCAAGGGGAAGTGGTTTTGCCTTCACACCTGGGAGAACAAAGGAAGAAATCTTGAATGCTCGATTTCTGACAGATGATGATTACAAGCAGCTTCTGGCAGGGGTGGAACAAAATTGGCTTGTCCAGAGACTGATGCCTACTGGGATTTTTAGGACCAAAGAACTTCATAAGGCATACTGTAAGTTGCCACACAGCAACAGGTACCCCCACTGGGAACAGGCTTGGGCTTTTTTTTTTAATAGGATTTAATTTTTTCTTGCTTTCTACCCCATTACTTAATTTTCTGGTCTTACTGCCCATTTAGATCCCAGGACCAAAAAAATCTTGTGATGTTTTCTTTTTGTAGCTGCTCTTCTTTTAAAATACTCCAAGAAATCAGGCCTGTGGACAGGCCAAGAGACAGCCGTGTTCATCGGGGACTACCTGAACGTGGCAAAGGAAGGCAAGCAGAGAAATGCCTTCTGGATACACTTCCTGCACCAAGAAGAAAGCCTGGGAAGGTATGGAGCAAACAAATTTCCAGAACAAAATGGTTATCACTGCTGCTTCTGTGTAACTATGACTGAAAACTGCCTGGTGAGATTTTCTGTAGTAAGAAAGTTTTATGGGTTTCCTAAATGTCTTGAGCATTTGGTCAATCTTTCCCATCCCTCCTTTTAACTCTATTTTTTATTTTTGGGGAAGAAAAAGCCACTTCATTGTTGTCTTCTAACAGCTAATTGCAGAGTAAACTCTTCTCATTAGTTAGAAGCATCATTATCAGAAGTAGTTAGGAATTACTGTGGGTTGAGAACAGTATTTCAATACCTCTGAGCTGAGTCTCCCCTCAAGAGTCAAGAACAGTTGAGTTTAAACATTCCAGTGTTACAAAACACCCATCCCAGGATTTGACTGATAATTTTTCACCAGTATGAGACATAAAAGGAAAAAAACCCCATTTATTGGCCACCATTTAGAATGTTTCACCCACAGCTGGATTTGCTTGTGAACAGCCACGCTCTGCTTTGCAGTGACCTTTTTGTGTCACGAGATACAGAATAAACACTTCTACAAACACTTTTCCTTCTGTTTAGGTATGTTGGGAAGGAATATAAAGAAGAAAAAGGGCTCCTGCATCATTTCAGTGACGTGGAGCGACAAATGACCGCCCAGTACTACGTGACAGAGTTCAACAAGAGGCTGTATGAACAACAGATCCCTACCCAAATATTTTATATCCCATCTGCAGTACTCTTGGTAAGAACTGGCTTCTGAGCAATTCCCAGGAGCTGTTGGGAAGGGTGTTTTGAGTCCATTTTGGTTTTAAAACACCAGCAGTGATCCTGCCTCTTTTCAGATCCTGGAAGACAGAGCTATAAAAGGGTGTGTGAGTGTGGAGCCCTACATCCTTGGGGACTTTGTGAAGCTGTCCAACAACACCAAGGTAGTAAAGAATGAGTACAAAGCCACGGAGTATGGTCTGGCTTATGGCCACTTCTGCTACGAGTTCTCCAGTGGAACAGACGTCGTTGTAGACCTGCAAGGTGTGTATTACAGTGAACTTCATGCCTTTCAGGCTCAACCTTTAGCCCACAGGTATCCTTGGGATATTCATTTCATTAAATATTCAGCAAGTGCCTCTTAAGGTTCAGCTTTTGCTGACATGGGTGGACAGTGGGAATCATTGAAGTGGCATTGGCAGAACTTGGGCCATGCCAAGCAGAGAGTCCTGAGTACGGTAATACAAACCCTGTGATGTTTGATACCAAAATGTATTGTTTCTCCCACAGGCTGGGTGACAGGAAATGGGAAAGGCCTCATCTACCTCACAGACCCCCAGATTCATTCTCTTAACAGCAAAGATGTCTCCCGCTCCAACTTTGGCAAGAAAGGAATTTATTACTTCTTTAATGATCAGCACATGGAGTGCAACGAGATCTGTCGCAGCCTGTCTTTGACAAGACCCTCAGTCGAGCTGCCAGTGTAGACCCACACAGGTCAGTCACACCAAGAATGACCCATCAGCTGGACTCTGGTTTATCCTACACATCTTCAGGAGCAAGGGTGCCCATCAGCAGCAAAAACCTGCCTTCATTTCCCATTCTCCTCCTCCCCTTCTCAAAGCCCCATTGCCCCTGAGTGCAAAGCTGGAGGGAGATTTTCTCGATGAGAAAGAGAACACAGCATCAAACTTGCAGGAAAAGATGGGTCCCCAACAGACTTTGCTTTAACAAAACCACCCCCTTTTGTTTTTGCAGCCAGCAGAGATTTTTAGGCTTTTGTCCTCGCGTTTTAGCAGTGCTATTGTTTTCTAGGTGATGTTTGTGCTGAGTCGTTTGGAAAGATGCCCTATCCCTGCGCCGACCGATTAGAACTAGGTGTAAAGAGGGAGAAGCAAGAGAAGGAAGAAAAAAAATTAAATCTCTTTATTATGGTGCATAAACCTTCAGTGTTGGGGAGCTGCGCAGCTGCGCGGGGAGAAAAATGCATTCAAAAATATAATGCTAGTGTGAATAATCCTTTCTCGGGCGCTGCTCGCAGACTGCTCCAGCTTTGTCAGGTGAACTTGAACCGGGCCATCAGATTTGCGGCCGTTCCCATTGCACACTGTCTGTCACCCGGGGGCATTCACCATCTTGCCTGTTGTTAAGAGCCCGCGAACAATCCATCATTGAGCCGCGCAGTCGCTCGCTCACACAGCAGTGAAATCGGCATGTGACGGTACACTCGGCCCCAGTGTCTCGCAGATTAAAGTGATACATGAAAACTCACGTGTTACTGGGAAGATTAAGCCCGTTATCTTGTTGTGCAGCCAATAAAGGCTGGCCTTGTCCTCACCAGTGGGGAAATGCTGGCTTTAACCAAGTGGCAAACATAGCTCCGTGCTCCGGCCGGCGAGCTCCGAGGGGGAAACAAAGCTAGTTAGTGAGATCCCGGGAATTAATGGGCGGCAGAGATGCTGTGTTAAAGCCCCTCTGCAGAGGCTTTCCCTGCTCTGTAGAGACAATTAAAAGCAAAACAAAACCTCCCCGACAATCTCTGCAGAACAAAGTGTCCTAATACGCTGCCAGCAGCCGGCCCCGCCGGGTCTGCTCCAACAGCACACAAGTCGTGCCTTTTCCAGCTTCTTCCTGTTCTAAGGGAGAAAAATATTCATTTAGATGAGCTCAATCTGTGTGAAATTTTAATATCTCACTTTCTTCCTAATGTTTGCTGTTAGCAGCTTGATTTGTTGGTTTTGGGAGAGGTTTTTTGCCATCTCAAAGTTATGGCTTCTTACAGGTAGAAATGTCAAGAATCATTCTGGCAAATTCCCTGTTAAAACAGACATGGAATCGTATTCAGCTGCTCTTACTCTTTACAGGCTTGGGCACAATTTCAGAGGTATCGAGCACTCTGTCTTTATCCAGGGTTTGGATACTGAAAATCATGGATTGATGTACCCCATAACCTCATCACCTGAAGAGCAGGGACACACACATGGCCCCAAACACACAGAGCTTACATTACTGATTCATATCTGTGGTATAAATAAGGGGACATTGGGGGAAATAAATAGTTGATTCTGATGACTGGAGAATTTAATATTTTGGCTGGAAGTTTCATCTTAGAGCTTCTGACTAAAAAAATTACTGGTTTGTTATTTTCTCTGGTTTCAGAATAAAGTAATTTGAACTTAGGGAATAGTTTTCATTTTTTTAGAAAGTAGAAATTTTCATTACAAATTGAGTGGTTTGCATTAAATAACTTGCTACCAACGTGTTTTTCGGACTTAAGTGGATTGTAACACACTCCAAATTCCAACTCGAGTGTTTGGTATGACCATTAAGGGTCAGTTTTACAAAATGAGTGGAACTGTGTCATGCTGGGACGATGAAACATTAACTCTAGGGACCTCAAGTATGAGGAAACATGGAACATCTCCTCCCCTCAGCTCAACTCAAGGACTTGAGTTTACACCCTGTGTGAGTGCTGTGCTAAGGAACATTTCTTCCTCTCAGCTCCACTCAAGGACTTGCGTTTAAACCCTGTGTAAACTGTGCTGCACTAAGTCAGGCACAGAACTGCCCTGCTCTTAGCAAGGTGGTGACACACATTCCTGTTTTTCAGGGAAGGTATTTGTTTAAAGGTTTTTCCCACTTCCCTTCCTGCAGGTGCCCATGTGAAAGGCAGAGTCTCGCTGGCTGTGTGCTCATGCATCAAAGTCAGTAAATTTGTATCGAGGGAACAACCGAAGGCTGCAAACCGCAGGTAGAATGGTTTTCTCACTCTTCTGCCAGTAACTCGTGGCTCTGTGGAGCACTTTGGGGAATTTCTCTTAGAAAAGATGCAGTGCAAAGGGAGCCCCTCAGTTATTATCCCAACAATACCGCGCTGAGCCAGGCCCGCCTCCCTCCCTCTCCCTGCGAGCCGCAGCATCCCGGACCATTCCGGCCGGCGGAGCGGGCGCGGTGACCCCTCCAGCTGTGAGGCAGCCCCTGCACGCGAGGCAGCACGTCCCTGCTGCCATAACCCCGGCATCAGCTGCCCCTGGAGCCCAGCTGCTGGATGAGGCACCGCTCCTTTACCACACGCAGCTTTTCATGGGGACCGAGGGCAAAGCCTCGCGTCAGCAGGCGCAGAACCGCAGCCCGCGCTGCCCGATCTCTTCTGCTTGGGAAGGCACGGGCAGCACCAGCCTCCGCGGCGTCTCCTTCCCGCTGCCCAAATGGGAATACTTGCAGCAAAGCAAAGGAATATTTGATAACTGCTGTTGTCACCGGCTGCTGTCACCTGCTGCCCCCAGGGAAGTCCCCCCACTGGCACCTGGGTGCCCTCCCTGGCCCTGCAGGGAAACTGGCATCAGCGTGCAGCTCTCACCCTCTCCCGGGAGCGACACACGCCACCCTCCTTTTTTCCGCTTGGATGAAATCCTGTCCCCTGTCCCCTGGCAGAGTGGGAGCAGATGGGGCTGTTGGCCTCTGCAGCCTCCCGCCACTCCAGCTCGTGTGAGGCAGTGATGCCTCCAGCCCCCCCAGCCTGCCCACTGTCCCCCTCCAAACAGAACTTAATCCCATTCTCTGATCCCAAACTTCTCTGCCAAGCTGTTTTTGAGGCGGAGCGTGTCTTTAATCAAAAGATACCAAGTTATGAATAATTTGGTTAATGAGAGGTACTGCTAAGAGGGCTGGAGCACCCGCAGCACCGAGGGGGAGCACAGATTCCGTAGGGGCGGGTCCAGCAATCCGCTTCCCCCCGCACCCAGGGGGTGCTCGGGTGGCACAGCCAGCACCCAGGGGTGCAGGATGAGCGCAGGATCCCCCCTGGCAGGCAGCAGGTGCCTTTCCTCCCTCGGTAAAGCCCAAACTGCCGTGCAGGCTACCGGGGCTGCCGTCCCCTCCAAGCAGGACATCACGTTAATAGAGGTTGATTTGCAAACGGCGTCGCCCCCCCAGTGCCCCCCTTTGCCTGACTCCCGCTTTTCTGCTCAATGGCACAGATGCTGCTTTGTGCTGCCCAGGACCAGGCAGCTATTAGCAGCAAATCCAGCGAGGGAAATTAATGAAGGCGACTACTAATAAAAGACAGCTCAGGACAGCCCGACCAACTTGCTCCGAGCGGTAATTAACTTTTTTTAAAACTCATGAAGGTAAATATGCCATCAGCTTTGGGCTGGGCTCTCTGCTTTTTAATAAAAGGAGGAGGAGGGGAGGCGAGGGAGAGGGGCTGGCTGTGTCACAGCCGCCCCAGCACCATCCCTGTTCCCTCCTGGTCGCTGCAAAGTGACCCTCCAAGGAGTTCTCTTTTCTCCAAAGTTTCTAAAGGCTTTGTTTAAAGTCTGAGCATTGCAAGAGTTCTACCTCTCCTTGATCTGAGTTCTGTACAAGAGGTCACAGGGATGAGCAGGCTGCCAGAATTTTGCTGGACATGCACAGCTGTTGCAGCATTGTAGGCAGAAGGCAGGATATCCTAATATCCCGATATCCTTACATTGTCAGCCTTTCAGAGCAAAAGAATGTCTTAGACTGTAAAACACAAGATTTAGCCCTGTGGTAAGACAAGAGCCTACACCAGGTTACAAGAAAACTCCTCACCGGGATTTCTGGTTATGCCAGAGGATTGACTATATAATAGATAAATGAGATTTTTTCTGCCCCTGGGGAATGGCAATTGGGGCCGCATGGGCCAAATCCACGAGGGGAAAGCCCAACCTGAGGCACCTGAACAAGGCTTTAGGAAAAGTAGGGTTAGGATCTGCCAGCCAGATGAGGGTCGTGTCTGGAACGCTCTGTAATGATGGCACTGCGTGGAAAGATTTATGTGTGACATGAAAGGGAGCCTGCAGCAGCCCTTGGGGTGTGGCTGGGACTGCTTTGGCTTCTCGGCACTATTCTTATGCCAAGGATGGGCTGTAAACCCCCTCGGGGGCTTTCGTGCTGCCCCTCCAGCCCTGACAGTGTGGAGGAGCTTTTATACCGAAATACAATACACAGAAGGATCATAAACACGTGTTCTGGGGCACGGGGCTGCTTTGGAAAACACCCCCAGGTTCGTCTTCTCAGCCAAGAAGGTGCTTTGCCATCTTCCATCTCCTGGTCCGCTTCCAGGTTGACTGCAACTGGCTGTGGGGACCTGCCACCACCTCCAAAAATCAGTCCTCTGAGAGAAACGAGGGAAATACAAGTAAGAAAAAGGAAAGGGAGGAATAAACTCCAGAAAGAAAAAAGAAGCAAGTAAATTATTTTGGCGACGTTCAAATGAAAAACTGGGGTGAGGGTGACTGGGGTATGTGACAAATCCAGTCTCTCTGCCTCAGCCTTTCCCTGCCTTGTCCCTCCTCGGGTCTGTCTCTTCCAAGGGCATCTCTAGCCGAGCCCAGCCTTCCACAGGGAGCAGGGAAGGTTTGACTGGCATGACTCCCACGCCAAACCCTTCCCCAAACCCACCCTCCAACCTCTGACACAACATGTGTTTTTTCCCACGGTAGTTCCCCCTGCCAACGCCCCAGCGGGATAGGGCTGCTCCTGCTCCTGTCTGTACCTGCGATGGAGGGAAATCCCTCCAGGATGACGCACCTGGCAAGCAGCAGCATCCCTCTCCGAGGACAAGTGGAGGGAGCATCCCAGTGCTGAGCCACCCGGGATGTCCCTCACGCTCCTGCTTGGCTCCACCACTGAAAGAGAAGTGCATCCCATCCACCCTAGTTTTTTGAAGAGCCAAAGGCACCTACTCCAGCGCCTCTTAAAAGCGGGAGAGAAACTGGGAAGGACAATGAGCCCCGACCAGAAAAGACGGAGAGGGCGAGTGAGGCTCTCGGCTTCTTTTTGGCATTCCTGGAGTTTAATCATTAAAAGGGGTCGTTAAAAGAGAGTGAGAGTGAAAAACCCGCTCCCGACGGGCTGCCCCACACACCGCCCGCGCCGTCAAAGGCTCCCTCTTGTTTTGTTCCTCCTGGCCCGTGGCAGATTTGGGGGGACACAGCTTCATCTTGCTGGCCACATCAAAGCAGTGATTATGCAAATGTCCCCACTTTTTTTTTTTAGGGAATTATTTATCACACAATAACCCCCCTGCCAGGAGGGGAAACAATAGATCAGGCTAGATAGCGCTGCTCGCCCGAGGCTGCGGGGCTGGGGGACCCCCGCGTGGTTTATTGGCCTAACCTAATTTCACTAATTCTCTTTTCACACATTTTGGGCTTTTTTTTTCTCTATTTCTTCCCCCCTCTCTTGGCGGACGTCGCTCCGAGGGCCGAGTTTCACGCTCCCAGGATCCCGAGGGCACCGGGCGGGATTCACGAGCTGAGCATTTTATTTAATTAATACATTCAGACGCCTCTGCTGGTTTTTAATGATTTCCAGGTGTTTGTACCCAGAAGTCACAAAGTGCTCCCGGGTGCATGGGGACGATGATTGAAGGGTCCAGGCGGCCTCCAGCATCCCCCTCCATGATGACATCCCTGGCCATGTGCTGTGCACACTGAACCAAACCCCTTGGAATTGCAAGAGCCCTGGGATTCATCCATCCCTCAGAGAGGCAGAGAAAGGAAATTCGTCCTCTTTAAACTCACACAATTTTTCCTCGGTAACATTTATTTCCTATGGCCTTCTTGGTGAAATCCATCAGCCTGAAAAAGCGTGATAACTGTTTATCCATCCATCCATCCATCCATCCATCCATCCATCCATCCATCCATCCATCCATCCCACGTTTGCTGTCAGCATCTTCTGTGCCCAGAGGCAAAGGTAAAGGCTCAGTTAACTTCCAATGACAGTATACACATCTAAATATATATATGTACATGTATATACACATGTGTAATGTGTTTCTTGCAGTTTCCTGACGAAGCTGTTGCCCATGGACCCGGTGTAAGTGGCATCAGCTGCCACCAGACCCCGGTTTCACCAGAGACACGACAGGCCCAATCCCGTAATTCCCGATCGCTGTCATGTAAAGCAGAAAAAGCAGCAACCCCAAAGGTACGAAAATTAGAGCTTTTTATTTATATTTTATCACAAGGACAATCCCTTTGCTCTTCAGCTGTAAATACATACTAGAATAAACTCTGTAAATTATACAAAAAAATACATATTTTCCATGAAATCTGTCTTTATAATAAATAAATGTGAACACGTGTGTGGCTGATCGTTGTAATGTTCCGTGTCTGTTGAGGTTTTCAGTCTGTTGATTTATTTTTAATCTCCTGAAAGAAGGGGGGAGTTCCTTGTCCCCTAAAGGTCGAAATAAATAATGTATGAGGAGATCCTTCCCCATTCCCCCCCTCCTGACTTTTTTTTTCCCTTTTGATAGAGAGTTCAGCCTAAATTTCCACGCTTGCATTCAGCCCTCACAAAGCCTACAAATTATACAATGACTTCTAACCTGGACCCCTAACAAAACAATTTACTTTTTTTTCTCGCTTTCCACCCCCCCTCCCGCCTATAAATCATAAGGGACAGATGGCAAAGGGGGGAGCAGGGAAAGGGGGGGGACACACAAAAGCCCCGCGGTGACAGATCTGGGAAAACTGGACAAAGTGCACATCGGAGAGAGAGAGAAAGACGGAAAGTTTGGTTTGGCAGGTGCCGTTCCCACAGCCCTCCCTGCCCTGGGAATGGGGCAGATGCCGCGGCCACGGCCGCTGCCGCCCCAGGGGGAGCCCCGGGCCCGGCGGGCCGTGCTAGAGGCAGCGCCGGGGCAGCGGCGGCGCCGGGGCGAAGCGGCCCGGCCAGTGCTCGGGGTCCGAGGCGGATCCGGCGGGGCTGGCGGGCGATAAAGTGCAGGCGTACGGGGAGGCGGAGGGCGCGGGGCTGGCGGCGCCGCCGCTCCAGGAGGAGGCGGGCGAGGGGCTGCCCTCGGCGGGGACCCCCACGCCCGCCGCCCCGTCGGGGCCGAGCCGCGCCGCCCCGGCCAGCCGCAGGGTCTCGGTGAGCGCCCAGATGTAGTTGTGGGCGAAGCGCAGCGTCTCGATCTTGGTGAGCTTGGCGTCCTCGGGGAAGGTGGGCAGCACGTCGCGCAGGGCGTCCAGCGCCGCGTTCAGGTTGTGCATGCGGTTGCGCTCCCGGTTGTTGGCCTTGAGTCGCCGGCTCCGCTTGATGCGCTGCGCCGTCTCCGCCGTTCGCGCCGCCCGCGGGGCGCCCCGGGACCGCCCCGGCCGCCGCTTCCCCTCCGCCCGCCGCAGCCCGCGGCCGCACGGAGCCTCCACGGGGCGCGCCGGCGGGGCGGCGCGCAGCTCCTCCTCCTCCTCTTCCTCCTCCTCCTCCTCCTCCTCGGCGCTGGACGGCAGCGAGGGCGAGGGGGCGGGCGAGCTCAGCCCCAGCAGCAGCAGCTCGTCCTCGGCGGGCGGCGCCAGGACCTCCGCCTTCACCAGCATCCTTCGGGGCGGCTGCACGGGGCAGCACCGGGCAAAGCACCGGCGCTTTGACGGTTCGCCGGTTTGACGGAGCGGGGCGGGGGTCGTGGGGGCCGAAGCGCGGGGGATTGGGGAGGGGCGGGTTTGGGGGGCGCGTCGCTGGCACGCGCCCCGGGGCCGTGCGGGCGTGCGGCGGGAGCGGCGCCCGGGGCCCGTCGGGGCTGCGTGTCTGGCACACGACCCTCCTTAACACCCCTTATATACCCCGCGGGGAACAATCAAACCTACCCCCGGGGTCCCCCCTCCCCACTTCGCCCCGCCCGCGACTCTTGTCGGGGGCGCCGCCGCCGCCGCTCCCCCCTTCCCCGGGCCGTCCCCTCCCGTTGGGGCCCCAGCGGCGCCTCGCGCTCGGCTGGAGCGTGCCGCTAATTTATTAATGAATGGGGGGGAGCGGCGCAGCGAGGCGGGGGGGCCGCGGGGCGCGGGCGGCCAATCCCCGCGCCACGCGTGCGACCGCAGCCCGGCTGCCCTGTCAGCCGCTTGGCTTGGCCCCGCCGGCAGCCGGGATGGGATGGAGGGGATAGGATGGAGCATCTCCCCGTTCCCGGGCGGATTGCGCCTTCTGGGGAGACGCGGGCGCGGTGTAAAGGTGTACAGTTCATACGCGGCTTGCTGTGGGGAGAGATGCTGTCGGGCTACCCCCGGATGCGGCTACTCCGTGCTGTCAAATAACAACTAACAGAGACAGGAGAATTTATGAAAAAAAAACCAAAACCCCCCAAAAACAAAAAACCAAATCAACTTCTCAATTCACTTGGAAAAATCTTGATTTCTCTCACTCCTGTTCCAGCCCTCCCTGGGAGGAATCACGGGATGGTTTGTCTTGGAAGGGATTTTTAAGGATCATCTTGTTCCAACTCCCCCACTACCCCAGGTTGCTTCAAGCCCCATCCAGACTAGCCTTGAACACTTGCAGGGTTGGGGCAGACACAGCTTCTCTGGGCAACCTGTGCCAGGGCATCACCACCTTCACAGGGTAGAATTTCTCCTAAAATCCGATCTAACCCTGCCTTTTGTCAGTGTGAAGCCATTCCCCCTTGTCACTCCATTCCCTTGTCAAAGAAGTGATGATGAGGACTTAGAAAACTAAAACCCTGGTGCAGTGTCCTCCCCTTGCAGAAATACCTTCACCAAGGCACTTTAGGGGAGTCAGGCTTTGGAACAGGATTTTATTTGCAACTGGTAGAAAAGCCCCAAACCGGTGAGAGAGCCACAGTCCCCACAAACACCTCACTGAGCACACCGGGAACTCGCACGCAAATGAGTCTCTCGCTCTCGCTGCCCACTGAGTTGGTGGCCCCCGTGTCAGTCCCTGCGGGAGCGGTGGCAGCCGGGCGGCTGCCTCAATTAAAGCATCTCCGTGACTCCATGAGACATTTTAGCACTGCCATCGCCTCCTTGTGAAAAACGGGAGACGCGCAGGTCCCCTCGGCATCCCGGGACAGTGACACAAAAGGACTTAATTTCTTTCTCAGCCCCTTAAAGCGCAAAGTGGAGTCACCTGTGACAGGGCCAGCCCTTCCCTCCGTCACCATCCCTTTTGCCAAGATTTCTGCCCTCCAACTGCCGAGGGAGAGCGATGGAGAGGCGAGGCAAAGGGATGGAGAGGCGAGGCAGAGGGGTGGAGAGGTGAAGCAGAGGGATGGAGAGGTGTGGCAGAGGGATGGAGAGGTGAGGCAGAGGGATGGAGAGGTGAAGCAGAGGGATGGAGAGGTGAGGCAGAGGGATGGAGAGGTGAGGCAGAGGGATGGAGAGGTGTGGCAGAGGGATGGAGAGGTGAGGCAGAGGGATGGAGAGGTGAGGCAGAAGGATGGAGAGGTGTGGCAAAGGGATGGAGAGGCGAGGCAGAGGGATGGAGCGGTGAGGCAGAGGCGATGCTGGAGATGCACAACCCATTGTGGTGCCCTTTTGGGGTTCAGCCCAACTCTTGCTGCCAGCCCCAGCGACGCAGCAGTTTTCTCCTCAGGACTGAGCACGAGGTGACCGAGTCCTCAAACCCTCCAGAGGTGCTTGTGTGGTCTGTGGGCAGAGCAAGGGCTGAGCTGCTGGGCTGAGAGCATGGGGAGAGTGGGCGGCGGGGGGAGAGGGAGTGGGATCAGGAGCGGGAACGCTGCTGCCACTGCTGCCCACCGCCTGAACTGTCCTCCAAGGGTCAAACTGTTCAACTTCAGCCCCTTTGCCAGACTCAATCCTACTTTAGGGGAACAAAAGCCCGAAGTAGGCAACGATCAAGAAATGGGAGCACAATGATTTAAGCTTATCACACAGCCCAGAAATAAAGGACGCTGAGCTCGTGTGGGGGAGAGGGGGGGACCTTCAGAAAGGCTTTGTTTGCTATAAGAAGATTGAACTCTGAGGCGACCCGATAGCCCTAAAAGTTTAGGGTCTGTGTTGCTGAGAGACCTTTGGGCACAGCCCATCCACACGTCGACCTCACAAGTTGAGAGCCGGCGTTAATGGCCGGCCTTCCCCAGGTGAACGGGGGCACGACATCCCGGGAGGACAAAACTCTGAGGACAGGGTGGGCTGACCCCTCCCAGCTTTGCCTCCCTCACGCCCACCCGGCCTGAGGCATCCCAAGGGTTTGGGGTACCCCAGGTTTGGGGTATCAGGTACCCTGAATCCTGGGGTGCTCAGCCCTATGCGGCACCCACAAACCCTGCAAGCGGGATGATTCTGTTCTTAAACGGGGGGGACGTGGTATATCCAAATCCAGCAGGGTTACCAGGATGCTCTTTGGAGGGCAGAAATCAAAACTGCAGTGCGTGTCCCCCGTATTTCCCCGTATTCCCCCAAGAGTATCGACTGGCTGTGATATTTCTCCTTGGAAAATGGCTCTTCAGAGTTCAGCCGATTCAGGTCCTTCCCGAACCTTCTGTGCACGCAGCCAGAAGTGCTGCAGAGAGGGGCGGGAGGAGGACCCAGATCCCCAGGGGCACCAACCCTTTGGGGGTTTGGGATCAAGGCGAGGAGGGATTCCCCCAGAGGCGCTGCCCGGCTCGCCCCAGCGCGGGCAGACGAGCCCCTCGTTGGGGGCCGATTGTTCCCGGCAGATTTGCATGGCAGGTGCAGGACTGCGGAGCGATTTTGCCGTCCTGGGCTTCCCCCCCAAGAGGGTTTGCCTCCCTCCCTTGTGAAAAAAGGCCGCCGGTGCCTTCCTTTCCCATGAAGAAGAGAAGAAGCTTGAGGATCGCGTGAACACGCTTCAGTTTTCTTATTCTTTTCTATAGATGTGGGGAAAAGAACAGCCGATTGTGTGAAAAACCCAGTGCCTGCAAAAAGGGACATTGGCCATCCAGGCGAAGGTGCGCGAGGGAGAGCACTAATCGCTGAACCAGGAGACAAATACGATTACCAGCTCCGAGCCTTGAGTCAGAAAGTCTCATAGACTTTAAGATGTTAATCCCCAACATAATCCTTCCTTTGGCGTGTAGGAATAGTGCAGCCACAAGAGTTGTTTTGTTATTTATATTGGCGTTTAATAAAACTCAGCCAGTGGTGAATGGGCTGCCCACTCTCCAATGGTAATTAATTCCCTATTTCAGTGACCCAATTGTGCTGGGATAGAGCAGTGGGACAGTCCCACTGCCCCAACCCGCCTTTGTGCAGCTACACGGCTCTCGTGCTTCAACAGCTATGGAAACTCATTCTTTTGATGTCATTCAATGAGTTTTCCTTGGGCATCTTCTAAACTTCAAGGACCCTTTTCTTTCTCCAGCGCCTGAAAAGCAGGACTAGCTTGACCACCTCTGTAGAATTTAATGATTTGGTGAAAGGGCCTTTTTTTTTTTTTAAGGAGTAGAGGGGAGGGGGGTGTTAGGAAAGAGAGAAAGAAAATTTGGCAGGCTCGGTATCAACCAGGGGGGTTATATCCAAACTGGGGTGTGCCCAACTCATTCAGCTCCTCATTTAGACAGGTCTTAAAAGCCACTTTTCTTTGCTCAAAATACTTGGGGGCTTCTTCAGTCCAGGCATTTCTAGAATGGATTTGCTAGGGAGCAATAACTCTGAGTAAAGGGAAAAACACCTTGGTGTTTTTGCTCAGAAAAAGGGAAAATTACCTGAGTGTTTTGGTCCAGAAAAAGGGAATAACACCTGGGTGGTTTTGCTCAGAAAAAGGGAAAAGCCCCTGAGTGTTTTGCCCAGAAAAAGGGAAAACCACCTGAGTGTTTTTGCCCCCCAAAAGGGAAAACCACCTGGATGTTTTTGCCCCAAAAAAAGGGAATAACACCTGGATGGTTTTTCTAAGAAAAAGGGAAAACCACCTGAGTGTTTTTGCCCCAAAAAAGGGAAAACCACCTGGGTGTTTTTGCCCCCAAAAAGGGAATAACACCTGGATGTTTTTGCTTAGAAAAAGGGAATAACACCTGGATGTTTTTGCCCAGAAAAAAACACTGGATAGCTGGAAAGGGTTATTGGTATGTAGGGTGTCTGTGGGTTTATGGTTTTTGGCTGTGTGGTGAGGAGTGTGTGAAGGGAACACGGGAAGAACATGGAATTATCCTGGAGCCGCCTTGGTCCCGGCAGCCTCTTCTATGTCTTTATACACACTTCCAAAAAAAAACAAAAAAAAAGAGAACCAACCCTAAAAAAAACCCCCTCGCAAGTCACAAACAATTCAGGATTCAACTAAGAAAACACAGAGTGAACCATATGGCCGGGGTGGCTCGAGTTGGCTGCATTTTCCCGCAGACAAAGAAGGGATTGAGAGTTGAAGGAAAGGAGAAAAAAACCCAACTTTCCGGCTGATGAAGCTGTTGTCTGGAGGCAATGATCCCAAATCTCAAGGCTTTATTCCAGGCTCCGACTGAGACGTGATATGTCATATGATTAGCATCTTTCATATTTACAAGAGTAGTGCGGGCTGCCAGTCTTTAGAGAAAGGCGAGAGAAAGAAGGGGCATATGCTGAAATGGATTTAGCATTTGAAAGAGAGAAAAGAGAGCGGATAAATACACTTAAACGAGGATTTAGTTTTACTCCCGTCGAGTTCTAATGGCTTGTTGATTGAGATTTTAGGGAGCCGGGACAGAGGTGTCAGGAGTAATTTGAAGGCGCTATTCAGCGCGGAGGGAGCCGCGGGTCCCCCTCAGGGCGGGCGGTGCTGCGGCCCCTCAGCCCAGCGGCGGTGGCGGCGCGCGGGGCGGATCACCGGGCCAGGCTCCCTCCGCCGGGCGGGCGGGCGTGCGGCGCCACCTGGCGGCGGCGGTGGGGGGAGATCCACAGGGAAAAAGTGTCCGGGATCGGGAAAAGGGGCAGGAAAAATGGGAATTCTCCGTGGGTTGGGAGCCTGGCAGCGGCGACAGCACCTGCTGGTACGGGAGGGTGTGCACAGCCCCGTGCAAGCTGGGCTTGGGCACCGCCAGGGGTGCGGCAGGCGGGGCTTCTGTGGGGAACCTGTGCCAGGGCCTCGCTGCCCTCACGGGGAAGGATTTCTCCCAAATATCCCATCTAAAACCCACTCCCTGTCGTTTCAAGCAATTCCACTTTGTCCTGGCAGTCCATGCCCTTAGACAAGTCTCTGTCCAGCTCTCTGGGGTGCTCTGGGGTTTGCCCCAGAGCTTGGTAAAGGGATCTTTTAATTATTGTGACCCAGCTCCTTCCTTGGATGTGACAAGTCTCTTAACTGTGCAAGGTGAGGGAACTGTTCTAAAACACGTTACTTAATCTCAAGAATAATGAAATTAATTAGATATATTGTCTAACAATGCAAGGTGAGGGAACTGTTCTAAAATATGTTACTTATTCTGAAGAATCATGAAATAATGCTAATTAGATACTTTGTCTCTAATTATGCAAGGTGAAAGAACCATTCTAAAATATGTTACTTAATGTCAAGAATCATGAAATAACACTAATTAGATACTTTAACTATGCAAGGTGAGAAAACTGTTCTAAAATATATTACTCAATCTCAAGAATCATGAAATAACACTAATCAGGTACTTTGAGACCATAACAGGGTTTCAACTTGTTAAGCAGATAAAGTCACTTCACTTTCTGTTATCAAGCAAATAAAGTCACTTTATTCAGTTTTACTCAGATAAACACGGTCAAACAGAAGTATCAGTACATGAGATACAAACAAACACACCACATTAAATAAATAATAATTTATGATAATTTTTATAGTCAAACAATATGCATAAAATAGGCACACATTTATTTTTCTTTTTTTTTCCTCTGTTCCTCGTCCTTCCGTTCCTCCAAGTAGCACTTCAGGATGTCATTGAGCTGCTGCTCGCACTGGTTTGCATTTTGTAATCCATTCTCCCTTCCTAAAAACAGCAATAAACAGGAGAATGACATCTCTCTTTACAGCATCCATGATGGAATCAGCCCTGGCAATGCCAACATCTATTTCCCCCAGAGTATCCACTGGCTGGGATATTTCTCCTTGGAAAATGGCTCGTCAGGGTTCAGCCACTAACACAAGATGCTTTCTTTGATGTCAACCAAGTAGGTAAAGTCCAATTAATGCATAAAAAAATAAGCTTTGAGTGTAAAAAGTTTGTAGGTAAAGCTGCAAATGTGCAACTTGGATTTTCCTGTCATATATTTGATATGTAATAATTATTAATAATTAGATTTTATATGTAGTAAACATACTGGTTTATATAGTATGCATACCACATACTTTATGTATTTTATGGACATATTATACACACACACTCTGAGCTGGAAGGACCCACAAGGACCATCGAGTCCAACTCTTCAGTCAGTGGCCCACACAGGGGACTGAACCCATGACCTTGGCATTGTTACAACCAAGTTTGAACCAACTGAGCTCATCTCAGGGTATGAAGTGTATTATGCAGAGCTTAATTAAAGATGAGCTGCACAGTTTCCCAAACCCTGGAAAAGAAGCTCTTACCTTTGCAGTGGTGAATTACCCTTCCCCACAGCCTGTTCCTGCTCAGACAGGGCAGGTTTCCCACAATCAGCAGGTGCCTCCTGGCCCTGGTCAGTGCCACGTTCATCCTCCTGTGCGAGTCGATGAACCCGAAATGCCTCGTCCTGACACACGACAGGACTATGATCTCCTTCTCAGCACCTTGGAAAGCATCCACGGTGGACACCTGGACAGCCTTCACCTCAAAGGCCTCGGAGGGAACCCCACTGAGCAACGTCTGAATCTGTGGGCAAAGGAACAGGGAAGGGACTACTCAAAGTCAGCCCTTTGCCTTGAGGAAGCACCCAACAAATCTGAGCCTGCACATGAACTCAGACACTGGGGAGTTCAGCGTGGAGGGAAAACAAATTGAAAGTATATTTCCTAATAATTCTTTGATGTAATATTTTTATTAATTTTATAGGGAAAAATGCTTTTAAATACCAAAGAACAAAATGGCTTTAATACCAAAGAACAATTATGGCCAACCACCCACCCAGCATTTGTTTCTCACTTCTAGTTCATTCTTCCTAGTTGAAATGAAACCTGTGTTTAGAACAAATACATTTAGAGAAACTTCTTTATTGATGATGCACTGCACAAACCTTATACATCTGTGATCTATAAAGAGTAATCACACCAATAGCAGCTCCTTCTATTCCACTGGCAATGAGAGACTGGATGAGCTTGACTGTAAAATGAGCCTCTGCCATGTTATAGAAGCTGTTGTCTCTTTCGATCTGGAAAGAGGGAAAAACATTTCCAAACTGAGTCTCACAAACAGAATGGAGAAAGGAATAGAATGGAGGGAGAAGTACAATATTGAGTTTCTTTATATAAGAAATATATTTAAGAAATGTCCAAGAACTTGCCTGCTCCATGCCATTAACACTATAAAAGCACAGTGTTGGGAGCCAGTGCAGCAAGGGAGTTCTGTCCTCCTCAGAAACGCCATCGATGAGGTTCCCCCCGTAGAAGAGCTCGTTGGCGATGGCGCTGAGGGCGGGGTGACAGCGGTACTGTGTGCGCAGCAGGATCGCTCTGTGGCCCTGAAGGTAAGGACAAAGGGTGAGCAGGAGTGTTCAGGGCCAGTTTGGATGGAGCTCAGAGCAACCTGGCCCAGTGCAAGGTGTCCCCGCCCACAGAATGGATTGGGCTGGGAAGGACCTCCGAGATCATCAAGTCCAACCCTTGGTCCAACTCCAGTCCCTTTACCAGATCATGGCACTCAGTGCCACGGCCAATCTCAGGTTAAAAACCTCCAGGGATGGGGAATCCACCCCCTCTCTGGGCAGCCCATTCCAATGCCTGATTATTCTCTCTGGAATTGGCTATTCCTGTGCAGGGATTGTGTCATTATACATGGAATCATAGAATGGATTGGGTTGGGAAAGACCTCTGAGATCAGCAAGTCCAACCCTTGGTCCAACTCCAGTCCCTTGACCAGATCATGGCACTCAGTGCCACGGCCAATCTCAGGTTAAAAACCTCCATCCGATGGTGAATCCACCATGGCAGGGATTGGGTGATCTTTAAAGTCCCTCCAACCCAAACCACTCTATGATTCCATGATAATTAGCAATCTGAAACTCTGGTCCAGAATTTTCCCAGTGACTTCAATGGACCTGCAGTTCCCCCTCCTTCAAAGGTGTGGTTGGCAGTACCCACCATCAAGCACAGCCTGTCAAACAGAGTCTGCTCCAATCCCTGCTCGTGAACACTCTCAGACCCTTGAATAGTTGGTGGCAATTGCTTGGGGTCTCCAACAAGGACAAGCTTTTCACACTGAAACCTGAATGAAAAAACAAGTAAAAAGTTCTAAAAACCATGTTAAACTGTTGATAACCAACCCCCGTGTGTGTGCTGTGTTTATGTCACATTGTTTCCATCAGCCTCCCTTCTCCATCTTCCCAGAGTGTAACAACATCTGAGGCTGGACCTCAATTTAAAATTGCTCTTCCTGCTCTCTAAGGTGAGACCTTGGGGTTCATGTGCTTAAAAGGATGTGGAGTTTGGCACTTTTGGGAGGTGTGTCCCTGCTGAGTCACCACAGGGGGGCTGTACCTGGCGATGGGAAGGAGAGAAGCAGGTTCAGTCATCTGGCTGCACTCGTCCAGCATCACCACAGGAAACCTGAGGGCATTCAGGCAGGGGAAGGGGCAGGCAGCACAGGTCACTCCAACCACTTTGACCTTCACAGGGAGGGGGAAATGGGGACACAAAAGGTTAAGATCCTTTCACAGTTCATCTCTGTGCAGTACATAACCACAGCAGTGAGTACACCTCAATTTATCTTTAGTCCTCTACACACTGTCTCCTGCTCACTGGTGCTCAACAAACTGCTCAGATCTGCTTTGTTACAATTCCTCCACAACAAGCTGTGACTTTCCTTGTCTAGGACTGAGGAAAAATCACTGGAAAGACCAGAAATTGAAATCATTTTTATACAGAAAGTAGTAATCTTAAAAGGCAATACTTTGATGAAAAGTTGCTGGGAATATATTTGAAATCCCCTTGGCAGTTGACACACAACTCCAGGATAGATTTAGCTTAGTCTTTATCTTTTAAACCTTTATGACTACATAAATTTTAGTCCCAAGGTGACAGTGCAGACTGGCTGTGCTCAGAACTTTTTCTCTCTTCACCTTGCAAACTAGATTAGTAATATTGAATAAAACTGAAATCAAGGTCAAAAAGGGTTTCTGTCTCACACCACTAAAAAACAACTGCAAGTTCAACTCAGAGAAGTCCTACACAGGTAAGACACTAAGCTCTCCCTGTGGAATCAAACCTAACACTTCATTTTCCAAAACCAGGAGCTTGGCAGGTGTGAGAGGGAATTCCCAGTTTCCATGTGCTGCATTTTGTGGATGAGACACAAGGAATCCCCACTTTGCCATCCCATCTCTTGGACTGTACCTGTTGCAGGATGGTTTTATTGGTGCCCAGTTTGTGCTGCTCAATACTCTTCCTGACATATATTTTTTCAGCTGGAGTTAAATCTTCTTTCAGGAGAGCAAGCAGCTCTTTCAGCTGCTCGTTGTCATTCCCTGAGCCTGCATGTAAACTTCAAAAAAGGTGTTGTAACAGGCATTACAGTGACTGAAAATAACAGTGTTCAGAAAGATAAAGAACAAGTTTCTTACCTATGGGGAAGAATTGCTTTGGTGATTTTCCTAATACTTCCCACCCTGATAAAATCCTCAAATCCAAGATCAAGCAGGCTTCAAAGAAAAAGAGATGATAGAGAGGTTACAGAAATGGAAAAAGACATTTTGAAAACTTGAAAAGGGGTTTTAAAAGACACATCAAGAACACTTAAGGACACAAATCCCTGCCATTAACCAGATGAAGTAACTCGGGCCACAGTCTTGTAATACCAACACATTGATCTTAACCATGTTTATTATTATTTTTGGAGGAGAGTCTAAAAGCCTCAGGAACCCACCCCAGCAGGATCCTGTCAACAGCAACATTGGTGGAAGAAGCAATCAGGAGTTTCCACGGGGTTGGCCTTGGGCCCTCTGTAGCTTCACTGCTTTCAAAGAGCTGCACCAGGAACAAGATCACCACAGACAGCAGGTAGCTCTTCCCAGCTCCAAAAACACCTGGTGGTATTTTGGAAGAAAAAGCCAAAGTTACAAGTTGAAAATTCCTAGAGAATTTTAGTCAGTTGTTATAAATTCAGTTATTTTGTGATTGCTGTAAAAACATTGCCTGGGCTTCCTTCAGCAGCTCTGAGTGACCAGGGGCAACCAGTTACCTTACACTGAGCACTTACTGCCTGCAAGAAGTTGATAAAAGGTTAGAGAAGAGGGGAAGCTGAAGTATTTTTCCTGAATTTTCCAACAGAATACATACATTACTTGCTAAGGACTCTCATCCATACATTAAATAATATATACTTTTTAACCCACATCCCTCAACCATGTGCTCAGAATAAGGAATTGAAGAGATGGTTGTTTGGCAATAATTAATTTTAACTAGATTAACAGGCCTGACTGCCTGACAAAAGCTCAGGTAGGAAGGTCTGTACTGGGAATGTCATTATTGTCAATGTGTTTACTTTGTCAGGATCTGAAAACTTAGTGTTGGAAAGCAGCTGCCATAAAGCTGATTTTAAAAAACCTTTGAACTGAGATGTTATTGGCTTTTTATACATATTGTAGAGGGATAAAACAAAGACAGGAGGAAGTACAAACCAGCAAGGAATAACATTAATAGAAAAAAATTACATAATGATTAAGCATATTTTAATGTCAAAGGAAATAGGCAGGAGATACTGATCACAGAGTCACACACTATTCTGGGTTGGAAGGACCCACAAGGACCATCGAGTCCAACTCTTCAGTCAGTGGCCCACACAGGGGATTGAACCCATGACCTTGGCATTGTTACAACCAAGTTTTAACCAACTGAGCTACTAAATCACTCTGTGTACAGATATTTCTAGGAAAAAACTTGGTACTTGTGTGAAATCCTGCAAAAGGCAGGATGGAAATTCAGGGATGAAAAGCTCTATGCTGACAGAATAGATGTGTCATGCCAAGGCCATTATCAGAAATTAATTTTCAGGAAATACGTGAAGGAGGTGAGGAGAACACTGTTATAAAGGAGTTTATAAGGATATTCCACACACAGAGGATGTTTGTTCAAGCTCATCTTTGGGGCTAAATTTAAAGTAAGTCAACACTGAATGTGCCTTTAAGTTGATGAAGTAAACAAGTCTACTCTTCTATCCCGGGGATATTCCCTTAACCCTGGCATTCCACATCAATCAGCCTCTTGGCCAGGATGGAGTGGCAGCACATTTCCCAGCAGTTTGGTGTATACCTTGGATGATGGTGATGGGGCAGGGGTGCTGCCCCTCCCCTGGTGTGGGGCCCCCACTCGAGCCCACCATGTGGGCGATGTCGGTCAGCGCCGCCGCCTGGTCCGCGTTCAGGGAGAACCTTTGGATCAGCTCCCCAGCCAGTCCCAGCGCCACCTCAGCGCTGACGGGGCCAGACAGCACCGAGCTCCTCAGGCTCATGGCAGGAGGAGTGAACTTCCTTCTGTTCACTCTTTTAGCAGCATTTTCAGAGTGAAAATCCCTGCAGAAAACAACAGTTGAAAGCTGTGATATAACACAGTTTGTATCTCTTGGTTCTGATGGTCTCAGTGAGCCAACACTGAACCGCTGAGGATTCACCATCTCCTCACTGAACAGAAACTTACATTTTCAGTAGGTGTGGGATTAGGGGTAATGTGGATGGATTGAAGTGCTCCTCCATGTTCCTTAAGGATGCCAGCTCACCACTGGCATTACAAACCAGCAAGGCATGAACACACACTGAGAAGGCCACAAAAAAACAAAATTAGAGGGAAATTAAATGAACCAAGACTTCAAATCAGCTAAATAGATGAATTCTAAAATGCCAAGAGTAATTACCTGACTTTATCTCTTTCATTTAAGAAACAAAACAACCCCCAAACTTTTGCTCAATTCAACAGCAAAACAAAAAAACTTTTGCAAAATCACAGATTTAATACATGGGTATCTATTTATCTGTCTGTCTTTTCTCTCCTCTCCTGCCTCCTCTCCAGCCTCCTCTCCTCCCTCCTCTCCTGCCTCCTCTCTCCTCCCCTCTCTCCTCCCCTCTCTCCTGCCTCCTCTCTCCTCCCCTCTCTCCTGCCTCCTCTCTCCTCCCCTCTCCTGCCTCCTCTCTCCTCCCCTCTCCTCCCCTCTCCTGCCTCCCCTCTCCTGCCTCCTCTCTCCTCCCCTCTCCTGCCTCCTCTCTCCTCCCCTCTCCTGCCTCCTCTCTCCTCCCCTCTCCTGCCTCCTCTCTCCTCCCCTCTCCTGCCTCCTCTCTCCTCCCCTCTCCTGCCTCCTCTCTCCTCCCCTCTCCTGCCTCCTCTCTCCTCCCCTCTCCTGCCTCCTCTCTCCTCCCCTCTCCTGCCTCCCCTCTCTTTCTTCCTTTCTTTCTTTTCCATAGTGAGTTGTTTGGGGTTTCTGTATTTTGTTTTTCAAGAACAGTAACAAGATATTCCTGTTACTTACATTCTGACAGTCAAACTTGCATTCTATATTATATTATTTTCCACATTCTTTAGATTATGTTCCTTTTTAGAATGTACCAAGTACTCTCCAGGTGTAATTGCATTAAGTTCTGTACTCAAAATACATATTCAAAGATACAAGGGAAAAAACTACTGTGAATGAAACCATGTCTGGCATTTGAGAAATTCTAATCTCATTCTTCACTGCTGGCTGGATTTTTCCATAGTTGATTCCCACAATTCTGAATTATTTGGTGTCCAACTCACTGTTTGCTCTCCAGTTGGAGGGACTGTAGCCTTTCAGTGGCAGCAATTCTATTTCATTGTTGGAGGATGGTCCAAAGAAAGCACTGCTTGCAATGAAAGTATCCAAGGGCTCAAAGTTCAGAGTCTTGGAAACAACCCAAATATCATCTGTAATAATAAAAAAATAGAGTTCTCATAAGCTGCTTCTACTGCCACCTTTGAAATCTGATGCTTAAGGAGTGCTTACCTTTGCTATAGAAAGAGGAATGCTCCTTTTTGCTTAATTTGAGGTATAATTTGGGTTTGGAGTCACCATCTAAGCTGGCAGGACTACTCATAAATTTCTTGAACTTACTGTACCTCTGGGTTTGAATTTCAAAGGCTTTCCTGTGAAATTGTAATTAGAAGGAAAAGCATGTAAACAATTGGCATGTTTTGGATTCAGCACCAAAAATAGGAAAACTCCACAGATTGGACCAAATTATACAGATCATGGTGGTTACTCATCATCTTGTACATTAACAAGTTTTAAACACATTTCTCTTGACTGCAAAATACTTCTCATATTCAACCATAATTGTTTCCTCTACAGTGATGCAGAACAGAATAAAACTGATACAACTTCTAATGTTAAAATTAGAATCCTGAAGAAAATAAATCAAATTCTCTTAGTAAAGTTTAAATGAACAAGAATTCAAAGGCAGAATTCAAAGGCAACAAGAATTCAAAGGGACTTAAGTTGCTGGTAAGCAGCTTTGATTCTTGCTAAAAAGAAATGCCATTGCTACAAATATTGTTGCTTCTCTAAGTGGGCTCTCAGATGTGTTTGCAGAACTGCAGCCTCTTGAAACAGAGAGAAGATGTCTGTGAAATGCTGTGAAATCCTGAGCTAATGGAGCATTTCTAAACCCTGAATTCACAGAGCACTCCAGCCAAGTGCACAGGGTTTCAGGAATACCTCACCAAAAGCTGGCATTCCTCATAGAGAGCAATCTTTTGGCTTCTGAGGTATGTCCCAATGCTTTTGATGTCATGGAGCACTGCACTGGCTCTGGCTTTGGTCTGGGTGGGGCTCACATCTTCCATCCACTTGAAGAACGAGCACTGCTCAGCTTTGGGGGCGTCACAGGCATAGAACAAACGGCCCTGGAGGGGAGGGGGGAAAGAAAAGACCATGAGCACTAAAGCAAATAGAAAAGGAAAGCAGGGGGCCAGCACTCTCTCCCAAAACTGGGAACACACAGGGAATGAACAGCACCTTGTTTTGACCTTCTTTTTTAACCATGACAAGCTTAGCAGGGTGCATGTGGCTGCAGAGTGGGACGCAGCTCCCCTGGCTCTGGCTCTGCCCATCCTGCACTGAGGTGTAAAAGGATATATCCACTTTGGAGAGAGCACTGTGCAACCTTTGGGACAGCTCAAACAGCAGGATGTTCAATTGCTCTTGGGAGAGAAAGGAGAATAAAGGAACAATTAGTGCAGCCTTGAAATGTTTACACAGGCACAGGACATTCAGACAAATATATTTTCATTTGAAGATTTCAGTCCTAAATCAAAATAGTTAATCTGAGGCCTAAAAGAAACCATAGAACCTGCTGTGGTATTCACATATTGTAGGAAAAAACCCTTAGGAATCTTAAGACTGTAAAACAGGCATGAGGTTACACAGTTGTGTGCTGTTCTTTTGGTTTGTCTTTGCAATTTTGGGCATAGACCGAATGTATTTCAGTTTATATATAAAAAAATGCACCCAGTTGTTCAAATAGTTGATGTTAAGGATTTTTGTCCCTCTTATCCTGCTTTGTGAAGGTTCAGAAATACACTGTTGAAAAATGACAGCATTTTCCATAACATGGTGTCAGACTTACCTGTCAGAGCAGCCTTAAAAACCTGTTTGTAGTGAATGTGAGACTGGAACACAGCTGGGATGGAAACCTTCCTTTTAGGAAGATTAGCACATTTCACTTTGTCCACATTAGGAAAGGACAACTCAGAAATTGTTATGTCCTAAAACAACCCAGAAAAGCAAAGCATTAAAACTTGCAAGACCCTGAGTGAGAAAAACAGCCTTAGAGCTGGGGCTGCCATTCAGGATTTACCCTGAGGTTAAAATTTGCCCTTTGACAAACAGCCTGCATTTATAATAGGAATTCCAAAGGCTGCAGAGTGAATTATGTAATTGAGAATTATGTTTTGCATCACTGGGCACAGGGAAGGAGCACACAAACTCCTTTTTAACAGCATTTTTGTACAGAATTAACCAGGTGAAAATGGAGCAAAGGTAGTACAAGGCTGGGGAGCCAGTACCACACACATACATATATATATTATTTTTTAATCAGTACTTATTCAATGCCATGACTTACCTTTCCACAAATAAAACTGAAGAAATTTGTAATATTTTCAAGTCAGAGACTATGCTTTGAAGCAACTGTGTTGACTAAAACCATGCTGATACCAGAATTAAGGAAAACCCTCCGTGCAAACACTTCTTTACCAATTACAGATGACAAAACAGCCCAACAGCTTTTATTTCATCTAAATTTATTTTACCTCAGTCTGTCACCGGGTGTGCCTGGAATTACCTTGACAAATGACTAGTCCCAGCACTTCAAAAAACACACCAGCAGCTGAGACTCTTTTGTGTTGCTACGTGGGGAGAACCATTTCACCCCATCTCACTGATAATATCTCGCAGGAAATCAGAGAAATGCAGTTACTTTGGTTGGAAAAATGTGCTCCTGCCACTTCTAACAACCCCATTTGCTGGCACAGTTACACACCTGGCCCTCTCCTGTTCCAGCGTGGCAGCTCAGGTGACTCAACACCTTTTGTGTCGCCGCAGCCAAAGGGGCCCGAGGGAAGTGCAGAGAAAGTCCCTTCCCGTCTGGACTCCGTTCCAGGGCGGTGCTGTTCGCACAGCATTCCCCAGGGACAATCCCGGCTGGCAGCAGAGGGGCAGAGCCCGCAGCACGTGGATCCCCAGCTCCGCTCTCTCCAGTGGCATCCAGCAGCATTCCAAGGATGCTCTGGGCACAGATGTCACCGGTCTCTTCCCCGTCCTCGCTGTTTGCAGGGATCAAGTCACACCCAGCACTGTTTTGATACTTGAGCCACTTGCTTTGTCTGCACTGGGAAGTCCCATCAGGGAGCACAGGTTCCCTTTGTTCATCCTCGGTGTCCTCCCAAAACACTGAGGGCTCAGAATTCCTGTCCTCAGGGCCAGGACCACTCACGGGAAATTCCAGGGGTTCGAGGCATAAATTGCCTCCCGAAGAGCCCAAGGATTGCTGCACCTCCTCCCTGTCAGTGGGATAAAACACACCAGGAATCTCCTGGGCAGCAGGAAGGGTGACAAACGGAGTCCGTGCTTTCCTCGGGGGTTTGAATCCTGGGAAGCTGCATTCCTCTGGACAGCTGGATTTCTCCCCTCCTGAAGGGCAAACACATCTTATAAACAACCTGCAGCACTTAAGGATGGCACTTCAGATGGACAGAAAGATAAGAATTCTGAGTTCTTCCTTTGACATCCTGCCCTCTGCTCTCTGCATCATCCTTGTGCAGTGCCACACTCAATCTGCACACACCAGGATTGTTAATTAATTAATTAATTCTGTTAATGAATTTTAATTCTTTTAAATCCCTGTATTTAAATCCCTGTATTATGCAGACACTCCACTTGTATAAAAGACAATAAATTAAAAATGACTGAGTTTTGGAGGCCATTACTTTGATAGTTTTGGTGGATCACTGACAGCTGGAAAACACCCAGCTGGAAAACATTTGCTCCTTTTTCCAGAAAGATCATCCCCCAAACTTGGGAATTAATGCTAAACAACACAGATAAATCAGCTTTTAGTACCAAAAAGCATCATTTTGACTAAATTCATGATCAACAGTGACAGTCATTGACAGGTGTCACCTGGAAGTCAGTCAGTGGCCAGCTGAGATTGGATGAAAACTAAGAGCAGGTAAATAAAAACATAAATATGACTCAGAAGCTTTAGCTTATGGCCTTTATTTTCCCCAAACTAGAAACTGATTTTTCTTTATAAAATAAAATTCCTCTACTGAAGTCTCTTTCAGGAGAACAGAATTGGCAGAGTAACTGTCTATGAAGGCACAACTCACTGTGCTTCAGAAATCCTGAGATTTTCCAGCTAAAATACAGTAAAAGTGCACTTATAACCTGTGATTTCTTACTGAAAAAACAATCTGGAAGTTCTGGTTCACTTGGTAAGATCCCATGGATCAGGGGCTCCTGGATGGCTCCAAAAGTTTCCTCATTTCCTGAGGCTGGAGAAATTGGAGAGTCTGGATCAAATAAGGGAGTCAGTTCTGATGAAACCTAAAGATGAAGAATTAACCTGTTAAGTCAATGACTAGAAAAGAAAAAGCTTGATTATGGCTCTTCTGTCCCTGCTCTCTCTCTCCTAACTCTAAATAATTGAAGGGTCTCTCAGAGTTGAGATAAAGCAGCCTCAAAAATAAGAAATTGCCAGGAACACTCAGGAAATAAAGCCCAAAATCCATGGAAGAGCCAGTGAATCCACACCTTGCCAGGTTCCCAGGAAGTCCACTGTGCTCGTCTCGGGTCACAATGGGGAGGTGAGCCTGACACTGTCCATGGTGGCATTTCAGGATACACATGGAATGCCAAAGCTGGGAAAGACACAGGAAGGACAGAAGTCATGCAGAAATTTGGAGGCCAATTGCTGCCCTTTAACTTTGACTTCCACTTACGGGACTGGTTTATTCCTGACTCTTGGCTAACATCAGATTTCACTGGAAAATTCCCTTCTCTGATAACATCAACCTCATCCTCATGAAGACTCCTGGAACCTGGAGACTTGACCAAAAAAAAAGTATGAGCAAGAACTTGCTAGAAATGAAACTGCTTCTCCTCTGTTTTTCAGAGTGAAACTCATCACAGAAGGCAAAACCAAGTTAATGTTTTACCTGTCTGAAGTCAGAAAGGCCAGAATTGCTTGAAAACAGGGGTGAGAAAAATGTCTCAGCTGCCAAGTCCATGTTTTCTGGGTGCTGCTGCCATTCCAGCTGGGAGCAGGGAGCTCTCAGCATCACCTCACCAACTGCTGATCCCCTGACTTGGCGGCCTTGGAATGTCACAGGCTACACAACACACTGGAATTAGCACTGACTGGAAATAAATATTGCTCTGGAATTATCTACTGTGCTCTTCATACATGCAACAGAAATAACCTGCTGAAAGTTGCAGAGCAGAAACAAAAAACTCTGGTTTTTTATCTTGTAATTTGAGTAAAACTCCCTGGAAAAGTTCCCACAGAGAAATGTGATAAAAAAGGTGAGAAACCCATTATGAGACTGGTTAAAACTTTATTAGGACTTACTGTAATATATTACAAACAGCAAACTACTGAAATGTAAGACACTATTCAGGACACCTCACACAGTACCTTGGGTTGCCAGTCAGGTGTCCCAGGGGCTCCTTGGGCTGCTGCCACTGGGAGAATATTTGGCTCTGCCTTCTGAAATAAACTGTCCACGTGGTTGGGCTGCATAGAAAAGGATAAAAAAACCAATCAGTATAACCATTTAACAACCATTTCAAATGACAACTTAAGCCAGGAAGTCTCTTGTATTTATGCAAAAGAATAATTTCAATTACAGCCTTTTTATTTGGAAGGCAGGACAATCCATGACAGGATAAAAAACTGTGTTTGCCCAAAAATCTTTAAGCTTTGGATAGATTGAAAGAGAAAGAATATTAACAGCATTAGACAAAAATCAATGTGGAATATCAACCAAAACCACATTTCCCAGGATATTTCAACCCAAATGCTAAGATTCCTAGGAATGGAATGGCAGGGAAGGACATACTAATGTGATACTAAACATAACTAAATATTACAATTTGCATTAAGATTCTTGTCAGACATGAGCCCTCCTGAATGTTTATTGGCCAGAGGGTCCTGTGTTTGTTGCTTCATAACCAATGCCTCTAACCAAGGATTTTCTTCCTGGTAGGAAACAAATTTCTCTGGTACAGATAAACAGATGTAGTCAAAAATGGGTTACCATAAGGCCAGAAGACTCAAAGTATGAACAGGAAGATTCCTGTACACTTTCTGGGTAAGGCATTTCTGTAAACTCTGTTACAGCTACAAGAGATGGAAAAGCAAAATGAGTTACAGTCAAAAGCTGGTTTTTTTTTAACGTGAAAACATCTGAATATTTACTGGGCTTACCAACCTCACCCATGTAATGAATTGCACAGTTAGGATTGAAGTGAACTAAAGAGCCTGGAGCTCACAATGTCACTTGAAACACTAAAAACTGCATGAGGCAACCTCCATAACACATCACTCAAGAAATATGATTTCTGAATATGGATTGTCCAAGAGAGAGAAGTACCAAAGTCAAACAGGTACACACAGAATTCACTTTAAAACAGAAGCTGCCCTAACCTTCATCTTTCACAAGGGGTTCAAATGTCTCCTTGGAAGTCTCTGTTTCACAGAGCAGGCTGTTATTTTCCTCCATCTTTTGCAAGCTTTCTAAGGCTGTGCTGTGTTGAGTCAGAGCTCTCAGCAGAGCCATATCATTCACCAGGTCAGGGAGAACTGAGGAACTTTCAGCCACTGCTGAGTGTTTCAGGCAATCCAGCCCTACTCCTTCACCTCTGCAGGCTTCAGGAGAGGCATTTCTGCCCTCTGCATTCTCCAACTCTGTTTCAGCTCTTGTTGGCTCTGGAGTTGAATGGCCTGTTCCTAAAGGATGCACAGAACTCATGGAATTGAGAGCATCTTCCTTATGTGAAAGGCCAAATACCTTTAGATGGCCTTCTGCAACACACTGGGATGAGCCACTGCTGAGATCTGATTTTTGGGACAGAGCCAGCAAAGGACTGCCTGGTTGAATGTCATCATTCCCAGGAGCCCAGAAGTGTCCTGAGGCAGCACGTGGGGACTCCCTGCATCCAGGCTGGGCCACCCCTTCTGCAGTGTTTGTGTCCATGGCAGGAATGATTCTGCTGGGAGAAACACCTGAAATACTTCCAGTTGTCTCCAACATACCAATTTCAGGGTGACATTCCTTAACATTTGTGTCACCAGGCAAAAGATCAGAGTGCTGGATTCTCAGCCATGGTGTGCCATCAGGGGTCAGTGCTGCACAGCCATCCAGATCCTCTTTATTGCTTGTGGCTTCAAGACTTAATTGACCTGCATTAATCTCTCTTATGTTGTGTCCATCACCCACAAGTTCCACCTCAGCTCTGGTCTGGTTTGCAGAGTCTTCTGCATTTCTCCTGTTCTCACAAAGCTCAGACAAAACACCCCCAGTGCAGCCATTTCCATCATTCTCTTTGCCAAGTGTTGAACACTTGACTTCATTTTGGCTGTTTGTCACCCCTTCACAGCAGGAATGAGGTCTCTGAGCAGCACTTTGTGCTGCATCTTCTCCCTCTGAGCAGTCTGGGCTCTGTGGAACCTCCTCTCCCTCAGTGAGCTCCTCCACACCTCTCTCACACACATCTTCACTGTCTGTGTCATTAAAATCAAAAGTCTCCATCAGATTGAAGTTCACCTCCATCAGTTCTGCACCAGGACTACAGTCCTTGCCATGCAAACTTAATTCCTCCTGCAGGATTCCAGCCTCAGTCAGTGTTGGATCCACACAGAGCTCTGGGTCACTGAGCACTCCCTCTGGATTCTGTTGTGGCTGGAGCTCACTCTGCATCCTCACAGCTGAATTCTCCCTAAGATCCTGAGTCCCTGAATGCTCCCTGTATCCACAGGGATTGTTTTCCAAGGTGATGGGGCTTGCTGAAGGTGAAATGTCACCTGAGGATGGGGCAAACTGACTGTCACTCACTCTGCTTAGGGTGGACTCAGGTAGGAAGCAGCTATTTGTGTTGCAATGCTCTTGTAAATCCTGACTTAAATTATTTACCTTTTTGTGCTGTCTCTGTCCTGTGGCTTCTTCACCACAAGGCTCTTCAGCTGAATTTAGAGGCATTTCAGCATTCCAGTCCTTCCCATCCTTTACAGTTCCCTCTCCAAAAGGCAGGGGCTGAATATTTGGAACAAGTCCCTTGGCAGGGTTGCCTGACAAAGCAGGTAGGGCTGTGCTTTTCTGGCCACAGAAATCTGCATTTCTTGATGCCTGGAAGCTGGAGAGACTTGGTGTGGCTGCAGAGGTTTGTTCTGTGTGTCCCTGTGCTGGTTTAGCCTTCAGAAGGGCAATGATCTGTGCTGTGCTCCTGATGTTGTGGGACACTGCCCTGGGACCAGTTTGCCCAGTAACGTGGGGAGATTGGGGCTTCACAGCCAGCTGAGCAGAGTTTGGCTTGTCTGTCCCCTCACACCTGCCAAGGAATGGAGCTGGAAGCAGTGAGGACACAGCCAGGTGTTCCCTGTCCTTTTCCCCACATCCACCTTCCCGAAACTCTGCAGAGAGAGTTGTGTCTGCATCCCTCTTGTGAATGGTGGGAAACAGGGGGGAGCTGATGTAGAACTGGGCTGGCAGAGTCCCCTGGCCCTGCCTGGATAAAGGCCTTTGCTCCTCATCTTCCAGGCCTGGGGTTTTCTTTTCCACTTGGCGTGGCACTTGGAACCCCTAGGAGAGACATTTCATATTGAAATTAATCCACATTTGGTTGAAATCCAATGCTGAACATCAGACACAAACACTGGAACAAAACCACACCGTGAACTTCCTTTTCAGGCCCACAGGGAGATGTCTGGGAGGCAGAAGAGCAGGTTTGACACCATTTCTGTCAACAGCTGCAGGCTCTGCTTTCCTTGGCTGAGCTTCAAGAGGTTCTTCACTCACTTTTACTGCTTCAATGGTGATCAAATACCTTTCACTTTCCAAATTGTCTCCAGCAGCCACCTGGAAAGGAGGGAGCAGCAGAGTGTACAGAACAGTGATAGAGAAGGAACAGTAATATAGAAATTGCAAATAAATACAGCCTCTTAAGCAAATATTCCATATATTTATAGCAAGTGCATCACAGATGCCATATAAATAAATACAAATCCCAGAAAGGATCAGCACTCAGCTCCACCTGATACTTATTTAATATATCACTGCAATAACACTGCTATTGCCCCAAAGGAATAACATTCCATAAAAACAGCAAAACTTATCAATAAAGGAGCTGTTTTCCCTTTCCCTTATTTTTGCACTGCAGCAGAGCTTTGTATCCACGAGAAAAATGACTATTTTAGTCACCAAACAAGTGCTGACTGAAACACAAAGCACAGTCAGGCATAAAAACAGCAACTCCAAACAAACCATACCTGAGATTTTATAAAAATGCTCTCCAGGCACTGCCCTTTGTCATCAAACAAAGTGCCCTGCAATGGAAAAAGGGGATTTCAAATAACCATTTGTTCCACAGAGTAACTGCACTGCCCTGGCAGCCCAGCAGGAGCAGCTGGGATTAAACCCAGGAGTATCAAATCTGAGTTTTCACCTGATTCCTGCCAGTTCTAATCTTCAGAACTCCATCTTGCCAAGTCTTTGCTTTTTTTGTCTTTTGGTGAGTGTATAACACCTGTTCAAACGTGCAAAATGTTGAAAAATACAAGAAAGAAAACACTTAAATTACAAAACAGCTACAGGATTTTAATGCTAAGAATTGCACAGAGTGTTAAAAATCACTTACAGTAAATTCCTGAGAGGCCATTGCTCTGTCAACAGTCACCAAGAGTTGGTTTCACCAACATCCACATCCTCCCAGGGCCTGGGAGATGGGAAATGGCCACAAAACTCACCAGAGCTGTGAAAGAAACGAATGGACAAAAAACTGAAAGAGGTTCAGTTCTGCTTTCCCTTCAAAAGACGTTTTCCTGCAGTTAAAAACCAGGCCCAGAGTTCCCAGAATAGTTTTGTGACAGGTGTGGAGCTGGCCATGCATGTGCAGTTCATGTAAAACAGGAAGGAAATGCAGAGGGGCCACCCCTGAGCCCAAACCTGCGGGCGGTGAACGTTACACCTCAAAAACATCATAAGGTGTGTCTGAAAATAGTCTGGGGGAAAGGAGGAACAGTAAATGTGAACAAGGGGGGAGGAGAGAGGGAAGGGAGGGAAGGGGGGAGAGAGGGAAGGGAGGGAAGGGGGGAGGAGAGAGGGAAGGGAGGGAAGGGGGGAAAGAGAGAGGGAAGGGAAGGGGGGAAAGAGAGAGGGAAGGGAAGGGAAGGGGGGAAGAAAGAGGGAAGGAAGGGAAGGGGGGAAGAGAGAGGAAAGGAAGGGAAGGGGGGAAGAGAGAGGAAAGGAAGGGAAGGGGGGAAGAGAGAGGGAAGGGAAGGGGGGAAGAGAGAGGGAAGGGAGAAAGAAAGGGAGGGAAGGGGGGAAGGAGAGAGGGAAGGAAAGGGGGGAAGAGAGGGAAAGAAAGGGGGGAAGACAGAGAGGGAAGGAAAGGGGGGAAGAGAGAGAGAGAAGGGAATGGGGGAAAGAGAGAGAAGGAAAAGGGGGAAAGAGAGAGGGAAGGGGGGAAAAGAGAGAGGTAAGGAAAAGGGGAAAGAGAGAGGGAAGGAAAAGGGGAAAGAGAAAAAAAGAAGGAAGGGAGGGTGGAAAGAGAGAGGGCAGGGGGGAAGGTTGGCGCTGTTTCCTGTGGGTGCCACCTCCCTGGGTGCTGAACAGGGTGAAAACCCTCGGGAATGGGCACCCTTGGAGGACATGGAGCTCCTCCTTCAGAGCAGCCGGCTCAAGTGAAGCCTTTACTCCTGACTCCTGGCGGGACGCCACAGGCTCAGCGGTGCCGCCAAACCCGCGGCCTCCAGCCCCTCATCCCGCCGCATTCCCTGCAGGAAGGGCCGAGGAACCCTGAGGGACCGCGACAGCACCCCGACGGTAACACCCCGCTCCTACCGAGCGCTCCCGCGACCGGGGTCAGAGTCAGAGTCAGGACGGAGATAAGGACTGTAACAAGGCTCCGGGCCGGGCCGAGCAAGGCGGGACCGGGGAGCGAAAGCCGAGCGGCGGCCGCCGCTTCCCTTTCAACCTTCCCGCCGCGGCGCCCACGCGTGACGTCACCGCGCCGCGCCGCCCGCCGGGGGAGAGGAAGTCACGTGTGCCCCCCCCCCTCCCCCGCCCCTCCCGCGCGCACGCGCAGGGGCCGCCGCGGGGCTCCCCATCCCTTTACACTGAGCGGGGGCAGCAACAACAGCGCGTCCCGCCGGGGCTGCCCGGGGCGACAGCCACAGCGGAGGAGCCGCGGACGGGCGGGCCGAGCCGAGCTGGTGTCTCCGCGGCGACAGGTCGGTGTGACCGGGGACGGGGGCGGGGGGGGGCGGGTCTGGCGGGGGCGGCGCCGCCAGGGGGCGCTGTGGGGCCTTTCCCGCCGCTCGCTCTCCCCCCCCACCCCTCACGGGCCGTCCCCCCCACCCCTCACGGGCCGTCCCCTCAGGCCATGGCGCCACCTCGGGCTCGTCAGAGTTGGGCTGTTCTTAGCTGACACCTGTATGCCCCTCAGAGTGACCGCCCGTGTGCCCCTCAGAGTGTCCCCTTGAGTGACCCCCCCGAGTGACCCCCCCGTGTGCCCTTCAGAGTCCCCTCGTGCCCCCGAGTGACCCCCCGTGTGCCCCCTCAGAGTGACTCCCCGAGTGCCCCTCGGAGTGTCCCCCTGAGTGACCCCCCGTGTGCCCCTCAGAGTCCCCTCGTGCCCCCGAGTGACCCCCCGTGTGCCCCCTCAGAGTGACCCTCAGAGTGTCCCCCTGAGTGACCGACCCCCTGTGTGCCCCTCAGAGTGACCCCCCGTGTGCCCCCCTGAGTGACCCCCAGTGTGCTCCCTCAGTGACCTCCCTGTGTGCCCCCCTGAGTGACCGCCCGTGCCCGTCAGAGTGACCGCCCGTGTGCCCTCCTGAGTGACCCCCTGAGTGAACGACCCCCCATGTGCCCCTCGGAGTGTCCCCCTGAGTGACCCCCCATGTGCTCCCTCAGAATGACCGCCCGTGTGTCCCTCAGTGTCCCCCTGAGTGACCCCCCGTGTGCCCCTCAGAGTCCCCGAGTGACCCCCCGTGTGCCCCTCAGAGTGACCGCCCGTGTGTCCCCCTGAGTGACCCCCCATGTGCCCCTCAGAGTCCCCCCGTGCCCCCGAGTGACCGCCCGTGTGCCTCTCAGAGTCCCCGAGTGTCCATCCCGTGTGCCCCTCTGAGTGACCCCCCCGTGTGCCCCTCAGAGTGACCCTCCCGTGTGCCCCTCAGAGTGTCCCCCTGAGTGACCCCCCCGTGTGCCCCTCAGAGTGTCCCCCTGAGTGACCCCCCGTGTGCCCCTCAGAGTGTCCGCCCCGTGTGCCTCTCAGAGTGTCCCCCCCGTGTGCCCCTCAGAGTGTCCCCCTGAGTGACCCCCCGTGTGCCCCTCAGAGTGTCCCCCTGAGTGACCCCCTGTGTGCCCCTCAGAGTCCCTGAGGGACCCCACCGTGTGCCCCTCAGAGTGACCGCCCGTGTGTCCCCCTGAGTGACCCCCATGTGCCCCTCAGAGTCCCCGAGTGACCCCTCCGTGTGCCCCTCAGGGCCCCCCGTCCCTGCCCTCACCGGCGCCCTCCTTTGCCCTGCTCACCCCCCCCCCCCCCCGTTCCCTCCCCGGTGCGCTGAGGGGCCTTTTCATGGAATCATAGAATTAATTGCGTTGGAAAAGATCTCTAAGATCAGCAAGTCCAACCCTTGATCCAACCCCACTGTGATCACCAGCCCAGGGCACGGAGTGCCCTGGGCTGGTGATCACAGTGAGGTTGGATCAAGACATGGTGGATTCTCACTCAGTGGCACATCCATAGAGTCAGAGAATCATAGAATGGATTGGGTTGGAAAAGACCTCCGAGATCATCAAGTCCAACCCTTGGTCCAACTCCAGTCCCTTTACCAGATCATGGCACTCAGTGCCACATCCAAGCTCAGTTTAAAAACCTCCAGGGATGGGGAATCCACCCCCTCTCTGGGCAGCCCATTCCAATGCCTGAGCACTCTCTCTGCAAAGGATTTTTTTCTTATCTCCAACTTCAATTTCCCCTGGCAGAGCTTGAGCCCATCGTGCCCCCTTGTCCTGTTGCTGAGTGCCTGGGAGAAGAGACCAACCCCCAGCTGGCCAGAACTTCCCTTCAGGCAGTTCCAGACAGTGCTGAGGTCACCTCTGAGCCTCCTCTTCTCCAGGCTGAACACCCCCAGCTCCCTCAGCCTCTCCCGGTGTTGAGGTGGGCCATGATCAGTAACACACCTTAAGGCTTGTTTTTTTCAGTATTTCATCCATCAGTATTTACAGCAGCAGCACCTGCAGTGCTGCTACATTTATGATGCTCAGACTTCAGGACAAGCAGAGTTTAGCCAGTTGCTGTGCAAGTCTGGGCCATAAAAATCTGTGTGTTTTCCCTCTGGGTTGAAAGGTGAAGAAAAAGTTTCTCCTGCAGTTTCCACTGTTTCTGCTCCAGTGCAGGTGCCAACAGGGCAGCCTGGCTTTGGCACCCTCCTCCATCCTGCTCCCAGCTGCTTGTTGCTGCTGTTTCCCTTCATCAGCTCCTTAATAAGTTGGTTTTCCCCACAGGGGAAGGACAGGAAAGTGGTTTTCAGGTCACAGAATTTACCTGAGGTACCTGAGTCACCACAGTCCTCCCTCAGGGTGAGGGAAGCTGGGCTGCCCTTTTGGTGTCACAGGTGAATCCAGCTAATCACAGTCTGGTGCTGGGGGCAGATATTTTAATTATAATCACAGAATCTGTTAGGTTGGGAAAGCCCTCTGAGATCACAGAGTCCAACCTTTGACCAATCACCACGTTGTCAATGAGACCAGAGCACTGAATGCAGCATCCAGTCACTTCCTGAACACAAATAAATCCATTTTTTCACAGACTGGGACAATGTAACAACCGTAGAACTGTCACAGAGGGGTCTGTCTATGTCTGGAAACATCCCTGTGAGGTGAAGGCAAAGCTTTTGCTGTTAGTGAGCACTCAGAAATCTATTAAATGCCTTTAATGTAGTTTTAAAATGATGTATTTGCCTTGTTGCTTCAAATGGGAGACAAGCAGGAGCTTCTCTGGTTTTAGGTGAAGGAATTTGTTCCGCTCCACGTGTGTGTTTATCTCTTGACTTTCTTACCTCAGGGAAGTGAAAAAACAAGGCAGAAACTTCATTGCTGCAGCTCTGTGTGGATATTGCTGTGAAAATATTACAGGATGTGTCTGAGTAGTTTCAGGTTTGCTGAACATTTGCATTTATTCTGCAGAAAATGCCCACAGGGCCAAGTGTTGCCACTGGCTCTATTAAGACATTTTCATAGTCTAAGAGTATTTTGAATTAACCTCTGTCCTCCTTCATTTTGCTATTTAAAAAGCCCAAAGCAAACAGGCATTTATATCAATATTTAAAAGAATAAAGTGTATTTTATATTTCCATTCTGTTTCTTCCAGACCTCGGATTACAGTTAAATTTTATTATATTTTCTAGATGTTTATAAACATATGTTGGGTTTGGGTACAGGTTAGCACTGACATGTTCATTGCTTGCTTTTTAAAGAGCATGAATAAGTTTCTATAGATGTGTGGAGTTGTATTATTTTGTTTTATATTATTTTTTCTTCCCTGAAGTTCCTCCCTTATGCTTCATTTCCTCTCATTTTCCTGCTTTCACTCTGGCACTGAGATTTTGTTTCATTTGAGGAGATGTTTGGCTTGATGAGAGTGAAGTTTTGATACAGGTTTGCTTTTTTCTGACTTTGATTGTTTGTCAGAATCTGTTTATCAGAGTCAGTTTGTCTGGGCTGGCACTGGAAGGGGTGACAAGTGAGAAATGGAGACTACATTTTACCTGAAAATCGAGACTCCATCATACCTTGGCACGTGGTGATTGCTGCATTAATTACTGGAATTTCTGTGCACATATTCAGAGGTTGCATTTGCTCTTGATTCTGTGGGTTAAGTCTATTTGAAGGTTTGAAGTTGAGATGTGATTTTCTCAAAGCTTCACTTCTAAAGCACCGAGCGAGGGGAAAGTCCAGACTGTGGCTTGAGCTGGTTTGCTTTAAACTTGAGTGACAACCTCCCTCCTGGGAAGGGACTCTCAGCGCTGAGGGACTTAAAATGCCTCTTCAAACAAATCTCTGCTGTCCACGAGCCACTTTGGGGTCATTTCATGCTGTTCAGCCACTACAAATGTCCCATAGTGATGCTTTGCCTTCCTGGGGCAGCTCAACCAAGCAATGCATTGTCTGCTGATTATTAATATCAAAAACCTGTTGAAGGACTTGAATGATAGAATGGATTGGGTTGGAAAAGACCTCCAAGATCATCGAGTCCAACCCTTGGTCCAACTCCAGTCCCTTTACCAGATCATGGCACTCAGTGCCACGGCCAAGCTCAGTTTAAAAACCTCCAGGGATGGGGAATCCACCCCCTCTCTGGGCAGCCCATTCCAAGGCCTGAGCACTCTCTCTGCAAAGAATTTTTTTCTGCTCTCCAACTTCAATTTCCCCTGGCAGAGCTTGAGCCCATCGTGCCCCCTTGTCCTATTGCTGAGTGCCTGGGAGAAGAGACCAACCCCCAGCTGGCCAGAACTTCCCTTCAGGCAGTTCCAGACAGTGCTGAGGTCACCTCTGAGCCTCCTCTTCTCCAGGCTGAACACCCCCAGCTCCCTCAGCCTCTCCCCACAGGGCTTGTGCTCCAGTCCCTTCTCCAGCCTCGTTGCTCTTCTCTGGCCCCGCTCCAGCCCCTCAATCTCTTTCCTGAACTGAGGGGCCCAGAACTGAACACAACACTCAAGGTGTGGCCTCCCCAAGGCAGAGTCCAGGGGAAGGGTCACTGCCCTGGGCCTGCTGGCCACGCTAGTTTGGATCCAGGCCAGGATCCCCTTGGCCTTCTTGGCCACCTGGGCACACTGGTGGCTCCTGTTGAGCTTCCTGTCCCTCAGTCCCCCCAGGTCCCTCTGCCTGGCTGCTCTCCAGCCACTCTGTGCCCAGCCTGGAGCGCTGCAGGGGGTTGTTGTGGCCAAAGGGCAGGACCTGCACTTGGCCTTGTTGAACTCCATCCCATTGGAATCAGCCCATCTCTCCAGTCTCTCCAGATCCCTCTGCAGAGCCCTCCTGCCTTCCAGCAGGTCGACACTCCCTCCCAGCTTGGTGTCATCAGCAAATTTGCTGCTGATGGACTCAATCCCCTCATCTAAATCATCAATAAAGATGTTAAACAGGACTGGACCCAACACAGACCCCTGGGAGCCCCTGAGCGGAGCTTGAACTTGCCCAGCCGGGAGTTTCCCCTTATCGTTCCAAGGGAACCGCTGCCCTTTCCCTGGGCTGAGTCCGCCGCGGGGAGGGGACTGATCTCCGGCTGAGGAAGCCTCATTTGCACAAGAATTTGGGGCCCATTTCCATTTGCCATCCTGTTGTCGGGCTGGGCTTCCTCTCTGATGGCTCCTCTCGCTGTGTCCTTCTGGGCCGCCTGGGCAGAGAGCTGAGAACTCTTTCATATGGTGATTGCGACATTAATTGCTTTAATTTTTGTGTTAATTTGATTTTCTGGCGGCTTTTGGCTTTTTTCACTTGTGAAATGAGGTGCTGAAGTGGTGACTGGCAGTTTTTAGCACAGGGATTGAAATGTGAACAAAAAAGATTAACAAACGAATTAAAAAGGTTTTATATTTTCAAAAGTGAATCTGTACATGAAGTCACTTCCTTCTAGTTAATCCTGAATTTCCAGGGGCTGATTCTGAGCTTCTGACAGACTTTGGTTTGCCATTAAATCAAAGACAATTTGCTGAATTCCCACCCTTGGGTTTGCACTTGGCAGCTGAGTGAGAGCTTTGTGTTTTTGACATAATAAAACCAATATTTTAAAACAAACCTTACTATTACCAGACCTGCTTTTTAGAGTTAGTTTTAGTAAGTTCTTTGTAGCAAATAGTTTGTTTTTCTGCCCTCAGGGCAGAATATAAACCCAAAATGTCCACACCTTGAAATAAAACAACTGTGACTTTTATTGAAGGTCTTATTTACCTTTCACTTGACAGAATGACAGGAATGGAGACAGAAACAGCGAGGGACAAAGCCAGGGAAGAAGAAAACACTGAACAGAAGAAGGAGAGAGAGAAGAAGAAGAGGTCGAGGGTGAAACAGGTGTTGGCAGACATAGCCAAGCAAGTGGATTTCTGGTTTGGGGATGTCAACCTGCACAAAGACAGATTTCTGCGGGAGCAAATAGAGAAGTCCAGAGATGGGTGTAAGTTGATTTTTTCAGTAAACATTTGTGTTTCCCTTTCTTCTTCCCTAAAAGTTGTTTTGAGGTGCAGAGATGCTGGAAATCAGCAGCTCAGGAGTCAGATTGTGGTCCTGGATTTTAGGAATTATGTTTAGTGTTTGTCTTTTCCTTTCCTTTAGTATCAGCCATAATTTAGAGGCATCTGCCAGGGTGGAAATGACTCTTTGGGAGGCCTCATTTTCTTTTGGATAACGTTATATTATTTCAAGAATAAACAAATTATGAAGGGTCATTTTGCCCTTGTCCTGTGGGGTAGATAATGTGCAGAAATTAAAATGTCACTTGGATTTTTATTTCCTGTTTGATACCTAAGAAATGGTGCATTTGTGTGTGAGTCTCTTTCCTTTACAGACAATTTTTCATGGGGTTTATTTGTGACTTCAGAGTAGGAAATTGAGGTTGGATCTGAAATATCTTCAGAAATCAAAACATAAGGGGGTTCTGGGAGTGTTTACTTATTTTCCTTAAGGAGTCCATATTAAATTGAAATGTAAATCATTAATCCAGTTGCGTTGTGTGGAGAATGTGCTTGGTATAGTCCTCAATTCTATTGACCTTGAAGCCAGTTTGGGGTGTTTTTTTTCCAAAAAACCTTCAAACTTTGAGATAAATTTTATTCCTTGTAAGGCCCTTTTTTAAAGGTCCTCCTTAAATAATAAATGCATCTTATCCTACATTTTTGGAGGTAGTAGAGATTGGATGTTTAAGTTTTTATTAAGCCTAATACTGGTTAATTTTCTGTCCGGGTTTAGCAGCAGGACTCGTTGGAACTGAAGTGCAGGCTCTTTGTGTTGCAAACCCTGCCTTAAACACTCCACTGAGTGCTTGAAACAGAGGCACTTTTCAATGCAAATTGGTTTTTTTTTCTTGTAAAACTGCATCAGAAAGCAGGAATTTCTTCCTTTCTTTTCAGAGGCAACTTATCAGTGGGGAGGGAAAAGGACGAAATTCCTTTGATAAAGGTTGGCACAAAGGAAAATGAAATATAGGAGTGCTGGAAACTTGAATTTTGATGGTAAAAACTACCTGTGAATCCTTGGCAGCAGAGCTGTGTCCTGCACTGTCGACTTCCATGCTAAAGGAGTTTTAATATCAGAGTAGAACACCTTCCCCTGATTCCATAATTCCCACCTGCTTTGTTTCCTTTCCCAGATGTTGACATATCCCTCCTTATTTCTTTCAACAAAATGAAAAAATTAACCACCGATGGGAAGCTGATCGCTCGGGCCGTTAAAAGCTCCTCCGTTGTAGAGGTACTTCCCATTTCCCTCTGCTGTAGCCACAGTCCTGGGGTGCTGAAGGAGGCAAAAATCTCATGGAAAATGCTTTTTTCCTCCCTGCTTTTAGCTGGACCTGGAAGGGACGAGGATCAGGAGGCGCCAACCGCTGGGAGAGCGCCCCAAGGACGTGGACAGTCGCACTGTCTATGTGGTAAGGCTGGGCTTGGGAGTGCCTCAAATCTCTCTTTGAAACTCCCTGAACTTCTTAAGGGGGCAAAAATATATCTGTGGTGCTGCTCAAATCAAGGTGGGCAAGGCAGGGTGAGTTTGGTCCGTGGGTTTCTTGTGCCAGCTGAAATAATTTCCAGAGCAGAGCCAGGAGCTGCTGGGGAGAGAAGGTGCAATTTGATTCAGCTGTTCCTGCATTCTCTGGGCTTTTCTTCTAAATGCCATTAGTGGTACCAGGAAAGATTTACTAATTGCATTAGCATAGTTAAAGCTTTCTAAGGACAACTTAATTAGTTTGGTCAAACAAACTCTGGCTGAGCTTGCAAATTCATCGGGGGTACTTTAAAAAGTGCAATCTGTTTGTAAGATGTTATTGCAAGTGCCTCTGGTTTTGTAACACACAAACATCACTCTCTTAAAGACACAATATAACTATTTTTAACTTAACAATCCTCCTAATTAACAAAGTGTTTTAAAAATCCTCCTAATAGCGTGTTATCCTATGGCTACTTTGTGACTCCTTAATTTAAACAAAAACAGCTTGTGCTGGTGGCAAAATTCTGCATCTCCTCATGGCATTTCATGTGTCAGCTCTATCAGATTGTGGAGCAGCTTCACTGGCAGCTTGGAGAGAGATCTGATGGCTGAGCTGTTGCATATTTAAATCTTGGGCCATTTTTTAACGTTGAACCATTTTTTTTCACATATTTTTCTTTAATATTGGTATTGAAGCCAATGTGCAACCCCATTTGCCTCAAAATAAAGCATTTTTATGACTCCTGCCAGTTTGGCTGAACCCCTGTGGCTGTTAGAGCTGAGTTAGTCATTTCTAGCAGGCACCAGAGTTTCTGTGATAAGGAATCATGATAATCGTGGCCAAAATGCCAGCCCAGATAAGGAGAAACTGAATTACTCTGATCATCCCATCTTTCCAAAAGCCCAGGAAAGGTGCTGGGTTTTGTTGCTGTAAATACACTGTGCCAGACATAATATTTTCCTGATTGCAGGGACTGCTTTGAACTCCTAAATTAATTAGTTTGTATCATTTTGGATAAGATCCTATAAATGCCAGGAGCTGCAATGTCTGTACATGTGGCTGAATGTTTTGTAAATAGCTGGTGTGTGGCAATGGGAAGTTAAATAATAAATAATCTGCTTTTTTTTGTCTGCTTTACCATAAACATGCACTATTATTTTGTATTCATCCCATAATAGTTTTAAAGCTTCAAGAAACTTTTCAAAGTCAGACCAAACTGCAGTGAAATGTTTCTCAAAGTTAATGCAAAACCAGCTTCCTACCTGAGTGTGATTAAATCATGTTCCTCTGCAAGGAAAGCCTTTTAGGGCAGGAACTTGCTGTGGAAAAAAATGAAGTCTTGCTGTTATTTTGTTGTTGGTTAGACATGAATTTGACAGTGGGATTTTAAAGTGTTCACTTGGGTCTGGTTAGAAATTGGGTTTCTCTTTGGAGAGTGGAAATGCTGAGGGACTCAGACAGGATTTGTGCAAGCTGCTAAAATGTGTTGCTGTATTAAGGACTTGGTAGAAACAGAAATCAGACAGTTCTGCCATCCAAGAAGCTGCCTCAAAGTTTGTTACAAGTGCTGACTGTTATGCTTGAAAATGTCACCCAGCAGCAGGGGTTGATCAGGAGTAACTCCACTGACCTAGAAAATCCTTTCTGTGATACCTGCATTACCAACAATTAAAAAAATACAAGTGAAACATTCCTTGGGCTTTGCATGGGTAGTTTGAGGCAGTGCAGACTGGCTCAAGGCTCCAAGGTGTTGGATTTTCCAGGATGTTTCCAGCTGCAGGCCAGGGCTTGGTGTCTGCCACGGGAAGAAGATAAACATCTAAATTATGTCATGTATTTGTTACAGGGATGTGAACGATTAGAGATCACTTCTTACTGCCTGAATTTCTGACCTCCAGACAAGAAAACTTACTGAAACAACTCAATTTCTCTACTTTGCCACATCAAACCTTCATCTCTGTTCTTTTTCAGGAGCTGCTTCCCAAGAATGTGAACCACAGCTGGATCGAGCGGGTGTTTGGGAAGTGTGGCAACGTGGTCTATGTCAGTATCCCCCGGTACAAGAGCACTGGGGATCCAAAGGGCTTTGCCTTTGTGGAGTTTGAGACTAAAGAGCAAGCAGAGAAAGCAATTGAGGTGAGTGCTGGTGGTACCCTTGGGATGTTCTCTTCCTGGCTCCTACCCCCAGACTTCCCAGCAGTTCCACAATTCCATAAAAACTAATTCTATTCACAACCTGGGGGCTTAGTAGAAGCATCATGGATAGTTCTGGAATAATTTGCTTGGCCACACTTGGAATCTTTTGCAGAGCCAGAGCTCAGTGTGTAACAATACAATGGCTGTTGGACTTTCATGGCCTAACTTTGTGTTTCAATGTCATTAGAAAGTATTTCTGTGTTGAAGTGTTTGGATGGAGTCTCTTTAAGAAAGGATGATTAATGATGACTTTGATTTTCCTTTTTTTGAAGTTTTTGAATAATCCCCCAGAAGAAGCACCACGGAAACCTGGGATTTTCCCCAAAACAGTGAAGAACAAGCCTGTTCCTACACTGAACACAAGTAACAGCACTGTAGTAGGTGAGTGTTACCAAGTGATAGGGATCAAGAAAGGATTATTAGGTTGTTTGTGTCAGTTTTGTACCTCAGATTTTGAGGAGAATTTCACACAATCCCAGACTATTCTGAGTTGGAAGGACCCACAGGGATCATCGAGTCCAACTCTTCAGTCAATGGCCCACACAGGGGATTGAACCAATGACCTTGGCATTGTTACAACCAAGTTTTAATTTGAAACTCTTCCTCTTTCAGCAGAACACTCTGTAGGGAAATTAACATCTTACACCATCTTTACACTTCCACTTTGCATGATTAATAATTACTGGGAAAAAACCTGGATATTGAGAAGAATCCTGAATGGATCTTCTCTAACTTACAAAGCAGCATCACAGAATGATGTTGCAACTTAATCACTGAAACATCTTCCCTTCCTTCTGGTGGTGTAATAGAATTTCACAGCCTGCAGACATTGCCCATCTTTATTATTGATAAGTCTTAATGTACCTCACAGTTATTACTAATTCTGTGTTAAATACCTGTTAGTTGTGGAGGGGAGAAATAAAAAATATCCATGATGTTCAAATGGTGCTTTACACCAATTTTTTCCCCCAAAATGCCCAGGAAAAGCTTTGAGCAAAGTGTTGCATCCTTCCCATAGAGGCAAGAGTCTCATTAACACCCCAATTATCCTGACATGTTGTATCGTGGTTGATTAACTTAGTTAAGTTAATCTAGTCCTGGGCAGTTACATTGTATTTTTAACACAGAAGAGAAGAAAAAGAAGAAAAAAAAGAAATCCAAAATGAAGAAAGAGAGCAATGCCCAGGCAGCTGCAGAGCCAAAGGAATCCAACTCCAACACTGCAACAGAGCCAGGAGCAAAGTCAAAGCGACTCAGGAGTCCATCTGAGAGCTCTGAGATGGAGGGAACTGAGAGCCACAGGCAGCCCAAGAGGGAGAAGAGGAAATGGGAGAGAACAGAAAGCTCCGAGGTCTCCTGTGAGAGCAGGCCAGGCAAGAGGAAAAGAACCAGCTCGGCAGAAGGGGAGGCAGCAGCTCCAAAAGTCAGGAAAACTGTGGAAAAGGAGGAGATTGAAACAGTAAAAGAAGAAACGGCAGAAGCTCCAAAAGATTCCAGTGGTAAAGTTTTTTTCTCTTTGTTGTCATGGTTTATATGCATAAATTGTAGTGGATATCGTGGAGTTACTGGGTGAGTTTGGGAATGTGGGGAGTTAATTTCAGCCTGGGAAGGAGAGCAAGGAAAGCAGCACTGCAAGGAGAGCAGGGAGGAGCTGGCAACACCCAGGCAGGTAAATCTAATCAAAAATAAGAATAGTTCAAAGAGCTCATGTCAACAGAGCTTGAAGGAAGTGAAATGAGGGTTTAACAGCCTTGGCAATTGGAGCCAGCACAGGAATCTTGATAAATAAATTAAAATACAAAAGGAAGATAAGAAAAGGTACACGGTAACAAGGTAGATGTGACAAAAGTAAAACTCATGTAAACTAGTAATGGTTAATACAAAAAACCCCAGAATTTTTTAATGATTTTATTGCAATCTGTCAACTGTATCGTAATCAATATTTTTTTATTTTGTAGATTTTAATGTAGAAGTGTCTGCAGAAGAAGACAAAGATAAAAAAGACACTTCTCTTTCCAAATCTAAAAGGAAACACAAGAAAAAACATAAGGAAAGGCACAAAATGGGGGAAGAAGTCATCCCACTCAGAGTGCTCTCCAAGTAGGTGACATAATTTTTCCTTTCATGTACTGGGGTAGGGGTGAGACCAAACCAACAAACCATTTTCCCCTCACCTCATTTTCTGAGATGTTTATTAACGGATTATGTAATGAATTTATTGGTTCAGTCAGTGCTGGGGACTCCTGGCAAGTTTGGATTTTATTTTTTCTCAGAGATTTAGTGAATGCTGCTGTTTGTAGTACCACATTTAGTGATTTTTGCATACTTTTTATTTGAATGTTCCCAAGCTTTGAAATCTTTTTCGATTTGAATATTTTTCGATTTGAATCTTTTTCGATTTGAATATTTTTCGATTCTTTGCATGTCTGACAGTCCATCACCATTGCTAAAGTGCAATTCCAGTTTTATTCCACAGAGTTGCATATTAGCAACAGTATTAGCCTGTAGATTGAAAATTCCACCGTTCCAGTTCCTGCAAATGACAACTTTAATTCCAAAGTGTTGGGCTTTTAGGAGTCACCACAACTAAAACATGGAAGCACTTACTTTTTAGGCATCCAGCAAGTACCTCCATGTTAAAGTCGAGGGGGTTCCCACCTTGTGCTTTATGTAGAAACACTGATTTTTTTTAACAGTTTTGCCATATTTCTCAGGGGGAAGTTTTAGGGAGAAAAGGATTCACCACCACGAAAACATGGAAGCACTTACTGTTGAGGAGCAAAGCAAGTCCATCCACATTTAAGTTGTGGGGGTCCTTTACGAAAAAACTCAATTAAAAACCCACCCCGAAGTATATATAAAATTTTGGTCAGTGCAATAAAAAACATCCAGACGTGAATTAGTTGGGAATCCTTGGAAGATCAGGATCCACCGCCACTGAAACATGGAAGCACTTACTTTTTTAGGCAGCAGGTACCTCCATGTTAAAGCAAAGGGAGTCCTTTAAAATAAAGCATCGCTTCACATGAGCTTTGGCCACTTCTATTTTAGCTCATCAGGAAGATTTGGTGCCGTCGAAAAATCTTGTAAAAATCTTGCAGCTGAAGCGTAGCCCAAAACCAAAGGGAAAATCCCGGGAGGAATTTCGTGCCTGCGATCAGGATTCACCTCTACTAAAACATGGAAGCACTTACTTTTTGTATTTCACAGAAAGCACCTCCATGTTAAAGTAAAAGGGGTCCACACACCAAAAAAGATTTAAGTTCTTGACGGCGCTTGTCCAATTCCCCCGGGATTCTGGTCAACCTGCAAGAAATAAGAGTTTTCGTTAAGTTTTATGTAACTGTTGAAAAGAGAGTTAAAAAATAACAACTTGACTAAGAGCACAAGCTTTGGAGGTACTTGCCTGAGTCGTTGTGCGTGGTCTCCTCTTCTTGGAGGCAAAGTACCAAGTCCCAGCTTGGGGTTGTATTTATACCAACCCTTGCCATGGGCTGGTGTTGCCTTTTTATCTCCAAGAATCCTTACGTGGGTCTTTTGTTATTTTAATGCCCCTGCTCTGCTGAGCGGGTCCGATGCTGGGTGAGCCTGGGTGCTTTTTTTGAAGTATCCAGTTGTCACTGTTAACAGCTAAAAGCATCACCACCAGATATCCTCCTCTTTAACCCCTCTATCAGCTCGTTTGATAGCACAGATTAGGGTAACAATGAGTCGTTCTCACAGTGCCACTGCGGGCATTGTGTGGCTGGGGAGCAAAAGCTGGGGCTGTTTGCAGGAACATCTCCATGTTAAATGTATGTAAATACATAAACTGCTTCCACGGGCAGGGGGGGATTTTTTTAACCAAAATGCATGTGAATGGTGAGGAATGTCCTTATCTCGGTGGGTTTCTGGTGAGTTTAACCAGTTGTTGATTTTCCAGCAATGATTTTTCCAGAAAATAAAAGAGCGATTCTTAATACAGTGACACAGTGAAGGAATTCAGTGAATTCCGAGTTCCCTGGCTCTGAAGTAACTCTGAGTTCAGTGCCTGAGCTCTGAGGAACACACAAGTTCACCAAACTCTTTATATGCTCTTTAAATAAACTCGGGAGTCACTCCATTTGAATTACAGGTTGGTCCTGGGGCTTCTTAAGGTCTGAAGCAAAATAAATAATAAATTCGGATATGGACAAGGCTAATTTTATCCAAGTGCAGGAAGATCTCTGATGGTTTGCACTGTTCACCAAGTCGACCTTAAGCTGTTTGTAAAACTCTTAAATCATCATTAAGCTTCTAAACATCATTTTCTTGTTTGCTGCTGACATGCTGTGCCTGTGTTGCCTCTTCCAGAACCGAATGGATGGGTTTGAAGCAGGAATATCTGGCCCTGCAGAAAGCCAGCATGGCCTCCTTAAAGAAAACCATGTCCCAAATCAAGCCCGAGCCCGCGGGAGAGATGGAAACAGAGTCCTGTGCACAGAAATCTGAGAATGGCAAAAGTAATCTCGGGTTCTCTCTTGGGTTTTTTCACGTTTCTGATACACAGAAGTCATCTCGGAGACTGATCTTGCAGAAATGCTGCCACGTGGTTTCATTTTCTAAAATGCTGCTGCTCCCTCTGAGTGCCAAATACTAAAAGCAACATCCCCCCAAATTTAGACAGATTTGGGACTGAGGTGTTTTATAAATAAAGCCCAAACAAGCCATTTCAGCACATTCCAGTAGCCCAGCTTAAGCTTAAGGATATTTTTAGGTAAATGTAATTTTAAAAGCCTCAGAGAGGTAAATGAGGAATCAGCTTTTCTGATGGTACAACTTGGGCACGATTTGCTTTGGCTTAACTGGACCTGCAACAATTCACAAAATATTTCATCTGAGGCATTAAAAACAAACAAACAAACAAAAACACACAGAAAAAAACCAAACCAACCTCCCCCCTCCCACTTGCAATTGGGGTTTATCAGCCTTGTGGTTAAAAGGAGCTTTTAATTGTGTCCTTATAGTTAAATTTCTGCTCTTTTTGGATACAGAATTGTTGGGGGGTTTGTTTTTTGAGTTTTTTTTTGTTCTGACTCTCTGTGCTTCTATCACTCATTTCCACACTGCTGTTCCACTGCCAGCCTGCATGTTTTTGATTGCTCTAAAACTGGGGGTTCAGCTCTTAACTATAACCAACAGAATAAAAAATAAGCTTATAAGAAAACTTCGTGGGGTGTAAAAACCTCTCTAAGACTTTTTTTTAAAGCAGTTTTTCTTTTCTTACTTCCATCAACTTTACCTGTGGGCAGCCTTGACCTTGGTTGTTAAAAACCCACCTCAATCCACAGTACCAACATTTGCTGCCTGTTTACGTTTTGTGCTTTCATAACTCAGTTTCTCAGTATAATAAATATAAAACTTGGGGTTTTTTTTCCCGTTTTTCCCTCTCTCAGCCACCAGTGAGAACAAGGCCAACACAATGGGCCCTCAGTTCATCAGCGGGGTAATTGTGAAGATCGTCAGCCCCGAGCCCCTGCCGGGCAGGAAGCACATCAAGGTAATGCCTTTGCAACCCAGAGCTTTGAATATGGAACACCAGTTCACCCACTCCCACCGACTTTTTGCTTTTCCTTTATTTTTTTGGATTATTTCACCAGTACCTGAGTGCAGATTCTTCCCTGCTCCCTGTTAATGGCAGATTTTACAAGGGCAAAATAGATTTTCAGGTCAATCAAACCTTTGAGTGCCCTGCCAGCAATGTCAAGTTTATAATGAGAATATGGACAAAAATAAGGAATGTTTTGGTGCTTCCCAGTGTAAAAACAGGGGTTGGACTGATGCAGTGTTGTGTGTTTATCAACGGGCCAATTATCCTGACAGGAAATCTCTAAGAGTATATATTCTATAATATAAATTTTAATTCCATTACCAGGAGTTTAAGGCCAGGAAAATGCTCTCTCTAAAAAAAAAAAAATCCATTTTTTTCTTTTTCAATAATAACTTTGCAATGACAAATTCCATTTCAGGGAGAGTGACTTCTACTGCTGTCCACTTTGGTCACTTTTTGTATTTTCCTGTGCCAAGTGCTCTTTTTTCTCTTTAAAAGTGTTTAGGATACTTTCCATTATGATATCAAAATTACACATAAATAGAGTAATGCCTTTTAAGAAAATGCCAATTTTAAGCTGCATCCTTTTGAAATGGAAATATTAGAAGTTTTCCAAAGGAAATAACCGGCTGAATTTTCCATGAAAGTGACACAGGACACTTTATTTCACCAATTGCACTTTGGGGTGAGTAACAACTGGAAAGAATTTGACCAACTTGATATCCAGACAATGGTTCAGATGGTTTTCCATGCAGTGACTTTGGGATACCAAAGCAACGCTTTTTTCTTTTTTTTTGGCGGCTCTGAAATGATCTCAACAGCGTCGTCGCTTAATTTTTGTTTTGTTTTGAGGCTGCCCTTGGCAGGGGAGGGTTAAAAGCAGCTGAATAGAAGCACCTTCCTTGAGCTGCCCGCTGTGAGCCAAATTGACTGGGAATGTGTGGCCGCGCTTCATTTCCCTAACAGCGGGAATTCCCAGGGAAGAACTTCAGCTGCCTGGACATTTGTGACGCTTCTTCCTTCGGCTCTCAGCGACAACCATCAGGCAGAGGTCACTCCATAAAGATAGAGCTGCTTTGCGACTCATTTCTCAAAAAATTTGTGTGTTTAATGTGTTTTATCTTCCTGTGGGGTCAACATCGGTCAGTGTTGTAGCACCTTTTTAAGAAAAGTTGAAATAAATGGATACTTTTGGTAGCTGTGCAAGAAGCTTTTTCAGAAATTGCTGCTCCAAGTTGTTGTCGGAGGGCAGGATGAGATGGGCAGGTGGTGTAGGCTCATAAATTAAAGCCAGTGATAACCTTCTAAGGAGAAGATATTAATTCCAAACTATTTGACAAGGGGTTGATGGATTCGATGCCAATGTTCACTTCCTGCCTCCTACTGCATGGCCTGTTTGAAGATGTTAATGACCTCCAAAGGGAAGGGTGAAAAGTCAGTGTTTCCATGTTCTGCTGTGCTGATTTATGGTGTGTGCCCTCCCTGCCCTGACAGGATGCCCTGGCAGTGCTGGCTGAGGTGGCCTATGTGGACATGCTGGAGGGGGACACCGAGTGCCACGTCCGATTCCAGACCCCTGAGGATGCCCAGACTGTCGTGACATCACACAAAGAAATACAGATGAAAAACAACTGGAAATTCGAGGTTCTCACTGGTAAGACTTCAGGTTTTTTTCAAGTGCAGGACAAGACTTAAGTGTCATTTCACAGGGTGACTTTAGGGATGTGTTTGGATATCTTGGTCTGGGGAAAATCTGCTTGGTTTCTTTAAATCTTCTCATTTTCCAGTTACACTGAAATTGGTAAAACTCTAAGGGGTTTTATGTCACTGTTGAGAGAAAAACAACGATTTTTGCTTGCTCTTATGTACTTAATTCTGTTCTTTTTAGCTTCACTTCCCGTGGCAATGGACTACAGAACTTAATTCACGTGTCAACTTTAGGGATAGAACATTCTGATGATGCAGAAGAATTTTAAAGAGACTTAAGTACTGAAGTGATGTGTGAAATGACAGGACAAGGATCTAACAGCATGGATGCACTTAGAGGGGGTTTAGCACTTACCTACTAATTGATCTTTATTTTTCAGGAAGTTGAATAACTTAGGCCAGAATAAGCCTTTTCTTTTAATTGTATTTACACAAAAAGTTTTACTGGCTTTAGTTTGGAAATTCATTTTAATGTGTGTTACCACTTTGTAAAATCAGTTCATATCTTGTGTTGTGTTGGATTAGTTTTCCAAGTGTAGAAAAATCTATGGAATTAAGGGGTAGAAAGGAGTGCAAGTCTCAGAGTATATTCACAAAGCTTTTAAATTCCAGACATGGAGTAAAAATTCTTAAGGTGCAAAAAGAAAAAAAAATCCAGATGAGATTTTGAGATAATTTCCCCCACTCCTGCACAGATCCTCACCTAAAGTCCAGTTTCATGAATGTAGGGATATAAACTCCCAAGGATATCAATTAAGGAAAAAACTTCATTATAGTATCAAAGTTAATTCAAGTTTGAGACTCAGTGAATGCTGTTAATGTAATTTGGAGATAGATTTGTCTGCACTGTTTCAGAAATCCAGAAACAACTTCAAATTTAGCCCCTTGCCAGCTGAGTGCTCTGTGTGTGTGTCTCTGGGTTTGAATCCTTGCATAAAAGAGCAGAGCAGTAGATTAGGAGTAAGTACTGCATTGTAGGAACATTCCATTCATGGTAGGAAGACTTATTTTGTGTCTAACTGGCTCATTGAAATGAGAATGGAAAAGCTTCCCAGGAATTTTGGTTTTCCTGGGTGGCATCAGAGAGAATAAGGAGGGAATCTCTCAAGTTCCCCACTGCAGGGACTGAAGTTTTCCCAGTAATATTTTACTTTTCAGGACTCGACTACTAAAGATTTTCAGCTTTTCATCTGCCAAGGTGGTAACAGCTAAACGTGAGCAGAGATGCAGGAATATTTTTGGGGATCACCAGGAAAATTCCCTGTATCTGAACCGTGAGACCAGGCACACAAAGTTCCCATTGTGATGGGGACATCACAGACCAGAGGGAGGAGTGGAAAACTGCAACTTAACTGCAAAGTTGCTGGGAAAAGCTGCTCCATTATTTGCTGCCCCTGCTCAAATATTCCTGACTGCTCAAGGGGTCCCCAGGCAATGGTTTGATGAAATAAAATAGTCTCAGCCATTCTTACAGTAATTACTTTTTCTTGTTGTTTAAAATGAGTCAGAGGGTGAGTACATCAGTAAATCAAAGGGCCTTCATTTGCTGTGGTGAAATTTCACCTAAAACTGAGCTCCTTTTGCTGGTGACATGTAGAGAGCAGTTCAGTGACCAGGAAATACTTGTGGGGTGTCCCTTACAGGTATTTTCAGGTGTTTACCTTAGGAAAGATTCCTCCTCCTCACAGCTGAACACACCACATGTGCTTATCTCCTGCTTTCATTCACGTGCCTCCCTGTTCATTCCTTCCTCAAGGTGACCACGAGCAACGTTACTGGCAGAAGATTTTAGTGGACAGACAAGCCAAACTGAACCAGCCCCGAGAAAAGAAGAGGGGTACAGAGAAGGTAACATGCAAACCAGGTGTCTTTGTTGTACAGCCATGGTTGGACAACGTGACTCTTCCTGCACAAATCCACAATTTTTTATGCTTGGACTGTGTATTTAATTCAGTGAAATAATTTTCTACTGACTTCGCAGCAGTTTTAGAGCCCCAAAGTAGAGAACGTGTGGCTGTGCTGATCCAGTTGACCAGTGCAAGCCTTGCCTTTTTGGAGACAATCAGAGAAAATTAGGTCTGTCTGAGGGCCTGAGGGTAATTTGTAAGCTGCATTTCTTTCCAAACCCTGCCTGGATGAGCTCAGGAAAAAGTTAAGCAGCCTTGATGTGCTCCAGTAAAATCACATCCAGTGCTATACTCTTAATTCTCTGGTTCTCTTGAGAATTCATGTCCTTTTCCTCACCATTCACACAGTTTTGTGCTGGGGTGATGCATCCCTGGCTGTGCAGCTTCCACATCCAAACTGGGAATTCCCTGCCAGCCCTGCCCTGGCAGGCCCAGGGTTGAGGAGGTGCTGCCATGAACTTGCAGGCTCTGCAGCCTCCTCTCCTGCCCCACAAGATCCTTCCAGGCATGAGGAGCTCCTTGATTAAGCCAGGCAGATCCTTGATCTGACAGAGAGGAGCCAGAGAGTGTTTCACAGACTTTTATTGCCAGGTTTGCTTCACACAACCTGCAGATAAGCTCTCTGAGTCGGCTTTAACCTGAACTTTTCTGCTGTCTCTTGCAAAACTTCAGCATCATCTGACCTTCGTTATTTGTTGGTGGCTTTGGAGACTCTTTGTTTCCTGGATGCTGGGGGGAAAAATTATTACAGAGATAATTGAAAATAAATATTTTATTGACTTTCAGGAACAGGGGCTGTACAGGTCAAACCCTTCTCTTGCACGAGGCACATTTTGCATGTTCTTTCAGAGATCCCTTGGAATGATGAGTCAAGTTCTTTTAGACAAAGGTGTGCATAAACAACTTGCCCAAAGGTCTGATTTAATTTGCTTAAAAGGATCAAAATGGCTTTGACTTGAGCCATTTTTCTTTAATACAAGAGAACGTGAAAGGTCTACAACTTCAGAGCATTTTAGCAAATGCTGCCAGGGCTTTTTTTTAATGTACTTTTTTAAAATCAAAGTTGCCACTGGGACCTTAGACTTCAGTTTGGACTGTGGGAGCCTTTGCTCTCAAGGTTCTGCTCTTTATCTTTTGAAGATTTGTTGACCAAACCGGTGTAAATTGGGCAGTAAATGTCCCTCCTCTGGGCCAGCAAATCCCAGGAGTGTCTGTTCTGCCTAACAATGGCAGCGAGGGATGCCAAGGCCTCTCCTCCCCTGCCCATCACCTTGCCCGCTCCGGGAGGGTGAACTTCAAAGCTGCTCAGTTCTATTTAAATGCTAACGCTGGTGAGCAAAACATCAGGACAGGAATGCCCCGGTGCTGTCAGTAACTCTTAACCCTTCCCTTGCTTGGATTCCCAAAATACCGACTCGGAACCAAGTGTTTCATATTAGACAATTCTCCCTTAGGTACTTACAAGGTGACTTGTTTAGGTCACAATAAAAGAAAGAAAAAAATTCATAATGACAGAACTACAGTAAAATATGCCATTAGTGCATCTGTCTTGTAAACTCCTTTTGTTAAAACTGTTTTGAAATACCTTACAAGACTTTGAAGATGGGTGTTTTCCTATTAATTGGAATTAACAAAACATCTTCTACTTAATTTCATGGACTGCATCCCATCACAGGCAGGACACAGCAACAGAAATGCTTTTGGGTCTCACTTTTGGCAGATTGAGGTTCCTCTTTTCCTGTTCTAAAAAGCATAAACCTGCTTGTCTTTCCGGTGCCCCGCCAGGATAAGGGTTAAGGATCGTTTCAGCAGGACTGGAGTGATTTGCACCTCCAAAACCAGGAGTTCTTCCTTTGCTAAGGGTTAAGGATCGTTTCAGCACATGACTGGAGTGATGCTCACCTCCAAAACCAGGAGTTCTTCCTTTGCTAAGGGTTAAGGATCGTTTCAGCACATGACTGGAGTGATGCTCACCTCCAAAACCAGGAGTTCTTCCTTTGCTAAGGGTTAAGGATCGTTTCAGCAGGACTGGAGTGATTTGCACCTCCAAAACCAGGAGTTCTTCCTTTGCTAAGGGTTAAGGATCGTTTCAGCACATGACTGGAGTGATGCTCACCTCCAAAACCAGGAGTTCTTCCTTTGCTAAGGGTTAAGGATCGTTTCAGCACATGACTGGAGTGATGCTCACCTCCAAAACCAGGAGTTCTTCCTTTGCTAAGGGTTAAGGATCGTTTCAGCGCATGACTGGAGTGATGCTCACCTCCAAAACCAGGAGTTTCTCCTTTCTCTGGCCTAGTTCTTGTATTAAACTAAATGTCCAAAAGATACAGGGTATCCCAAAGTTCCCCAGGACTTGATTAAGGCCTGAAGTGGAAAAGGTGTTCAGTGTCAACCTTTCCCCCGGCCTGATCCTTCATTGTCACTCCTCTGCTGCCCCTTCCAAATCCAAATCCATCTTGCCTTTGTCTGTTGTTTACCTGCCTGATAAACCCCCCTCCGTGATTTACTGATACAGATGGAAACCTTTCCTGCCAGAGCTGCTTTTTTAGGGCAGTGCCAGTTTATTCAGACCTCCAGCAATTAATTCATCAGTCTGTGGCCTTCAACTCCAGACTGATTGGAGTCTCCCGATCCCAAAGCCAAGGCGGGAGTGCCTGCAGGTTTTCCTCTTGGATCTTGTGTCTTGGGGCGGTGCTGCTGGAGCTCCTTTGCACCTCGTACCCCGCAGGGGGAAGGAAGGGGCAAGTTAAGAGGGTGGGAGGGGTGGCGGCAGCGAAAGGCATTTGGTGAGGAAGTGCCAATTGGGTGTTTGGGAAGGGTGGAATAATTTACTGGATATATGGAAACGGGGGACAGGGGGAATGTCTGGGAACTGCCCACGCTGTTCCCTTCTGGTGCTGCCTGGGGGTCGGGGGCTGGCAGTTCCCTGGGTCTGGGGACAGGCCATGGAATCATAGCAGGATGTGCTCATATTGCACTGAGCTGAAAACGGGACTTCTTGAGGCCTCCTGTGAGCTCTGAGGACTGGAATGGAACCACTCACTGGTCCTGGAGCTTCCCTTCCCATCTTTGGCACCCTCCATCCCAAATGCTGAAGGAGTGAACCACTGTGCTCCTCATTTCCTCTCTTAGTCAATTTTTTTAGAAACCCAAGAGTAAAAGCAACTCTTGGTTACATCTTTAAATCAGTTTTATTGCTGAAATCCTGCCTGCCACAGGGAGTGCAGCAGCACCCTGTGCACTCCCAGCTGTCTGCAGGACACACCAGAGACCACAGTCACACACAGAAGTGATAAATAATTTGATTTATGTGTGTAACTGTTCAAATCCAGCCACGTGGGCTGCCCAGTGAGCAAATGCCCCTTCCCTACAGCACCAGCTGATATGTTTGAGGAGTCCCTAGCAGAGAAGTGATTGTGGGGTTTTTGTTTGGTTTTTTCTCTTTTTTTTTTTTGGTGTGTGTGTTTTTTTATGTTTTGGTTTTTTGGTTTTTTCTCTTTTTTTAATGTGGTTTTGTGTGTGTTTCTCTGGTGTGTGCCTGCATTTCTGTGTGGTGTCTTGTGTTGTCTGTGGTTTTCTTTCTGTGTGGATTCTTGGTCTGGGTTTTATAGCTTTTAAATTCGGTTTTTTTGTATGGTTTTTGGGGTTTTGTATGTGCCTTTGACTATATTCATGTACTGGGGTTTTTGGGGTGTCCCAGGAGTGTCAGGAAACTTTGTGTAATTTTTTTTCTTGCATATTCTTTTTTCTGACTTGGGTATTTTTTATATTGTTTGGGTTTCGTGGCATTTATGGCTTTTTTTTCCTGTTAATTTTAGGAATTGGTGGGTTTTTTTGAGGGAAGTTGAGGGTTCTGTGTGTGCCTTTGAGTGTGTTCATGTGTTGGATTTGTTGAGGTTTTTATGTGCCCTTAGGCTTGTTCTTGTGTTGGTTTCTGAGGTTTCTCCCTGAGTGTTTTTCTGTGGATTCCTGAGTTGATTTGTGGGGTTTGTGGTTTGTGCAGGTGTGGATTTGGGTGGATTCTTGTGGTGGTTTGTGGGGTTTGTGGTTTCTCTGTGTCCTTGGGTGTGTTTTATGGGTGTTCTCAGTGAGTTTGTGGTTTCAGTGCAGTTTGTTTTTGTGTGTGAGTTTGGGTTTTGTTGTGTCTCGTGGGTTTTGCTGGATTTGTGTGTTTGGTTTTGTTCATGTGTGGGGTTTCTGTGGCGTTTTAAGTTTTCTGTGTGTTTTTTCTCTGCTTTTCCATTTGTTCTTCAGTGCTGTCTGTGGCTTTGTGGGGCTTTTTTCCTGCTTAAAATGCCCCAATATTCCTAAAGCACTTTGTGTTCTCACCTTGTTTTTCCTAAATCTACAACCAAATAAATCCAATGACAAAGGAGAGTTCTTTAACTGACTGTAAGATATTGTGGTTTTAAAATTATTATTTTGGTCTCTTCTACCCTATTGAGAGGAAGAAGGAATGGAATGAAAGCAACTGAAGAGATCCTTTATTATTTTGGATGGTTTTGAGGCAATACTGAATTTATATAATATATATTTATTTTTTATGATATCCACGTTAGCTCAGCTGTTCAGCTGAGCTTTTTCTCTGGAAGTTTGCTAAATCAAGGAAAAATAAATATAAATAATCAATCCAGCAATATAATTTTCCTTAAATTTTCCCCCATATTTCCCCTGTTTGCAGCTGATTGCTAAAGCTGAGAGGATGAGGCTTGAGAAGACTCAACAAACAAGCCAACACATTCGCTTCACTGATGACAACTAACCAGGACTGATGGTATTTAAATCAAACCGAGCCCTCACAGCAACTAAACCTGGCCCTTGGATCCAAAACTCTGCAGTGTCAAGATGGTTCTGAACCCCATTTTCAGTGGTTCTGAACCCCCTTTTCCATAGGCTGAATGTTTTCTGCTTCTGAGCCTTTAGGTAAAGCTTTCTGAAAAATGTGTATTATGAAATTTTGCTTTAGTTCACTTCTGGGATTGTTTTTTTATTCTGGTTTTTTTTTCCCCTTTTTTTTTTGTTCTGGTTTTTTTTCCCCTTTTTTTTGTTGTGTTTTTTTCCCCTTTTTTTTTGTTTGTTTTTTTTCTATGTTGAAGTTTTATACACTAGATTATAAAATAAAATGCTTGAGAAAATTCCAGTCGTGTATCTCTAATTCTTCCATTTGCTTTATTTATTACACCATAAATAATAAAAGTGGTTAAAGCTGCACAAACCTCTCTAGGCTTTTCTTTACCCCATCAAACTGTTTCAAAGGACAAGAGAAAAACCTTCCATATATTTTCAATTCTCTAAGGAAATCTGTCATGGAGAAAATTTACTTGTGTAAATACACCCTAAACTGAATTAAATTTTTTTTTTGTTTTAGAAGAATCTTCACTGGAAGAAAAGAGAAAATCTTTGTTTGATGCGAGTGGTTTCTGTAGCTGCAGGAGTAGTTCTCACTTGCAGATAAGTGTGAAAGTTGAGTAGTTCACAACGTTGAGTAGTTCACAAGTTAAGGTGGTGACTTGAATGGTTTTAAAGTATTTCAAGGGGCACTGGCGATATTTTAAATAAAACCCGAGGGTAAAATCGGAATTCCATAGAAGGTGGCCCTTGTGGGAGGGGGTGAATGGAGAGGAGTCAATGGGGAGGGAATGGCCGAGATCAGGCTGGAGATAACGGGAATACAGAGGGGAAAAGGGCAAGATAAGGGACAGGCTGGAGGGGAAGAGCTGCTGATGGTTCTTGGAAATGGTGTGTGGGGTGAGGAGGGGGAAGGCACCGCTCTGTGGGCTTCTGTTTAGTCCCACTGCAGCGTTTTTGCTTATTTAATCTCAAACTCTTTTCCTAGGTGGGTAAGATATTATGACACGCTAAAGAGTAGTTTTCATCCCTACGAAAAAACTGATCCGTGAATGTTTTCCAGGCATCCTGCCTGAAAGGCAAAGCAGGAGGGTTTTTTTTCTCTTTCCATTTTTGTGATGTGAAGGGAAAAAAATAACCCAAAAGCCAACCCTGGGCAAAATGTTTGGTATTTTGCTGCTGAAGTTCTTTTGAGTCAAAAATATATCCAGGATGTAAATAATTCAGATCATAAATGATTCAGACTTTCTGAGTGGTGGAGAGTGGAACCAAACTGCAAAAGCATCAGTTTGGGATTTATTGGCCTTTTTTTTTTTAATAATTACTGACCTGAACAGCTCGAAGTCATTCTTCTCTTCCTTTCCATATTTGTGCAGGTTATTTCCTTACACTGAAACAGGAATTTCTCCTTTTCCAAGCTAGTGCAGGATCTGCTTCAGAGGGAAGGGCACTCTGTGTTCAATACTTCCTGAAGAAGTTCATAACAGAATTTTTGCTCTCAGTTCAGAAGTCAGGAATGGAGAGGGTGCCCTGGATGCTTTTAGAAAAGCAGCTTGGATTCTCAAGTATGGTTTGTGTGTTTTTTGTCTTTAAATAGATGTGACAGTTCATTTCTGCTGCTGTTATCCCTCCCCATCACACTCTGAGAGTCCAGCTCTTGAGTTTTACCATCCCAAGAGCTGCATCCCTAAAGGCACTTCATGTTTGCCCTCCAGAAACTTCCAACATGACTTTTCCCCTTTTTTATTCCCCCAAGAAATATTCTTTATTTAAAAATTCGGGATGATCCTGTCAAGTTGCAGGAATTCCTAACCTTGGAGTCGTTTGGTTTTGCTGATTTTTCTGTCTCCCCTGCCTGAGTGTTTGGAACTAACACCACTCCACATCCCTCTGCCTGGAGCAGAACCAGCATCGATTTTGCTCTCTGTGACCCAGCACAGGACTGAATCTGAAATTATTTTTAGCACTCATATTTTTGCCTCTGTCTCATGAGTTGCAGGCTCTGAGTGGCAGCAGCAGGACTGGTTTTTCCCCCCTAACATGTAGTCAGTACACAGTTTAACCAGACTTTAAGACATCCTTGAAAGGCAGCAGGTAAGTTAATTATCTTTTTGTAGAGAAGCTCTAAATCAAATTGGAGAATTACCCTGTGACAGATGACACAGGTCCCTGCAAACAGAGGTCAGTGTCATAATTGCTTTCCTGAGGGTACTGTGGTGTCTGATGATCTCAGGCAGGATTAAATCATGGCAATAATGCTGCACAGTGCTGGGAAAATAATTAGATAAGGTCTGTTTGGGTGACTTTGAGCTGTACCTGAGTGAGGGGGAAATGCACTTATCTCACCTACAAGGGATGTGGGATGGGGATGGTGTGAGGAAGTTGCCAGATCTCCAGTTTCTTGGCAGCACTGGAATCATAGAATCACAGAATGGATTGGGTTGGAAAAGCCCTCCGAGATCATCAAGTCCAACCCTTGGTCCAACTCCAGTCCCTTTACCAGATCATGGCACTCAGTGCCACGGCCAAGCTCAGCTGAAAAACCTCCAGGGATGGGGAATCCACCCCCTCTCTGGGCAGCCCATTCCAATGCCTGAGCACTCTCTATGCAAAGAATTTTTTTCTGCTCTCCAACTTCAATTTCCCCTGGCAGAGCTTGAGCCCATCGTGCCCCCTTGTCCTATTGCTGAGTGCCTGGGAGAAGAGACCAACCCCCACCTGGCCAGAACTTCCCTTCAGGGAGTTCCAGACAGTGCTGAGGTCACCTCTGAGCCTCCTCTTCTCCAGGCTAAACACCCCCAGCTCCCTCAGCCTCTCCCCACAGCACTTGTGCTCCAGTCCCTTCTCCAGCCTCGTTGCTCTTCCCTGGCCCCGCTCCAGCCCCTCAATGTCTTTCCTCAACTGAGGGGCCCAGAACTGAACACAACACTCAAGGTGTGGCCTCCCCAGTGCAGAGTCCAGGGGAAGGGTCACTGCCCTGGGCCTGCTGGAGCTGTTGGTTTGCAGCAGAGCTCTCCTATTCAGCCTCGCTTTGCCGGGCCGGTGCTGACGGCATACTTGGCACATGTAGCCATCACCCAAGCCACAGCAATCCCTGCAAAACCAGGGGAAAACCGAGCAGGAGAATCTGGGAAAGCTTTGCTTGCCGTTGCCAAGGTGACTGGCTTTGTGCGGGACAAACACTGGCTCATCTCTGCTTTTATCGCCTTTGTGGCGCGTGGAGTGGAACCAAACAAACACCCGAGGGGGAAAAGGAGTGGGAGAGAGGTCGAGGGGTGGGACAAGCCAGCCCTGGCACTTGGGAGCGCCAGGAGTCTCCATGGGCAGAGGGGCTGGAGTGTCCCGCGGTGGGGATTCTCTTCCCTGGCCCCGGGCACCCCTCGGCGGAGCTGCCTGCCAGGAATGCTGTTTCCAAATGTTTCCTTGCAGTGTGCAATCCCGGTGCTTTGTGCGAAAGAAAGGACTTGGAATGCACTCAGGAGTCGTGAGTGGGATGGGAAAAGCCTTCCAGTCTGGTGTGATTTAATTAAGGTCGCTTAATTGCCCCTTTTATTCCTCTGGGCTGGGGCAAGGGCTACGGCTCCATCATATTCAGAGGGTTGTTTTTACTCTTTTTCCAGACTTTTTACTAGGGCTGTTTCCTGATTAAGGCACTGCTGTGTCGAATCCTCGTTCTGCCAGCCCAGGGAAGGCTGGGGGTGAGGTGGCAGCCCCAGGGGTGTCCATGGGACGGTGAAACTCCTGCCTGGGATGGGCTGAGGGCCCTCCCGGGACCAGCAGAGGGCAAAGCTGCTCCAGCTGTTCTGGGCTGCAGGCACAGCTCAAAGCCTGGGGCAGTTCCAGAGTTTGGGTGTGTTACACCCTGGCTGATCACATGGATGGAGCTGTATTCATATTTCTGGGGGGAAAAGAATGGTCCAGTTCTCCCACCCCATGGAGGTTGAATACCTTTTTGCCTCAGTGCTTTGTGCAATTTTCTTTGGTTTTGGTTTTTCCCCTCACCATGGCTGATGGTTGTTTCCTTTCCCACATAGTGAAATGTGGCTCTGATATGAGAAGTGGTTCTTTGTTGTCTATTGCCTGGTGTATTTGGAGAGTGTTTTGGGAATCCAGCTGCTCCCTCAGACCTTGCCCATCTGTAGGTAACTCCTTACCAGGCTTAGCCTAGAAAACCTTCTCCATAGGCACAAAGTGTACTTGGCCCATTGGTTCAGGTCTACTTTTGCACCAGAAGTGATTTTTGGTGTAAAAGCAGAACTGTTGAAAAATTTAGGCAAGAGGGAATTAATTTTTGTTCTTATTGGTTCACATAGTCTCCATTTTCCTTCCTTGAACTTTGTATGCCCATTCCTTCTCTCTTTGCTGTCAGGATTGAAGGTGAACCCTTTTCCCTCCACCTCTCATCACCTCCTTATCACGATCATTTCCAAACCCCCCCTGCTCTTATCCAGGTCCTTTGCCACACTGTTACTCTGATGGAAACACCAGAATAATAGGGTTAGGATCAGGACAAAATATTTAAAATTATTTGGGTGTTGAAACATGCAGCTGTGTAGCCTCTTTGGGTTCAGACCACATTTATAGATGTATTTCTGTAGCCAAATCTCTGTTACAACTATTTATAGGTACAGCTGCAGTGGCAGAGCAGGTCATCTGCAGCTTCCAGCAGAGCTGTTTTGCAGCTTTGGAGCCTGAATTTGGCACTATCCCCTGTTCCAGGTGTCCTCATTACAGCTCCTGGGCTGTATTTTGTATTCCATTTGTTATCCAAGTGTTGTGCCACAGCTGGGGACATGTTGCTTGTGGCTGGCTTGGAATCTTGCCTTTAGAGAAACAGGACAGTGTCTCCCACTTCTCAGCTCTTCTTGCTTTGTTGGTTTGGGACTCAGTGTTGTCCTAAATTGTATTTATAATTATTTATATGTATCATTGTCCTTTGTGCAAACCCAACAATTTAAAGGAATATTCAAACACATTAAAGCAACTTGTAGCTGAATGGTGTGTGCAGAAGAGAGAGCCCTTCCCTGAGGAGCTTCCTGAGGAGTTTTTATTGGAAAGGAAAGGCTGGAGCTTCCATGATGTGGAGCTATGACTGTGAGAGCTAAATGCTGAGTGTGGTCACATGGTATGTGGAGACAAGGACTTTGGAGGTGAGGTGGCAGTTTATGGAGGGAAATGGAGGTGTTCCTGCTGAAGTTGGTGCTGGACAAGGCTGGGGGGAAGGGAGTGTTTTCTGTAACATTCTCCTGGCATCCCATGCTGGAAAAAATCAGCTTGCTTGCCCAGAAAATGCCCTTTCTCTCCACTAGCCCAATGTGAAGGCAGCTGGACAGCAGACAGTGTGTCCTGCTGTGTGGGCAGATGTTAATTAATCATATCCACCATCACCCCTTTCCAAATCTCCACGGCCACCTCATCCAGAGAGGTCCTGACCCAGGTTCAAAGGGTTAATTTTAGATACAATTTTTTCCCTCATGTCTCACACTGTCTGGTTGTAGCTGTGATGGGGATTGGAAGTGACAGGGGAGCTGTTCCTGTGGGGTTTGCATCGTGCCTAAAGCCAGACCCAGAACATCCTGGGAGAGGCTGATCTGCCAGACCCCTCAGGTGACAACCAACTCAGCCTCCCAGTGAGAGGAACTTGCCAGGTTTGTGGCACTCACCACGATGCTTCCTGAGCCAGGTGTGTGGAGAGGGTGAGCTCTGGGCAAAGGGGACTGCACCTGTGGGTCATGGACAATCTGACTGATGTTCTTGGCCTCAGCAAGCTGGCTCTGTTGTGTGGAACATCCCTTGTCTGCTGTGGAAAAGGGGAGGAGCAATTATGCCAGAAAGAAAAGATGTTATTTTTCAGTGACATGGCTCTGCTGTGGATCCTCGCAGAAGAGCTCTTGGGGATCTCTCAGACTGAACAGACAAGTCAGATGTGTTGCCATGGCCAAATAAAGGTATTTCCAAATCCATGTGGCTATTAAACAATTCCATGTGAGGTAACAGCAATCTGAGAAGCAAGCGTGACAAAAGTCTGGTGAGACCAAATACTTGGTTTGGACCTAATTAGGAGGTTTTGGGTCTGATTTTTAAATGCAGCAGTTCAAAAGGCCTCTTCACACAGTAGAAAAGCCTCTTCTACTGTTTCAAAGCTTAGCACAGAAAGGGAGACACAGCTTCTTAAATGTATCTTTTATGCAAAATCAAAATGAGGATCCTGACATTGGGACAGGACAAGATCTAAGATTAAAGCCACTGTGCAGCTTTCAATATCAAAACACAAAGCCCAGCATTGCATGACACTGATCTGTGCAGCAGCACGGGCAGCTGGGGGCCCATCAGGTCCATCTGATGAGGCTCTGCCACCATCCCATCTGTTTTACATTCATCTGTCACCGAGACTCGGAGCCACCGGGGAGGAAACAGAACTGGCAATGTCATGCCGTGGCTTTTCGACATCATTACAGGCAGTGTGGGAATTGCTGGAGGTTGTTTCCTGGTGCTGACCAGGGACATCACAATGTAAGGAGGACGGAAATCCCTCGAGTTTTCTGAATACCACTTCATCTCCCACTGAGGAGTAAACACTGTTGTTATCCATCGGAATTTCCACACCAAAATCTACTATTACATGGTGTTCCAACTGTTCCTGAACACAACAGTCTGAATCCTGCTGTAGGTTCCCCTTCTGCCACTAAGGAAAAGGGTACAGTATGGGCTCTCTTAGCTGGAATGTATCACCCCATGCCTTTGTCTTAGCCAAATTGTCATCTAATTTGCTTTAACAGCAGATGTTGAAATGAAGAACAAGTGAGAGCAGCCGTGTATCCAGTGGGACTGAGGTTTCCTTGAGCTCGGCACTCATCTCCAGCAGTAGCAGCAGCAGTTGGCACCCAGGGAAGAGGGAAAAAACGGATAAACAGACACTGAAAGTTCCCTAAAACAGCCCCTGGAGTGCAAAGTATGTCTTTTAACTCCTACTTATTATCCCTTCTAGTAGGCTCTTTTCCAGTCCTTGCTGAAGAGTAAATGCTTTTTCTATGTATTCCCCGCAGGCTGCCCTACTTTACACCATCACCTTGGAGATGGAAAACGCAGTTCCCTGCAAAATCTGCTTGTCACGATTCCCAATTTTCTTTGTCAGAGGTGAGGAAGCCAAACCCTGCCCCCGCTGAAATCCCTGGGCAGTCACAGAGATGGCAATGCCTGGGCAGTCGGCGCGGTGGGGGCTGCGGCTCCGGGAGGTGCAGAGAAGCATTTCGGACATTCCTCGCAGGTCCCGGCACAGCTCACACACAGTGTGTGTGTGTGGCCTTTGTTCTCGGGCAGTTTCCATGGTGCTCCCGCTTTGTGTGCAGACCTGGGATGGGTTTGCGGGGCGGCGCCGCATCGCTCTGCGTGTCCTGCAGGCTGGTCTGGGGGGAGCCTCGGGGCAGCACGGATTGGCCTGTCCCAAAGGAATGGAGCCAGGTGAAACATTCCACCCGGGAATCCAGCTCAGCCTGTCGCCGGTTGTGTGTGGCAAAGTAAGAGGAGGGCTCTTACCCGAAGGGATTGTTGCTGTAAAATGAAAAGAAGGGAGCAGCCATGCTGTTTGCTGCAGCACTCTGCGAATTTGCTCTGCAGATGATGTGTAGATGTGACACAGCATCATTCCCCTCACACAGACACTGACAAGGATGAGGTCGAGCTCATTTACCCTCATTCTCTGCTAATCATTCTGATACCGGAGCGCTCACCTCCTGAATGGAGGGAGGAACTCGTGGTGCTCAGCAGGGAGAACTCCTGGTGCTCCCCTACAGAGTCAGAATAACCTGCCCCCGCGTCTTTATGGCCAGGGATAATATCCCTCAAGAAACCCTGAGCTTTGAGCCTGCTCACAGGATCGCAGTGCAGTGCTTAGAGCCTGAGACTGGAAATATTTCAGCAGGAAAACCGGTTCTATGCATCTTACAGGCTGTTCATCCAAAAGGAACTGGAGTGTAAAATCACTGCCCAAGTGAAAAAAAGCAGGGGAAAGGGCAACGCTGTGCCAAGGGGGATTGTGACTCCCAGGCACAGCAGAGAGTACATTAAGTGGTGGGAAAAAGGCTGGAGGTCTTGTTAGCAGGCTGTGTATGGCAACTCAGTTTAATCCAACACTGCAGATATCAATAAGAAATGGAACAATGTTAATATCAAAATATAGAGAGAATATCACTGGGGACACAAGGGTGGCTTAGAAAGACGTATCCTCATCACAGAAGCTCAATATTTTGGACAGAAAATGGGTTTTCTTCACTAAGGTGAAGCTTGTAGTGTGTGTTGGGATAGAGGACGCTGCTCCCCAGAGCTGGACATGGAAATGAACTGTTTGTTAAGTCTTGGCAGAGGTTTTCAAGGATGCCTAGAAAATTATAATGCCCAATTAAGTAGGAACTGCTCATCCAAGCCCCTTTGGCGGTCCTGAAAATCTCAGCCACTCTGCACTGCATCTGATTTTCAGTCAGATTTTTCCCTTCTGCTTCTCTCTGCACTCCTCTTCCAGCACCATCCGCAGCTCCTGCTGGCACAGAGCTCAGGCTGAAGGAGCCCAGGAGCAGGGCTTGGAAACATGGCATTCACCAGGCTCACTGGGGACAGGAGAGGGGTTAGTCTGTCCTTGTTGAGGCCATTCAGAGCTGGGACTTCTCTGCACTGGATTAACTGCTTAGGAATCCCTGGGAATTTCACTGTGTCCTTGGTTTTCTTCAGCAGCTCCACGCTTGGAACAGGCTGTGCCCAAGCACAGAGGTGAGGGATGACCTTGATCTGGCACAGGTTTGGGAGATAAGAAAGAAGTGAAAAAGCCTCCCCATTATTTTGGAGGCAAGTGGTAAAATAGATTTGCAAGCAACCAGGAGGGAACCACAGTTCTGAGTGTGAGCAGGAACAGCATTCCAGGGTTATCTGGGAGCCACCCTCCAACAAAATCTTTAAATACAGGAGAGTTGGTTATGGCCAAAGCACCTCTTCCCTCTCACCTGGGTCTTGGTCTTCCACTAGTTCCCTTCACTCCACCCTTTGCAATGACTAAGTCTGCATTTCCCAAAACCTGCTATGAGGTGTTATTCCTCCTCAGCCCTTCTCCTCATCCAGATCCATCCAGTCTATCCATGGCACTCAAGTTCCTGGGCTGCACTGCCAGCCTGCAGCAGGCTGGAATTGTGTTGGTACTTCCCAGGAATAAACCTGTTGGTTGTGCACAAGGGATTGTGATGGCATCCAAGGAAGGGAAGTGCCCTTGTGTGACAGAGGTGACCTGGACAGACGTTCCTTCAGGAGATGGGGAGTGGCAGTGGAGCAAATACAGGTAAGCAGAATGGAAGCTTTCTCTTTGTATGGATTTGGAGAAATGTCCTCTGCACCTGCAGCATTCCACAAGTGAGGAATGGCCGTGCTTTCCCATCCAACAGCCGGTGGCTCATGTTCAACAAAAGACATGCCAGGTGTTGCAAAGAGCTGCCAAAAGTGTCAGCAGGGGAGGGATGTGGGAATACAGAGCCGGGGGTGGGGCTAAAGGTATTGGCTAAATCCCGGCGCAAACGCAGCTAAGTAGTTTCTAAATTAATTAGCAGGTAGGACTAAATTTAGCATCTCCCTAATGCACTGGAAATGGTCGTGACTTTGCAGCGTGTGCTTCCCGAGGCTGGTTTTGACTGATGGCACTTGGATGCGGGAGGGCTGATGTGGGGACACAGACTGGGACAGGCGTCAGTCGGAGTTTTGCAGAGCAATAATGTTGATTAACAGCTTTCCTACACCTCGTGTTAAAGAACAGAACTATTTTTGGAAAGGAACTTGAGTGAAGCAGCGAATTCGTTCTCTGCTGAATAAGAGGATCATTTGTTTTAATAGCAGATTGCTGTGTAAGGAGACAGGGATTTTGGTGAGGATTTGTGATACGGTGCCACACTTGAACATGCGTGAGGGAAGATTTTCTTAGGCAGGAAGGCAAGGAATGGTGTACTGAGCTCCTGTGGCTAAAATCTGGGGGTAAATGAGTGTAATGAACCAGGGGAACCCCTTGCCTAGGAATAGAATGGATTCATTTTAACTTGGTGATGTCAAATCGCCTTCCTGATGTGTATATTGTAGCTCCACCAGCTGTTTGGGCTTTGTTTCCAAGGGAAATGGTATTCCCAGAAATTCTTGTCTTACGTGGGAGATCAGGCTCTGATTATAGGGTTCCCCGTGGCCTTAAAATACATGGATGTGGGCAGCGGGGAAGACCCGTGTTCCACCCTGACGGTGGCCAGGAGGTGCTCGAGGATGCCAAACCCTGCGTAGGGGTGTGAGCACAGGGTGGGAGATGAAGGCAATCCCACCCGAAAATCTCCTTCTTTCTCCACAACCCTAAACTGCGGGTTTATCTCCGAGTATTCTTGCACTTGGGAGCCGAAGGGGAAGGTGCGAAAACCAAACACCCCGCGGGCTCAGCAGCAGGGGATGCTCCGGCTGGGGCTGTGCGGGGGGTGTGTGGGGAAGGGTCGTGGCCACGGCGCGCAGGGGTGGGGGGAATGAGCGCGGGGGGGATGTACCGAGGGTGTGCGGGGCAGGACGAGGCGGGTGGGATGTACCGGGTGTGTGCGGGGCAGGACGAGGCGGGTGGGACGTACCGGGTGTTTCTGCCTGTGCGGGGCAGGACGAGGTGGGTGGGATATGCCGGGTGTGTGTGTGCGGGGTGGGATGTACCGGGTGTGTGTGTGTGTGTGCGGGGTGGGATGTACCGGGTGTGTGTGTGTGTGTGCGGGGTGGGATGTACCGGGTGTGTGTGTGTGTGCGTGTGCGGGGCAGGACGAGGCGGGTGGGATGTACCGGGGGTGTGTGTGCGTGTGCGGGGGAGGACGAGGCGGGTCCTCCGCCCGCGCCGCCCGCCGGCAGCAGCCGCGGCTCTGCCCGTGTGAGCTCATCGGGAGCGCGGCGGCTCCGCCCGCACCCACCACACCGCACACCCACCCCCGGCAAGGTCACCTGCGGGTCCCCGGCATGGTGGCGGCCGCGGGGGGCTGAGAGGAGGAGGCGGGCGGCGGCGGGAAGGAGCCCGCCATGGCTTCGCCCGCGCCCCCCGCGCCGGGAGGCGGCCCCTCGCCCCCCGCCGGCCCGCCGCGCCTTCGCCAGGTGGGTGCTGCAGGTGCGGGGGGATCCCCGCGCGGGGCTGGGATGGGGCGGCCCGCGGGGCCCACCCCCCGGAGAGCGGGGATGCGGAGAGGGGCGGGATACAGGGATGAGAGGGGCGGGATACAGGGATGCGAGCGGCATCGCTGGGCAGGTGGATGATGGAGCGGTGGGTGGATGGTTTCTATCCTATTGAATAAAAAAACCCCCAAACTCCGTGAAATAACCCAAAATCCCGTTCCCACCTCCAGATCACTGCGGGCTGCACCTGTGCAGGTGTGCCGGGCGGCCCCACGCAGAGGGCAGTGTGAGCACACGCGTGTGTGAGTTCCCAGTGGTGCAGCGCCGTGCGTGCCGTGCTGCAGCACCGCGGGGCCCAAGGCATGAATAAAATCTTAATTAACGTAATGCAGCAATTTCCAGGAGGCTCCTGCTGCATGCAACGCTTTTCCGCTCTCTCGTGTCTGTCTCCCCGAGTAAGGAGAGAGCTCGGGGTTTTGCGGCGGCTGCTGCATTAATTTACATTTGCAATGGGCAAGTTGGTCGCAGGAGTTGTTGGATGTTCCTGAGCTGCTGCGTATCCGTGGGGTTCATTCCATGGGCACTTGGTGCCTCCTGAAAATGGGAGAGAGGCAGAAATGAAGGGACGTGGTTGCTTGTGGGTTCAGCTTGCTCTTTTCTGTTAAGGCTGTAATGTTGTGGCTATTAATAAAGAAAAAAAAAAGATTAATAAAGGAAAAGCTGTTGTAAAGGAGGATTCCCGGTGAGTAATCAGATTAGCATAGCGTGTATGTAGTCAAACATAAATCCAAATATATATCCCATCCTGCTCTTTTTTTTCCTTCTATTTTCATTAGTTGTACCTTTGATGAGGGAATCCCAGGGGTCTGGAGTTGGGACAGACATCTGAGAGTTTGGGAGAATATTTAAACTTGTCAGTGCTTTTCCATGCCAGAAATTTGGGCTGGGCAGCCTCAGCAAAAAGACCTTTGTGTGGGTTTGCTTCTGTCCCCGGCTGGAAATGGCACAAGAACAGCTGCCCCCTCACCCCAAAGTATTTTGGCACTTCCTGTTCCCTTTCCTGCTGGAAGCCAGAGGAAAAGGTGTCTGGTTTTGGGAGGGAGAACAGCCAACAGGAATCTCTCCAGTTTGTTGCAACCTTCAGTAGGTGTGATCAGCAGAACAGAGTTTGGGGTATGGACAAGAAGTTCCAGGCAGTGGAGGAAAGGCTGGGGATGGAGACCCCCAAGCACTGAGGATCCTCATCAAACCTGGCTTCTCTCTGCCTGTAACTCATTCCATGTGCTTCCTGGAACCAGGTGGGCAATATCCTTCCAAGCAGTGACACCTCCCTGCCATGATCCTGCTGGTTCCAGGCCTTGGGTTCACTCCTCGGGATCTGGGAAACACGAGGCCACAGGTTATTGATTGCTGCACATGCAGCTCTCTGGAGTGTTCTGAATTGACTTCTCACAGGGTTATTCATTTTACATGAGAAAGAGAAATGACAGTGTAATATCCTGAATTAGTAGGCAGAAATCCCTCATAAAAACTTGACTACTACAGTTGTTGTACTGCCTTGCTCTGCATTTTGTCCACTCTATATTTAGAATTATTGTTAATTGGGTTTGGAAAGGAATGACTCACTGGGCATGTTTCTGAACTGTGGCTGGGACAGAGTGTGGGGTTTATTTGGATTTATTTATTCAAATGTTTGCTGCCCTTCAAGAAGACATCATACACACAACTTATTGGGTGACCTTCACAGGAGTGGAAAACTCTGTGAATAAATTCCTAAAAAGCAACTCCAGACCAAGGCAGGGAACACAACACTGGTTGAAGTCAATCTGTTTTCCCATAAATCACTACTAAGCATCTCTGGCATCCTTAGGAGGGAAGAAGAGTACAAATCAAAAGGGAAGTGAACACATTTGCCTGAAACTGTTGTACTGACTCCTGTTATCACATTGTTGGGATCAGGCTCAGTGAAAACAGCTCAGCAACACTGGAACCTTTGGGAGATCCTTGAGGTCAGTCCTGTCTTGCAGCTTGGGAGCAAAACTCATTGAGGGAGGTGCTTGAACCAAGATTTTATTTGTGGAGTTTGCACTATGTCTTTTATTTAGGAGATCTCTGAACTTGTTCTTTGTCTTAAATACATATTTGGGGGAGCCTGCAGAACCGAGGCTCTTATTTACATCTGTGAACCTGTTTCAGCAAGAGCTCTGTTTTCCCTTAAACACCTGCGTTGTTCCATCTAAGCTGTGCTTAAGGTACTGCAGTCGAGAGACCAGTGGCATTTGTTATGTAAAGCTTAAGAATACACCAAACAAAAAGCCAAGCTGGTGTAAATTACCCCATGGAGACCATTGTGTTTGGGATAGGATGGAGCTTGTTTCTCTTATTTCCTTTTTTTTTCTTCTAGTTGCAGATGCTGCACTTGTCAAAAGGAAATTTAAACACTTCTCCTCACATTAAAAAATACAACCACTGTAATCAAACTTGCAAACTAAGCAGGCAAGTGTTTTCCACTGGAACATCATGGCACTCAGGTATTGCCACTGCACCTCTGAGCATGCAGGAATAAATCAAAGATCCCAATCCATCATCTGATATGGAGACAGAGTGTGCAGGAGTGTCTTTAACAGCCATTTAACTGATCTCAGTTCCAGTTCCTTATCAGAGGGCAGTGTACAGCACTCACACGGTGATTTTGCTGCTGTCATGGCACTATTGATCCCCCTGCAATCCCTTTATCCCTTCTCATTTTCTTTGGGTAAGACACCTGTCTGCAATGATGCCTTACATGTTGATATCCTCCTTTTCCCATTCAAGCTTGCTTTTTTTTTTTCCCCTTTCCTTAAATATGCTTGGATGTATTTGGAAACCCAAAAGGATTCCAAACTCATGGCTTGGACTGAGAACCAACACTGGAGAGAGGACACCATGGAGCTTCAGGTGGAGAGTCCTGGTGTGGATGTGGGGAGATGCAGGCCAGAGCTCCTGACATCCTCCTGCTTCTCCAGGGATGTTTCTGTGGCAGAGGAGTTGGGTATTGTGAATCCATCTCCTTCCTCTCACATCCTACAGTTTTCCTGCCACTCAGCTTGGGTTGGTCGGTATGGGATCTGTTCCTAGGGCTTGACAAAAACCTGTTCTGGAGTCACTTCAGTTCTGTGTGTGGGGCCACAGGAGCCAGTTTTCTTCTTGTGTTTTACTTTTCTCATGGAGTTTCCCTGTAACTCTGCTGGATTTTGCCTCTTTTTTATGCTGTTTTATACTTTTTTTCCATAAAACTTGTATCCCACTGCAGTGTTAGGCATTACCTTCTGGACAATTCCTACCACCCACTCTTCATATGCTCCTCTTGTGCTTTGGTCCTGCTTTTTCTAACCCACTGTCCAGGTTTTTCCTGCTGCAGGACACTCTTTGTCTCCTGCTGTGTCCCCAGGATCTGAGGATGTTTTAAGCTTCTCCTCCATGGATGATTTAGGCTGTTGCATGTTGTCCACCTCTTTGCCTGCACACATTATAGTTCCATAATTTCATAAATTGGATTGGCTTCAATTCCTCATTTTCAAGGTTTCTTTGAACTTTAATTTGATTCAAGCTTATTTTTAATTTTACCTTCTGCTCCTCTAAAGGATTAGAAGTAATTTGTTCAGAACTAGAATGACTTGAGAAGTCATTGAGAAGTCATTTTACTCACTGAGTAAATCCAACATCCATCAAAGTGAACATTTCTGTTCCACTGAGCTCTGTCTGTCATATCAAAGGGTGCTGGAAATGCCTTCTCACTGAATGGAAATGAAGAAATATAAAACATAATGAACCTGCTGCATAATAGATGGAGGAAAGAGTAATTACAGTCAGTGCATAAACCACTATGTGTGTCTAGATGGCATATAATAAAAATTGCTGTGTTATTTGGGCTGCAAAATCGAGCACTGAGTAGTTATAACTAATGGAATTAAGGACTATAATCTTAATTTTGCCCCTTTCTGTGTCTGCCCATTGCACAGAATTGGGTTCTGGAAAATAAACACTGAGGTGATCATATAATTAGGAATGGAATTGCAATATATGATAACACTCTGTGGGATAACAAATACACTTCTGCCACACTGCCAGGTTTTTTTTTTTATTTTATTTTAGGCCCAAGATTAACAAAAGGGAAGTGGTAATTTCAAACATAAGGGAAACTTACAGGCAGAGATTAAAGGTGCAGTTTTGGGTCTTTTCCTGGGGACATAAAGGGGCTTTTTTTAAAAGAAGCAAAATTTCTCCATAATACAAATCTGATGTTCACAACATTAAAGCCAATCCTTGGTATCCCATCATGGCACTTGCAGAGTCTGTGGGCTGACATTTATTCCAAGGGGCACTTGGAACTTTTGGAATAAGTCACACACTAAAATGAAGGAACCACCATGGGTTGTCTTTATTTACCCAGAAAAAAACATGTCAAGATTTACCAACTCCATCAGGAAGTTTCCAAAGGAGTTTCCAAATTGCTGTTTGTAGCTTGAAGTGGAGGGGAAGAATTAAAGTCTCAAGTTCATTTTCCATTTGGGTCTTTTCTTGGTTTGCAGAAAAAGCAAAATTAAAAAAAAAAAGGGGAAAAATAATTGTCTGTCCGAGGGCACCAAAGGCATTCCCAGAATGAGTTAATTTGGTAAATAGCTCCCGTTGTACTGGATTTGTGGAATATTTGTGGAATATTGGAGTGGCTAAACCATGTGGAAAGGGAAAGAGACATGACCCTGTGAAAAATAATAATAATAATAATAATAATAATAATAATAATAATAATAATAATAATAATAATAATAATAATAATAATAAATTATTGTGTTAATAATGAATATATTATTACTATATTATTATTTACACGAGTGTGTGAAAACAGAAATCAATGCAATAATAATAATAATAAATTGATAATATTTAATATATTATTATTGTGTTAATAATATATTATTACTATATTATTATTTACACGAGTGTATGAAAACAGAAATCATGCAATAATAATAATAATAATAATAATAATATATGCTCTGGAGTATAATAATAATAACAACAATAATAATATAATATTAACAGCATGTTATTAATTATTAAATTATTATTATATAATTTAAGTTTTGATACACTCGTGTAAATAATAATATAGTAATAATATATTATTAACACATTAATAATATATTAAATATTAACACATTAATATTATATTAAATATTAACTTTATTATTATTGTTGTTATTATTATTATTATTATTTAACTCCAGAGTGTATGAAAACAGAAATCAATGTATTTATACCTCTCAAGGGGATGGTGCTCCCTCAGGGAATTCTTCCAGAACTTTCCATGTTTCCCGGCAGCCAAGGGAGGGAAGGCCTGTGCTAATTAACCAGCTGGGGCTAATTGGGCAGGAGCTGCAGCTGCTCTGGAAGGTGCTGGAGGGAGGAGCTGTCTCTGAGGGACTGCTCCAGGCACACAGGTAAGGGCTGGTTTAATTGTAATATTTATTTTTTATGTTTATTTGTAATGGGAGTGCTTAGGAAATGGGGGTTTAGTCGGTGCTGATTTCTGTGGTAGTTCTACTGCATTTTTGTTCTTGTGGAGTTTCTTTGAGGGCTCGAGGGTTGGCTTTTTGTGGGGTTATTTTTTGTGTGGTGCTTTTAGTCTGCCGTGCGGGGTTGTGGGGTTCGGGGTCTTTTCTTTCTTTATTTCAAATTTTAAATTTAAAATAAAAAATTTTTCTGTTTTTTAGTCTTATTTTTTTCCCCTGGCTTTTTTTCACTTCAGTTTTTTCCCACTTTTTCTTTTTTCCTTCACGTTTTAAATTTTTTTCTTTTTCCTTTACTTTTTCCCTCTTTTTCCTTTTTCCCTCTTTTTCCTTTTTCCCTCTTTTTCCTTTTTCCCCCTTTTTCCCCCTTTTTCCCCCTTTTTCCCCCTTTTTCCCCCTTTTTCCCCCTTTTTTCCCCCTTTTTTCCCCCTTTTTTCCCCCTTTTTCCCCCTTTTTTCCCCCTTTTTTCCCCCTTTTTCCCCCTTTTTCCCCCTTTTTCCCTCTTTTTCCTTTTTCCCTCTTTTTCTTCTTGTCCTTTTTTCTCCTTTTTCCTTTACTTTTTTCCTTTACTTTTTTTACTTTTTCTTCTTTTTTCTCTACTTTCTTCTTTTTTCTCTACCTTTTTCTTTTTTCTCTTTTTTCTTTTTCTCTACTTTTTTCTTTTTTTACTCCTCTTTTTTCTCTACTTTTTTCCTTTTTCTCCACTTTTTTCTTCTGTTTTCCTTTACTTTTTTATTTTTATTTTCAAGTTTTTCCTACTCTTTACCTTTCCTTTTTTCTTTTTTCCCCTCCCTTAGAAGGCTTCTACTTGACCCTGTTATTGCAGGCTGAGTTTTGATTAGTTTGATAACAACATTTTGCCCTTTATAGACTAAAACTTTGTGGGTTTTTTTAAAGAAGTCCCAGCTGGGGCTGCCACTTGCCTGAGGGGGAGCCGCCATTTTGTGTGTGGGGAGGGATTGGCGGCCATGTCGTGGTGTGGGGAGGGATTGGCCGCCATTTTATGTGTGGGGAGGGATTGGCGACCATGTCGTGGTGTGGGGAAGGGATTGGCCGCCATGTCGTGGTGTGGGGAGGGATTGGCGGCCATGTCGTGGTGTGGGGAGGGATTGGCGGCCATGTCGTGGTGTGGGGAGGGATTGGCGGCCATGTCGTGGTGTGGGGAGGGATTGGCGGCCATGTCGTGGTGTGGGGAGGGATTGGCGGCCATGTCGTGGTGTGGGGAGGGATTGGCGGCCATGTCGTGGTGTGGGGAGGGATTGGCGGCCATGTCGTGGTGTGGGGAGGGATTGGCGGCCATGTCGTGGTGTGGGGAGGGATTGGCGGCCATGTCGTGGTGTGGGGAGGGATTGGCGGCCATGTCGTGGTGTGGGGTGGGCGCTGCCCCTGTGTGTGGTGTGGTGAAGGGCTGGCCACCATGTTCTGTGGTGAGGATTTGCCTGCCTTGGGGTTGTGGGGAGGGATTGCCCAATACGGGTTGTGTGGTGAGGCTCTGCCTGCTTTGAGCGGTGAGGGGCTCCCGCCATGTTGTGTGGGGAGGGGTTGCCTGCTCTGGGTGCTGAGTGACTCCTGCCATGTTGTGTGGAGGGCTGCCCACCATCTGTTGTGTGGTGAGGGGGCTCCCAACCATGTTGTGTGGGCACGGATCATCTGCCTTGAGTGGTGGGGGTCTCCTGTCACATTGTGTGGGGAGGAATTGCCCACCATGGCCTGTGTGGTGAGGGGCTGCCTGCTTTGGGTGGGGAAGGGCTCCTGCCATGTTGTGTGGGGGGAGGGATTGGCTGCCCGCCATTTTGTGGTGTGGTGAGGGGCTGGCCATCGTGTTCTGTGGCGGGGGATTGCCTGCTTTGGGCTTGTGGTAAGGGATTGCCCAGTATGGGTTGTGTGGTGAGGCTCTGCCTGCCTTGAGTGGTGAGGGGCTCCTTCCATGTTGTGTGGGGAGGGAATACCTGCCTTGGGGTTGTGGTGAGGGACTCCTACCATGTTGTGTTGGGAGGAATTGCCCACCATGGGTTGTGTGGTGAGGGGGCTCCTGCCATGTTGTGTGGGAAGGAATTGCCTGCCTTGGGGTTGTGGTGAGGGGCTGCCTGCTTCAGGTGGTGAGGGTGCTGCCTGCCATGTTGTGTGGTGAGGGGCTCCTGCCACATTGTGTGGGGAGGAATTGCCCACCATGGGTTGTGTGTTGAGTGGCTGCCTGCTTTGGGTGGGGAAGGGGCTCCTGCCATATTGTGCGAGGGGCTGCCAACTATGAGTTGCGTGGTGAGGGCACTTCTGCCGTGTTGTAGTGTGGGGAGGGATTGGCCACCATGTTCTGTGTTGAGGGATTGCCTGCCTTGGGCTTTTGGTAAGGGATTGCCCAATATGGGTTGTGTGGTGAGGCTCTGCCTGCCTTGAGTGGTGAGTGGGCTCCCACCATGTTGTGTGGGGGTCTGCCCACCATGGGTTGTGCGGTGCGTGGGGTTCCCTCCATGTTGTGTGCAGTGAGGAGGCTCCCTCCATGTTGTGTGCAGTGAGGAGGCTCCCTCCATGTTGTGTGCAGTGAGGAGGCTCCCTCCATGTTGTGTGCAGTGAGGAGGCTCCCTCCATGTTGTGTGCAGTGAGGAGGCTCCCTCCATGTTGTGTGCAGTGAGGGGGCTCCCTCCATGTTGTGTGGTGAGGGCACTCCTGCCGTGTTGTGGTGTGGGGAAGGGGCTGACTGCCATTTTGTGGTGTGGTGAAGGGCTGGCCACCATGTTCTGTGGTGAGGGATTGCCTGCCTTGAATGGTGAGGGGCCTCCCGCCATTTTGTGTTGGTGAGGGGCCTCCCGCCATTTTGTGTTGGGGAGGGGGCTCCCGCCATATTGTGTGGGGAGGGGGCTCCCGCCATATTGTGTGGGGAGGGGGCTCCCGCCATATTGTGTGGGGAGGGGGCTCCCGCCATATTGTGTGGGGAGGGGGCTGCCCACCATGTTCTGGGGGCTGCGGTGAGGCTGCAGCCACTTCTGATCCAGGTACACTGGGATGGGAAGGGGGGGAAAAAAGCAGTGACTGCCTGCCTTGTGTCCTGGAGGATTTGTTTCTCAACCTATGTGTTAAATATCAAAAGTATTATGTTTCTTCCTGTTAAGTAAAACCCCTGAAACAACAGCAAAACACCCTAAGCCCCTAAAACCCGTCAGCACGCTTACTAAGCTTTTCTGTGCTAAATACTTGTCACTACCTAACACTATCACTTGCTGTGGGACATCAAAGCAGTCATGGTCAAAGTGCTGTATTTAAGTCTTTATTATGAGTATTTATTGGGAGTTTTCTTCATAGAAGACTTGAGGCTTTATTTTGGGGTGCCCTGCTGTGTGAGGCTGCCTCAGAAACCCAAATGACGGGGTATTCTCCTCACAGTTTATAAACACTAACTGGGAAATGGGCTGTAAAGCCTCCTGGTTAAATGTTAAAAAGGAATTGACTAACGGAGTGGGGAAAATACTCGACTAAACACAATATGTTCTGTTCTGATGGCCGTCCTTTCTTTGCCTCTTCTCCTTCTTTCTGAAGTGCCTGATTGTCCTCACTGGGCTGGTGAGTCAGCTGGGAACACAGAAACAACTGTGGGATCCAGCAGGATGCAGACATCAAGAGTAACTGCATTCCAATAATAGAAGTATTTAGGGAAAGGGGAGGCGATGTGAGCTAGAAATTGCTGCTCATTACCCTGTGGAGGTTTATGAACTCTGCTGGGCAAAGCGAGCTGTGTTCTGGATCTGCTGCTGATGCACAGAGATTTTTAGAGCGTTGCAAGCAGGAATCTGACTGAAACAATCCAATAAAATTTCTGCTGGGGAGCCTCAGAGCCAAAAGCTGTGCCTTGCTCACTAGATGTGTCAGGAGCAATTTTGGACAGAAAATGGGTTACAGCCATATTATTTTGTTGGGTTTGCTTCTACAGTTCAGTTATTTATTTTACTGCATTATTTGGTTTGTTTTGGCTGTCCGGTCCTGAAATATTTTGGTTTATCTGCAGAACTTGTCTGCTCCTATAGAGCATTAAGAACAGTATGTTATGGGGCAGTTACTCCAGACTTCCTATATTAAAGGAATCTTTGTTTATGCAACAAGGATTCATTCAGCAACAACCCCCTGCAAAACATTTGGGAGAAGTGTTTGCCCTGTTAACTCTTTGCTTTCAGTTCTGCTGGTGTAAATAAAGGTACAGCTACAGGAATGAAGTTGCTGACCAGTTCCTTCCAGGGGTTCTCTTGGAATTGTGCTCTGACCACTGATAACCAAGGGGAGTTCCCACAAATTACGTGTTGCCTTTGGCACTGAAGTTCTTGCTGAAAACGGTAAGAAGCTTTATAAAATACCTCCCTTGCTTAATTTGAGCTTTATTTATTAAGATAATCTGTGTGGTTTAAGGTGATGTATCTGAGGTAGAAAGAAGAATATATACCATGAGCAGCACGGCCTCGTGTGTGAGGCACCGATGCAGGTGAGGCAATTTGGTGTCAATCTTACAAAAGGTGTGAGAGGTCTTGACATAAGTTATAACTCCTCTTAGGGAACTTGAATCTCGTGGGATGGTTCCAGGTGTCTGATGGATGGGAATGTATTTCAGGCATTCAGACTGGCTGGACTCAAGTGAGTGACACAGTGCTGTAAATATCCTTGTCGTTTGTGTTAGGTCAGATGGTGAAGTGCTGTTTTATGAGCTTACCTCTGAAGAGGTCCAGACCTAATTCATCTTCTCCTGCAGTGTTTCTAAAAGTTGTGGTTCTTTTTTATTTAAGGGAAAAAAAAGTAATTCCAGATTATTTATGTACCTAAATATATGTGTTCAGAAAATAGAAAACTGGGGGCAGTTTCCATTTTAACAACTCCTCTGCACCACCACAAATAGCATGTACTCAAACCCCTGGAGTTAAAAACAACACAAACACCCCCTCTCTCAAATGCAGCCCCCACACACAGCTCCAAGAGTTAAAAATAAACTTTGTGATTAATTATGGAGTGTTTTGTATGTGATCTGAGCTGGTAACTGGCTGCTGGATCCCGCCAGCAGAGCGCTTATGAAGTATCCTTTGTGAGCTCTTTGAGTGTACTCAGAGACGTTTTTATTTGTTATTTTGCCTTTCTCAGACGCAGCTTTCCCCTGCTCCGGGAGCAGAGTGGCTGCCAGCAGTGGGTGACCCGTGCCCGGGAGCTGCCGCTGCTGCCTCCGGAATGTGCGCGGGGCTCCAGCGGCCGTGGGTGCCGGAGCCGCGGCTCCCTCTGATGTGCGCCCGGCGTGGGTGGGGGGAGCTGGCAGGGACAGGGGCACCACTTGGGCAGGAGTGGGGCTCTCTCTCCTGACAACACAGGAGTTTTCTGGGAACTTGAACATGCTGGCCTGGCCTCGGTTCAAGACAGTTTTAGTTCCTGCCGGGAGCAGCAGCTGGTCGGTGCACGGAGGCCAAAGCCTGTTGGTTTGCCCGGCATAGCAGTCAGGGGCGTCACATGCTGCATGGACAGCTCTTGTAGCACTGTAAACTTCGGGAATTTTTAGATCCAGAGCATGTCACTAATCATTTAGTCTTAGTTTTCCTATAAATAGCTTCTTGTGTCTGAACCTGCCCTCTAATGAGGCTATTTCTGTCGCAGTCAGAGGCTTGTACTGGAAATGCTCTACCTGGAGTTCCTGCTGGGTTCTTTGTTGTCTTGGTATGTGTATTCTCTGCTGTCTCCTGGCTGGCTGGTATTTAACAAGGTGGATGTTCCAAATTGTTTTAAGACTCTGATATGGACAGTGTTGGAATATATCTGAAAACTGTAAAATAGAGCTGGTGCCCCTCTGTCTGGTTTGAGTTTTTCTAACTTTGTTCACTTTTCAGGGAGCAGGAGCACACATGATTTGTCAGGTGACAACAATTGATGAAAAGATGCCATTGCAGTCCTATTTTTACCCCCATCCCACGTGAGTGTCAGCACAACCTTCTTCTGACTTCAGTGAGAGCAAGGACAGGCTGTTCCCAAGGGCCACAATGTGCTGGAAGCAACGGGAGTTTGACTGTTCTCCCTGCTGGTTCCAAACCTTTTGTGAGTGATGTGCAGTTCTGAGGCTGCAAGTTTGAGTTGCCAGATCAGATCTTGTGTGTTTGTTTGCAAACAGTCAGTGTGGTTTTAGGAAAGTCTTTGGAGCAAGAGCCAACATTCCTGATATTCAAGCACTTGTCTCATTCCTGTTACAGGAATACTAAACTGTTATATGTGGCACTTCACCATTAAAGGGGAAACTTTATGTTCAGCAAACCTTTGCTGTGGATCACTTAGTGAAATAACCAAACCCCCCAAATAATAATTGATTTTCAGTGATTATTTTATGTGAATTATGAAGTTCTGATGATGCAATTGGAGAAATTGTCTTGTTCATTCAAAGGAGGACAAGAAGAACAGATGATTTTAAGTTTCAGTGGCACTAAGATGACACAGGGCAGGAGCCTTATGGTTCTCAAAGCAGTGGTTGAGTAAGTCAGAGGAAGCTGAGCCAGAAGAGTTGGGTCTAAATATTTAGAAGTAAAAGTACCTCTGCAAAACTCCTGTTGAGTTGAGTGGCTACTGGTTCCCCTTCCATTTGTTCAGCTCGAAGAACAGAGTCTGTATTTAGTGAAGCAAATGTGTATGAAATCTATAAAAAGCATTTTGTCTGACACATTTTGGATGTGTGGTAAGATTTGCATGATGCTCTGGCACTGCAGAAAATTGATTGGTGCTCTGTTTTTATAATATGAAATTACTTAATCGATTACTTGCTCAGCATGGGCTAATGAGTGATAACCTCGTGTTGCCCAGACTAACCCTGCTCCTGGCAGGTAATTTAGTTGTCTCTGGTCTTTGCACATGTGTTTGAACTAAACTATTGCAGCTCCCTGGATGAAACTCTTCATCACTTTACAGAACTGGGGTCTCCTTTGGAATGGTGTTTTTAAAAACACTGGATTACTTATGATTTGGCACAGATTTTGAGGGCAAACCTTGGCATCTCCCAGTCACTGGGGGTGGCTCAAAGCTGTGGTTTTCTGTAGTGTGACCTGATCCTGCCTTTGCTGCTACTAAACATGGTTTGGTGTTCTCTGCACCTGCCATTCTGCTGCTTGCTGTGCCTGTTCTGGAGAGGTGCACATAGACCTAGACCTTTACCTGGATGTGGCTTCCACATCTGTGAAGGGCAGTTACTTACTTTTTTATATTTTCCTAAGGTAAAGTTATTTAACCTGCTCAAAAGATCAGTCCTGGAAGCTGTTTGGAAACTGAGGAGAGAGCCAACCTCTATTCCTGCTGTCTCATGGAGTAGTACCTGTGGGAGCTTTGGCACTGAGCCCCCACAGGCAGCAATGATGCAACATGCTCAGCTCTTCCCTGTAACACTTTCCCCTGAAAGTCTGGGTGTGTTGCATCTGTGGTTTGGTTTTCTTTCTTTCCCCTTTTCATCAAGGCTTTGCAGATCACACATTCATTTTGCTCACAGAAAATTGCTGAGCAACAGCATCATGAGGGTTTTGAGGTTAATAAGAGAATGTCAGGATGACTGTGATCCTAATTATGATTGATCAGTTTGAAATACTGGAAATGCCACGTTCTGAAAAACAAGCTCCTCGTGAAGTCTTCAGCTTCGTACAACACTTGCTGTGACAAACCAACCCTTAGAGCATAAAACAATTATCTGCCCAGTCTTGCTGCAATTCAACAAGGAATTGAGGGAGCTGGTCACCTTCATTTCAGCTTAAATTCCCTTATTAGTCTGTCTTGCTTCTGCAAAAGCCACAAAATCTGCATTCATTTAAGGGCAGTGAGTTTCAGTCTGCATAAAGAACAGGTTGTTAATCCTTTTCAGTGAAGTTCTACTTGTGGAATGCACAGCCAACAGTTATTTAGAACGAGTGGTGTTGAGTTTATGTTGCAACATGTATTTTGATGTGAGCTAAATGTGTGTTCAGAGGTTGGAGAGATAATACTGTGCTGTACCAATACCCATTTTGGCTTGGCTTGTAACTCAGCTGGATTTTAAATGGAATTTCTGAGGCTTGTGCTTGGAACCAAAAGAATTAATTTGTAAGTGCATGGAGCAGCTTGTTGTTGCTGAACAGGCAGTGTCCTTGTTAAACAATTCCCAAGAGAAATTATTTTGTAGCAATAAATGTTCTGAAGCCACCTACTTAAAGCAGATACTCACCTGTAGAATACACCCTGTTATAAAAAAGGTTGTATCAACCTTGTTCCAAAGAGCACAATGCTCTTTGTTGAAAGGTAATTGAAGGTTTACACGATGTCTGTTCTTTTGCTTTGTTTTCAAACATCTGACAGGCAGCTTATCTACCAAAGAATTCATACCAAGAAATTGCAGTGAACCCTCTAGACTCATTTTCCAGTGAAGTGGAAAGAGTAGCACACTCATCTGGAAGAAAAAATACAGGAAAATACTGGCTTAAGAAACATTCTAAAGAGACTTCTTCACATTGTAGAAAGCTGAAAGGATTAGAGCAGGAAAAGTAAGTACTGAGAAATCAAAGACAGTGAAAATTTCTTACTATGAATGGGTGGTTTCTAAAATCCTTGCCTTCGTATCTGTAGTTGGCATATTAGTCATAAGTTGTCACAAAACAATCCTGGCCTAAACACAGTTACCAAGATAAATGTATTTTCTTTGATATAGGAGTGAAAAATTGAATCTTGGGCTTTAGAGATGACACAAATCTGTATTTTTGGTCCCTGTTTGTAGGCAGATGGAATTCTGTATGGCAGAACACTCACCATGGTAACATAGATTATGACAGCTGAGCCAGTGACTTTTTTATACTTAAGATCCAGTGGAAGCCACAGAATAACTATAAAAGGTAACATTTCTATTGCATTTTTAATTATCTTAATGATTACATATTTCACTCAGGGCCCATTTAATATATAATTAAAATAGTCATTTTTATGCAGTGTGAGCACCACATTTAGAAGAACATACCCACATGTATAGAAATCAGTTTGAATTTGAAGAAATCCTTCTCTTCTAACATCTAAATACTGAACAAGGGTTTGCACTTGGCATTTTGTGTTGGTTTTCTGCCCCTCCTGTGGATGGAAAACCTGTGCAAACCTGACTGGAGATGCAGTGTAGCCCTTGATTGTGGGTAAATGTCCCTGTGGGGGATTATATCCTGCCAAAAGTGAAAATAGTCCTGCAGTAGATGTGGATTGTTTACATCACACCAGGCATTAGAATGAAGAGTTTTTCTCTCTACTGTGAAGCTGGAAAACTGATGGAGAAATTTTACACTGGTGAGCAGAACAGCTGGAAAGAAGGAACCAGTAAGGATGGGAATCTTCTCTTCTTTAAGCCTAAATAAAACATTGCAGGTCACAGGTGAAATCAACTTTTGTCTGGTTTAGGCAGCTTTTTATTTTTATCACTCACAACAGAGGGTACAATAAAGGTAAGTTTTTAAAGGCCAAGATCAGCATCTAAGCCAGTTGAAGGAAAAAAAGTGTTTTAGAAGTCTCAGGGTTTTGCTATGAGTTGCCATCAATCCTGATTCCCTGCCTGGTGAACACTCATGTCTCACCTCCTTGAGGAAGGAACATTCAGTAATCATGTTTTACCTGACACCAGCTCTGCTCAGCTGGCACCAACTGCTGCTCCAAAGAGAGGAGTGTCAAACCAGCTCTGAAACGTGGTGGGGAGCACCAGCTCTGTCATCTGGGACCCCAAATGTAAGTTCCACAGAGCTGTGTTGGTTTGGTTTACTGCATTTTGAAACTGCAGAGAATAAAGACAATTAATGTTACTCTGAATATAGGAAAAAAAAATAAAAATACTCCCCCAAGCTTGGTGTTACCACCAGAGCCCAATGTCTGACTGTGTTGCCAGACACAGACACTACTGGCAAGGGGTTACTGGTGCATGTGAGGTGACAAGACAAATATGTCACTTCTGATCCCAAATGTACATTGCTGGGATAGTGCACGAGGAACTTGGACAGCAGCAGACATGGGAAATGCTTGTGTTTACCCAGATGTGCTTGAACTTGAGCAGAGAAGTCATAGAACAAGCCAGATATTGGAACAGTGCACACATTGCAGATATCCTGTGTACAGCTGTGTTTGGGTGTCATGGACTGCCCTCTGTGCCTTCCTGAGGTTTTTCCATGCCCTTGCAAAGGCAGGACTGGAGTTAAACAGCTCCAGTGGGTGAAGAACCCTCCAGGCACAAGTGTAAGATACCCTTATTTGTGTAGCTGGACAGTCTCTGAAGAGATGGCTCAGCCTGAAAAAACCCACCATGTTCAGCTACCCATCTGCAGAATTATTACATTTGCCCCTAAGTGCTTTTTAATTTGATTTTTGGTTTGTATTTCCAAAGCTTTTTCATATACTGGCTATCCCTGTAGGAAGACAAGTGTTTGTTTGCTGTAGCTAAACAAAGCCTGGACCTATTAAACCTGTAGGAGAAAACTACTCAGATAATGAGATCTTGAAATTAGCAGCATGTTCTTCAGTGTCGTTACTTTTTTAATCTTGAGAGAGGTTGAATTTACAGCTGTTGGAGACCAGATATTGATTTCACATCCCCCTGCAGAAACTTGTCAGGTGGGCTCTGTTTGCTCCCACTGAGGAAAATTGCTGGAGCTGAGGTAAGGATACATCTTTGGCTGTCCAACATCTACACCCAGGCATGCCAGTTTGTATCCTGCCCTCTGGAATTGCCCTGCTGGATTATCAGCAGTTTGCAGGCACAGTTGTGTCAGAAGTAACTTCAGTGTGCTGCTTGTGAGATGGAAGGGTATGAGCTTTTCATCCTGGTATCGTGTGAATTAATGCACAAATAACTGAGGTACAGGAGTAGCTTTAAGCTGCTAATTTATAGTTTCAGGATAAAACTAAATATGCAGCTTTCAAGCCATCAGTAGCACCATTTTCATGTCAGTCACCCTGTGGGAACATTTGTTGTTCTACATTCTGCCTTCTTATTTTGTGTTTGCTGGACATAGCTGTGCTCTTGGCTGAATTGCTCCATGATTGCAAAACCTGAACATCCAAACACTCCTAAGAAGCAAAGTTAGACAGTGATTGAGCAGCAAATCCCAAGCATTGCTGTTTTGAATGACTGGTCTCTCCTACAGAGGGGGAAACAAACAGAATGCTTGGCTGAAAGGGCCTTAAACCCAAACCTGGCTGGCTCAGCTCTTGAGCCTCATGGTTGGAGTAGCTGTGGTTGCCTGGTGGTTCTGTTTACTGCTTATGGTAGGCCAGTGTTAGTGCTTGTTATGTAAATGTGTCGAGAGGTTGAGCTTTATTTAAAAGACACTTCCAGTAATAGTGTTGTTTTCTTGGAAGTGCCTGCCTGACTGTTTTTAATAGGCTGGCTCTTAAATGGCTTATCAGATAAATCAGAACAGTTTTGGAAAAATGCACTTGAACTGTGGGCCAGGGCTCTGTATGTGCATCCCTCCTTTCAGTCAGGATACCAGCAGAGAGCCTGATCAAAGCATTTTCCTCTGGAAACACTCAATACTGTCAAAGATGAAAGATAAAATTTCTGAAAGTGGATTCCTATCAACTAGGGAGAATTGTTGGGAGAACAGAGCAGATCTGTAACTCCCAGCCTTGGTCTGATGGGAATCCCTGGGAACAAGAGTCTCTGGGAGCACTTATTGTGGGAAACAGTTGGCTTTGAGCTTCCTCTTTATTAAGACACCTAAGAATTCATTTCAGACAGTGTTTTTCCCCTACGGATTCTCTAAAGACTTGACTCATGTTGCAACTTTAATGTAGTTCAAAGAATTCAGGCATCTCCTCGAGCCATTCTGGTGGCTGCAAAGCTGCATTTCTTCCTCTCATTTCCTTCTAATGCTTCAGCAGTGCAGACTGGGAGGTGTTTTCTGTCGGGGCACAGCCTCGAGTCATGCCAGGCCAAGATGCTGATGGATTCAGACAATCCAGTTTGATAAAACAGTTGTTCTTTAAAACTGATACTAGAACAAACCTTTTTTATTTTTTATTTTTTTGTGAGCATCAGCATAGGAAGCTTCAGTTGAACTGTTAGGGCTTTAAGAAAAATGGGACTTGTGATGGGACAGTCTGTTCACTTGTTCACCACCATAAGACAGAAATGTGGGACTTGAGGTTCTTTGAGAACCATTTTGGTGGTATTTGTCATGTATCTTTTATTTCAAGTCCAAAACCTATGAAATGCTCCTTTAAAAACTAAGTGGTAAACTTTTTTCCCCCTAAAGTAGATGTTTTCTGGTTTGTTTTTTCCACAACCCATGTGAGTTAAGAGGTAAATTACAAGCATTGAGGAAGGCAATACTTTTCACAGAGGGAGCCACTGTAAAAACTGCATTTAACTGAGAGGAGAAGTTTTGTACAGGGAACTGAGGGAAGGCCCTTGTTCATGGGAATTGAAAGATACACGGGGGAGAGAGAGGAGGTAAACAAAGCTGAGAGTGGGAAAGAAGCAGAGGCAAAACAATGGGAGACATCAAAGAAATGGGAAATGAAAGCAGAGCACTGAGCTTTGTCCCACAGTTTACAAAATACAGCCCAGAATATCCTTCTCATACATGAAATTATAAACATTTAAAATATGCTGTTCTTTTATAAAACAAGTATGTGAAGGTGATATTTTTTTACATGAACAAATACATGAGAAACAGAGTTTGTGATTTCAGTCACCAAAAAAAATTCCTTTAATTATTTTTTCACTGGTGAAAAACAAATGAAGCTGTGCTTTTATGGGTATTTTTTTTTGAGGTCTTGGGATGAGTTGGAGAGTGAAAATGTCAGAGAGAAAAGAATCCACTGCAATTGACTGGCCATCGTCTTTCTGGTGGTGATGGTACCTGAGAAGCAGCCGCAGGGCATGGGCTGTTTTGGCTGAGATTGCCAGCTCAGCATCTCTGCAGTGCACCCGACTCCTGGGGAAGGATTTTGGTATCAAATAACCCCACAAACAGGAATTCCCAATGTTGTTTCTCCTCGGGTATTGCTTCTGACTAGAAATACTGAATTTCTCATTCAGTGTAAAATCTGTACTCTCAATATGTGTTGTAGCATGAAGTTTGGAGCCCCAAAGCAGTGGTGTTGGATCTGGTGGGAAATCTTTCTCCTGAGCCCATCCTGCTGCACCTCCAAATGACACCCTGGAGGGAGTTTGCTCCTCCAGCCCACACTGTGTGTGTTCCCACTGCTCTGCTCCACGCCCTGGAACAGTCACAGCCCAACACCGTGTGCAGTGGAGTAGGGAGAAATCCGAGATTTATTGTGGAGTCTGGGTTTCTGCTTTCCCAAAACAGGAGCTTTCTTTTGGTGGTATTCAGCAAGCTCCTTTCTCACAGGAACTGTGCCAGAAGATGGCATTGCTGCACGCAGAGCACTCATCTCCATTGCAACAAGTCATTAAGAGCAGTGGAAAAACTGCAGCCTCTGAGTCCATTAGACTGAGTCAGGCTGACAGGAAAGGAATTTGCCTTCATATTGCATGTCAAGGATGGTTCCATTAGAATATATAGTGTTCTAGGGAGGGGTTTTTGTTGTTTTCTTAATTGTTGGTGCTTAACAAGAAGCTTGTGTTTAAAAGTACACATTGATCTGTAGGCTGGGGGTGTGTGTGTGTATCTCAATACTGGGAATTGTTTTTATTCTCAAATTGAGAAAGAAGACACTAAAAAAATCCACCCCTGTTCACACCACCTCCTGCCAGCATCTTAATCTTCTGCTTCAGGATCTGCTCGTTTCCTCCAGACACTGTCCCTAACCCTAACCCTAACCTCAATACTGGGAATTGTTTTTATTCTCAATTTGAAAAAGAAGACACTAAAAAAATCCACCCCTGTTCACACCACCTCCTGCCAGCATCTTAATCTTCTGCTTCAGGATCTGCTCATTTTCCTCCAAACATTGTCTCCCAGCCATCCTTTAGGTGTGGTGGGAAAAGCATTCTCAATAAATTCTGACAGTTTTGGAATGGTCTATGTGCAAGGGCAAGTAGCTCTTGGCAGACTCCAGAGGCTTCTCCAGTGAGTTTAATCCCAGAAGATAAAAAGCATCCCTTGTGGGTAGGTCAAAGCCTGAGGAAAAGTTGTACTGAATTAGCAGAAAGGTGATTTTTTTTCCAACTTTGTGCTTTAGAGCAAATTTTGTTATCTCAGAGAATGAACACTGTAGCTGTGATGGCCACAGACTGTAGGATGAACTGATGTGATAACAGACTACAGATTTTCTTGGGGGTGAAATCAGATTCTAAAATCTGCTGACTGTTCCATCCTGTAGCTGTGTGTGTGTGTAAGGATTACCATGTAGTCATCTCTAGGGATGCTGCTGGAAGCTCCCTGCCATGGTTCTCATTCCTCAGGGAATCGTTAGGCTTGTTTGAAGCTGCTTTTTCCTCTGTGAGCTTTGGAACAACCCTTAGGTTGGCTCATGCTGGTGGCTGAACTGTAGGGGCCACCTCCTTCAGTTGTGGCCCAAACACTGAGCAGAGATGCACAGAAATCTAATTAGGAAGACATAATGCTGGAAATGAACAAATACCAGAGAACTTCCTCTTGCCTACACTGTAAATAAAGTTACATTCCCTTACCAGTAAGGCTTTGAGGGTGAGGAAAAGGGAAGGCAAACAACAGTGAGGAAAAATGGACAGAGTGTAGAATAATTGTTGCAAGTTTAGCCTTTTAAGCAAAAGAGTGACTCCCCAGCACCTCTCACTTGTTGATTTGGCCTTGTTAGGTTTCCTGATTCTCTTCCCTTCAAAACCACAGGGCTTTGGAAGTGAAAGCCAAGGATTTAAGGGCCCTTTGCATTGCTTTTCCCATTACTTGGTGAGAGGGATTCTGTGGATTTGGTTTGGGATTAGCAGTGCATAGGTAAGGACAGGACCTAAATGGGCAGGTAGATTTCATCTTGCCCTTGCTGCAAGTAGAGACTCCCCAGGGAGGAATATGGATCTGCTTCTCTTGTACAACTTCTGACCCATCCATTTAGCAGCAGTTCCTTTTGAGAGGCATCTCCAGGCTCAGTGATGGTGTCACCTCCACAAAGTCCCTGTTTTGGGGACTAGAACTTGAAGAACCCCAAACCAAGTACCTCACCTTTGAAGTACATCAGGCTGTGATCTCCAGTAATCCAAAGCTGATGTGTAGACATGGGCTAATGTGCTTTTGGCAGCTGCTGCTCTGTGGCTTGTTGGGCCCAGATGGTGGAAATTGTCCTTCCTTCACTGGTTTAGGCTCTTCTCACAGGTGGCCTTTGTGAGCTTCTGTCTGAAGGGAAATATTTTGCTTTGCTTTAGTAGCCTGTAGCTATGCAGAAAAGTTGTTTAATGCTGAAACCCTCAAAGCCTTCCTAGCAGGAGAAAACTCCTTGTTCTGCTGGTTGGTGGCAGGTTGTTTTGGCCCCTTCTTTTTGTTATTTTCATTGTGATGTAAGAAAGATGGTTTAACTTCCTGTTTGAAAAGACATTCAGGAGGTCAGTGAATGTGAGTGTCCTCCTTGAAATGCATTTTTGGGTAGTAACCTGTCAGTGTAGTTTTTATTTGTGTTTTTTAATTTGAGCTGAGTCACAAGTGATCAGCTTCTGGCTTGAGCTCAACAGCATGTTCTGTTCTGCCCATGGCAAGGCAACTGCTCAAATGTCAGAAAATCAAGCATGGAAGAACAGCTTTAATTGGTGAAATGACCTGCTCCCCCCAGAGAGATGACTCTCCTGCTTAAGCTGCTCTGACACCCAGTGCACTGAGCAGCACTGAGACATGGCTGCTTCCTCCATCAGAGCCCCAGTGTGTGTGTATCTATGTATTTACTTATAAACCTCCACACCCTGTGGCTGTGCTGGGCCTGCTCCAGCACTTCTGGTACTCTTGGGGTTTGCTGCTGCTCAGTTCCAGGTTGGGTTGGGTTTGAAATGGGTGCAGCACTGTGCTCAACTCTTGATGCTCTCGGAGCTAAAAGCATTATCGATTCCATTTGCTATGAATGAAGCAACTTAGATGTCTCTGGAAAATAAGAGAAGGAGAAATGGGGGAAAACAAATGAATGTTTCATGCCTCATATTTCAATGCAGCAATTTCCTAGCTCTCCTTATTCCTGGCTTCCTTCATCTTGTACTCTGTGCATGTTTGTGCTGCAGGATTCGGAGTACCCTGCCCCGTCAGGCTGCACAAAGTGTCCCCCTGCTCCCTTTGGTCTCAGAACAATGCTGTAGGTGACAGAGTCATTTTATGGCAGTGATGTGGAAGCATAATGCAATTAATTTAGAGAGGGAGGGAAAGTACAGAAAGAGCTACCTTAAAAAAAATCCAGCATAACTATCTTAGCTTCATTTACAGTTTTAATGGGAGCATTGAGAACTATTAAGGCTTTTGCAAAATTGGTCTCAGACAGCCCTGACCAGAGCTAATGTGTACAGCACCACAGAATAGCTTCTTTCTACTTTTGCATTTCTTCCTGTTTCCTGTTCTCTGCAACCCTTGCTCCAGTCTCTTGATTTTTGGAGCACATCAAAGCATATCTTTTCTTTCTTGATGTGTGGGTTAATATTTCCTTACTAAAATTACTGAAGCTTATGTGGCTGAAACAATTTGGACTTTAAAATCCACGTGCTTGCAGTAGAAGATTTTCTATGCTTAATATAGGGCTTTTTTTCTTAGAAAAGTGCACAGCTATGGGAATACCTGGTACCCTTCACTGTCAGTTCCTCCTGTTGCACTGAAGAAGCCCTAAAATTGTAAAAGCACCAAACTTTGTCCATTCTATGATGAAGTGATACTATAATAGATGAGAGGTGTTACCCATCATCTTCAAACCAGACCATAAATGATGGTATTTCTGTGCTTTGCACAGCCTGTGCAGCTGCAGATCTCTCTTCAGACCCTTTGAGTCAGTGTGTGGGGCAATGCCATGTGGAGCTGTTGAATCAGGGGCCTGTGTTGTGCTGTGTTTCACTGGAGGTGGTGACACACATTATTTGCTTCCTCACAACCCCATTCTGTGATGTGCCTTTGCTTCTGTCCTTGGTTCTCCCAGTCTGTCCTGTTCCAGGGCTTTGCCTTCAGATGCTGCTCTAAGTTCTGGCTTAGATTTACTTTCTCACTCCATCTTTGCATGTCCAACAGGTTGTTCAGCCTGGAGAAGTGTCCAGGGGAACCTTATAGCACTTTCCAGTACCTAAAGGGGCTCCAAGAGAGCTGGAGAGGGACTTTGGACAAGGGCACAGAGTGCCAGGACAAGGAGGGATGGCTTCCAAGTGATAGCAGGCAGGGTTAGATTAAAAATTAGGAAGAAATCCTTCCCTGTGAGGGTGGGCAGGCCCTGGCACAGGTTGCCCAGAGAAGCTGTGGCTGCTCCATCCCTGAAAGTGTCCAAGGCCAGGCTGGATGGAGCTCTGAGCAAGCTGGAATAGTGGAAGGTGTCCCTGCCCACAGCAGGAGGATTGGAATGAGATGATCTTTAAGATCTCTTCCATCCCAAACCATTTGGTTGGCTCCATGACTGTTTTAACATAGCTGTAGTCTCAGTACTGTGTTATAATGCAGCAGTAAAGCAAAATCAGATGTCTTTGAACAAAACTAGCACCGTTTGACTGCTGGCTCCACTGTGGCTCAGCAGAACTGGCCAGAAGCAGGTGCTTTCCTTAGTTCCCCCTTTTCCCCCTTGACAGCACAGCTCCTGCTCGTGGCGTGTCCGTGCCGACACGGCCGTACCCCTGCCCATGGCTGGGGCACGAACCACAGAGGGGTGTGCCTGCCCGGTGAGCACCGAGCCCAGCGGTGCCCGCGCGGGTTGGAGCGGAGAAGCGGCAGGGAGGCGGTGCGGGGCAGGGGCCGCCCCCACGGGTGTCACGGCGGGACGGGGGCGGACGGAACCTCCGCCCCGCCGCTGCCCGCGAGTGGCCGGGGGTCCGGCTGTCCCCAGCGCCCGGCGGGGGCAGCAGCGGGCTCCGTGCCGTCCTCCTTGGACATAGCGGGAGAAGAGGGAGGGGAGAGGGAGAGGGAGGGCTCCCTGCTCGGAGCTGTCACAGCCGGGGGGCGGCTGGCAGCGCCCGCGGCTTGCGGCAGCACCGGCGCGGTGACAGGAGGCTCGCAGGACCCGCCGCTGAGGAGGGAACACACCCGTGAGTTGCCCAGAGGGGTCCTTGCCCCTCCATCAGCCATTGGGAAGGGTGTTGGGTTTCGTGGCTGTGGCTTGACTGGTGGGGGTTTGTGGTTTTTCTTTTTTTCCCGTTGGTGTTTGTCAGTGCCGAACGCAGAGCTTGTCCTGGGTAAGAAACTGTTGAAACACAAGTATCAGGCAGGGATAATAGGAATTTATTTTTTCCAGCAGAAACAGGAAGTCTGGATTCTGCCAAAGTAGCACGTCAGGCAGCCCGGGGGGATCGGGTAGGAAGCCCCCACTGGCATCGCTCGGTGCAGAGAGAATTTTCCATGCCACCCTGCAGCCTTGGAGGGCGGGTAGGCACAGGTGCTCCTGCTGCATCTTTGGAAGAGCTGCATGGAAGGGGGATTGCCTCAGCTCTGCCAAACTGCATTTCTGCAGCCCTCGGGTGAGAATCATCAATGTGCTGAGTGGGAAGAGGCAGAGTGAGATTTGTCAATAATTCCTGTATCCTCTGTAAAGAGCTGTCCAAAAGAATTTTCCCTTTGATGTGATGGGAGGGGGCTGCTGCAGGAGGTTGTCAGGGTTTCTGATTCTTCTCTTGGAATGAGAGCTCAGGGGAAGCAAAATGTCCTCAGTTCCTGAGGTTTTCCTCCTTCCCTTTTTCTCCTCGAGAAGCCCAAATAGCAGACACACATGTCAAATCCTTGCTTCCTATTTAATTTCCTACTTGATATGACCAAGCAACACTAGTTAGTTAGAATGTAGAGACTGTTCACCTGTGGTGCCTCCCCAAATGCTTTCCAGGCTCGGGGCTCCACTGGCAGCACTGCATGGATTCTGACTCTGCAGGACACCAGGATGGAGCCTTGCATGAGGCCCTTGGGTGTGTCAGCTGCTTGAAATACAAACTGGTTTTAGCCTTTGCTTTTCCTCCTAGCTTCCTATCTTTTTGTACAGGTGAGGGAAAAAAGGAGATGATAGAGATATAAATTCATCTTTTCAATTTTAGTCTCAGTTCTTTTGCTGTATTTTGATTCGTGGTAGAGTTTTGAAGAGAGAAAATCCATTCTTAGAACATGCCTGAGCTGCTATGAGTGACTTAACATGGATGGGGTCGTGTCTGTGAA